>NC_134688.1:447110529-447475529 GCF_050947455.1 Rhinoderma darwinii | reverse complement strand
TATTTTTTCTATGTCTTTGTTTTTTTTTAAACTATATTACTACCGCCTTAGTAATGGCCGCCGGCTGATTGACAGCATCCATTGCTAAGGCGGGACTTAGTGTTAGCCGGTGCAGAGGCTAACACTAACCCCCTTTATTACCCCGGTACCCACCGCCACCAGGGGTGCTGGGAAGAGCCGGGTACGATCCAGTACCTGACCATCTGTAGTGATGGTCGGGCACTGGGGTGGCCGCAGGCTGGTATTATCAGGAGGGGAAAGGCCAAAAACAGCCTGGTGATTCTAGGCTGCTGCTGTATTGTATCTGGCTGGTTATGAAAAATGGGGGGGACCCCACGTCATTTAAAAACAAAATAAAAAATAATTGAAAATAACGATGTCGGGTCCCCCCCCCCCCCCGCCCTGGTGCCTGCCCGTCACTACAGATGGTCGGGTGCTGGTTCGTACCCGGCTCTTCCCAGCACCCCTGGTGGCAGTGGGTACCGGGGTAATAATAGGGGTTAGTGTTGGCCTCTGCACCTGCTAACATTAAGCCCCGCCTTAGTAATGGAGGTTGTCAATCAGCCAGCGGCCATTACTAAGGCTGTGATAATAAAGTTTAAAAAGATACAAGCACATAGAAAAAATATTTTATTGAAATAAAAAAACAACCCCCATTAACCATTTTATTGAGAATAAAAAAACGCCGTCATTGAAGTCCTCGTATCCGAAGTCCAACAACCGAACCTGTAAAAAAACACAAACACACAAAAATAATCAGTAACACAAAGAAGCAAAATTATTATTCTTACCTTTCCTGGGTCCAGCGCTGGAGCCGCAATGTCAGCGAGCTGAGTCCTGTATCTAATCCGATCATGTGTGATACTGTCTGCTGAGCCACTGTATCTAATCTTATCATGTGTGATACTGTCTGCTGAGTCATTGTATCTAATCCTATCATGTGTGATACTGTCTGCTCAGCCACTGTATCTAATCCTATCATGTGTGATACGGTCTAATCCTATCCATAGTTTATAGGGTCGTAGTGCTATAGATATGCTATGCTGTCTCCTATACACACATTTTTTTTGGGGCGGACACATATGTTTTGGGGCTATTTCCCCTGACATTTTAAGCCCTGAGGGTATGTTCACACGGCAGCGTCCGTTACGGCTTAAATTACGGTGCTGTTTTCAGGAGAAAACAGCTCTGTAATTTCAGACGTAATGGCATGTGCAGGCGCTTTTCGCTGCATCCATTACGGACGAAATTGGAGCTGTTTTTCTATGGAGTCCATGGAAAATAGCTCCATTTACGTCTGAAGAAGTGACAGGCACTTCTTTGACGTGGGCGTCTTTTTTACGCGCCGCCTTTGACAGCGGCGCGTAAAAAAAATGACCGTCGGCACAGAACATCGTAAGACCCATTCAAATGAATGGGCAGATGTTTGCCAACGCTTTTGAGCCGCATTTTCGGACGTAATTCAATGCTAAAACGCCCGAATTACGTCCGTAGATAGGGTGTGTGAACCCAGCCTTAGTGACACCCCGGCTGCTAGTGCTGCATTGTTGGGTCACTTAGGAGACCCAGCGATGCTGCTCAAAGCTGCGGACCGTCGGCCATGAGAAGTTTGCGGGAGGGGGGGGCCCAATAAGAACTTTTGCATCGGGGCCCATGAGCCTTTAGCTACGCCCCTGACTACTACTATAACTACTACTAATACTGTTACTACTACTACTACTACTACTACTACTACTACTACTACTACTACTACTACTACTGCTACTACTACTACTACTACTGCTACTACTACTACTAATACTGTTACTACTACTACTACTACTGTTACTACTACTACTACTACTGCTACTACTACTGTTACTACTACTACTACTGTTACTACTACTATAACTACTACTACTGCTGCTACTACTACTGTTGTTACTACTACTACTACTACTACTACTACTACTACTACTACTACTGCTGCTACTACTACTGTTGTTACTACTACTACTACTGTTACTACTACTACTACTACTGCTACTACTACTGTTACTACTACTACTACTGTTACTACTACTATAACTACTACTACTGCTGCTACTACTACTGTTGTTACTACTACTACTACTACTACTACTACTACTGCTGCTACTACTACTGTTGTTACTACTACTACTACTACTACTACTACTACTACTACTACTACTACTACTAATACTGTTACTACTACTACTACTACTACTACTGTTACTACTACTACAACTACACGCCTGGTGATATCACAGAGCAATATAGTCATGTTAACAGAAAGATCAACCTATTATTCTGCAGTGTTGATTCAGAAGAAGGCAAAAACAACCCCTATAAGGCTATAACCAATTGTTCCATATTGGGGGAGGGGATCTAGAATCTTTTCTGGCAACGAAAATAAAATTCCTGGATCAACAACTGATCTCTGGCGATCTGGTATAAATAACTTGTAATATTAAATCTTTCAAGAAAGGCATGCAATTTCCCCTAACCTGTTGAGCACCGCACATCTGCTTCTACAATCTTACCTTAAAGAAAAGGGACAATCGGGTTCTTACCTCTTTATTCCCTCATTGAGCATAGAGACAACATCAATGCTGCCCCCCTACATGGCAGAGCTGCTGAATCTTTGCAGGCCCAGATCTGCTCTGTGTGATACTCCACATGGGTCTGCATTCCCTATAGTAGTCTATCTAGACAGTGCAGTCAAAATGCGTTAACATTTTGCAGTGATTTCACTAATATTGCCGCAAAACAGCAGATATAGCTTATAGAGGAGAGAGGAGAAAGTGTTTACATAGGTTTCCTTGTGGAATTAAAGTTAGTACTCCAATTGGGAGGAATAACAGTCCATTTTAATGGTGAGATGTAGTCATTAAATAATCAAAATATGGAAAAAGATATACTAATAATTGTCTGTTCTTTTGAGTGCAACTGGAGGTATTCCTCCTAGAAGAATTCAGACACCATTTAATCTAAATTATCTAAGGTAATGGATACTCTCAATATTGGAAAATGGGGGCATTCCTCCCAGTGTTTCAGCAGACTAGAGTGTCTAAAGTGCTGCAGGAATTCCTCTTGAATTTATGAACATTGGAGACGTCTCCTACGGTATGTTACACACTCAGTATTAGGCTACGTTCACTTCTGCGTCAGGGCTCCGTTCCGACGTTCCATCTAAATTTTCCTTTGGAACGGAGCCCTGACTGACACAAACGGAAAACAGAGGTTTCCGTTATTCTCAGTCAGGGCTCCGTTCCAACGGAAAGCACAGATGGAATGGAGTCCTGACGCAGATGTGAACGCAGCCTTAGAGGCTTTCCTCTAAAATTCAGCGAACACATGGAGACATTTCTCCTACAGTATATCACGATTAGAGATAATCGTCTCCGAATCAACAAACACATTCCTCTCAGAAAGCTGCACTTTCAGACTCTCCCTCTATTTTCGCTAAACCATGATGTTGGTATTGTATTGGTATTATAAGGGCTAGTCCTGACAAGAATTGTATATTAAAATAACAAAACAGTCCCTAAATCAGCCTCCCTGCACGTTTCACCACATACAGTGGTGTTATCAGGCGAGAATGGCTGTTCTTTTTTTTCACAACATGTTTTTTTATGTACGCTTGCGTAAAAATACACGCCGTGTGACCAGTTTCTAATTGTCCCACAGAGGTCTTTTCTGATATCTTGGGGGAACCTATTAAGTAAAAAAATAATAATAAATAGAAATAAGGAAAAAAAAAAGATTCAGACCAAAACACCATGGGGAGAATATAGTATGACTGGCGTTTCAAATGCCAGTCTTGAACTAATTTAAAGAGGCTCTGTCACCAGATTTTGCAACCCCTATCTGTTATTGCAGCAGATAGGCGCTGCAATGTAGATTACAGTAACGTTTTTTTTTTTTTAAAAACGAGCATTTTTGGCCAAGTTATGACCATTTTTGTAGTAATGCAAATGAGGCTTGCAAAAGTCCAAGTGGGCGCGTTTAAAAGTAAAAGTCCAAGTGGGCGTGTATTATGTGCGTACATCGGGGCGTTTTTAATACTTTTACTAGCTGGGCGTTCTGATGAGAAGTATCATCCACTTCTCTTCAGAACGCCCAGCTTCTGCTAGATCACGCTGTGACGTCACTCACAGGTCCTGCATCGTGTCAGACGAGCGAGGACCAGAGGCTACAGTTGATTCTGCAGCAGCATCAGCGTTTGCAGGTAAGTAGCTACATCGACTTACCTGCTAACGCCGATGCTGCTGCAGAATCAACTGAAGCCTCTGGTGCCGATGTGTCCTCGCTCGTCTGACACGATGCAGGACCTGTGAGTGACGTCACAGCGTGATCTGGCAGAAGCTGGGCGTTCTGAAGAGAAGTGGATGATACTTCTCATCAGAGCGCCCAGCTAGTAAAAGTATTAAAAACGCCCCGATGTACACACATAATACACGCCCACTTGGACTTTTACTTTTAAACACACCCACTTGGACTTTTGCAAGCCTCATTTGCATAACTACAAAAATGGTCATAACTTGGCCAAAAATGCTCGTTTTTAAAAAATAAAAACGTTACTGTAATCTACATTGCAACGCCTATCTGCTGCAATAGAAGATAGGGGTTGCAAAATCTGGTGACAGAGCCTCTTTAAGTTATAGGAAAATGCTCCAAATTTTTCAAGAGGTACACACTTCTTAATATATTTGGCACATCTTTGGATGTCTGTGTGACAAAAATTAAACTATAGGCGTTCTATGAGTACATGTAGATTTGCGCCATTATTTACGCCAGTTTTGGGCATAAATCATGATACATTTGTAATTTCTTTGGAGACCCCACCCCCTCCGACCAAACCCTACATCCTTTCCTTGCCACTTTCAGAAAATGGCAAGAAAAGTAAAAAGCCACAAAGATTTTTTTTATGCCAGAAAACTGATGTAAAGCTTTAGCTATCTCCCCCTCTATGCGTAAGGGGTTAAAATCATTCAAGGAATCAACCATATTCTGTGGGGAGATTCCCATAGTCCCATAAATGTAATCTGAGTCCATCAACAATAAAATTCTATGACTGGCAAGTTAACAGAACAGTTTTTTTATACAGAACCCCATCTTTTATTATTATACATATTTCAATGACCATAGATCCAGTGGCGTAACTACCGCTGTAGCAGCCATAGCAACTGCTATGGGGCCCGCAGCATGAGGGGCCCGTCAATAGCGGATCATCGTTGGCCGTTTTTGTGCCCACGGTTGCCCCAAGTACAATGCGTTTTTGCAGCGATTTTGACCAGACCCCCACTTGTCACTTGTGAGTCACTGGATCTATAGAGGATCTGTCCCCTCTCCTGACATGTCTGTTGTAGGAAATCCTTGTATTCCACATAAAGTCTTTGTGTACCCAGGACTAATAGACAAAAGCGTGTTACTATTCCTATTGTCAAGAGGATGTGTCCCTACACAGTACTTTAAGCGATGGTTGGAGACTGTCAGTATGCAGGGACACACACCTTTGACAAGAGGAATGGTAACACCCATTTGTCAATGCTCGCACAAAAAGGTGGTGTTCACTATAGACATGGCAGAGCGGCGGTGGGGAAGAGGGGCCCAAGTTTTTGGAACAGCCCAGTGCCTATGGTCTATTTAATCTGCCTCTGAGGCCTGTGCCACCTGTTCTGTGGGGGGCTGTGTGGCACTATATACAAGGGAGGCCGGATGTGTGGCACTATATATCAGGGAGGGGGACATGTGGCACTTAATACAAGGGAGGGGGACGGGTGGCACTATATACAAGGGGCGCTTTGTTGCACAATATACAAGGGAGGGGGGCTGTGTGGCACTATACTAAGGGGAGGCTGTATGGCACTATTTACAAGGGGAGGAGGGCAGTGTGTGGCGCAATCTACAGAGGGCTTTGGGGTACTATTTACAAGGTGCGCAGTGTGGCACTATGTACAAGGGAGGGGGTCTGTGTGGCACTATATGAAAGGGAGGGGGGATGTATGGCACTATATACAAGGGAGGGGATGTGTGGCACTATATACAAGGAAGGGGACCGTGTGGCACTAAATACAAGAGAAGGAGGATGTGTGGCACTATATACAAGGGAGGGGGGGACGTGTGGCACTATAAACAAGGGGGGCTCTATGGCACTATATACAAGGGAGGGGGATGTGTGGCACTATATACATGAGAGAGGGGACGTGTGGCACTATATACAAGGGAGGGGGGATGTGTGGCACTATATACAATGGGGGCTGTGTGGCACTATACTAAGGAGAGCTGTATGGCACTATTTACAAGGAGAGGAGGGCTGCGTGTGGCGCTATCTACAGGGGGCTGTGGGGCACTATATACAAGGGGAGCTGTATGGCACTATCTACAAGGGAGGGGGCCTTACAGCACTATATACAAGGGAGAGGGGCCATGTGGCATTATAGACAGGGGAGGGGGGCAGTATGATACTATATACAAGGGAGGCGGGCTGTGTGGCACTATATAATAGGGAGGGGGCTGTGTGGTACTATGTAAAACGGAGGGGGCTGTGCTGCACTATATACAAGGGGGGGCTGTGTGGCACAATCTACAGGGGGCACTATCTACAAGGGTGGCTGTGTGTGGCACAGAGTGGATGGAGGGCCCAGTCAAAAGTTTGGTTTGGGGCCCAGTCTTTCCTAGTTACGCCCCTGCATAGATTCGTGCTAAACATGTTTTTAAACTATCTGTTAATAAGTTGGAGTCCCGATTCTGGACTCCCCGGACCTGTATTCGGCAAGTCAAAGCAGCCAATGGCTGCAATAAAAAGGATAAGAACAATAGGAGAGGTGGCCATGCATTTGGGTTAGGATTAACACATCCAGCTATTTACATAGCTCCCATAGACTTCAATATAACAAGAGCAACACACATGTGTGACTTCCTATTCATTTGGTCTCCACTTATAGTCCACCACTGCTTGCCAAATGGGGCTCAGGGGGCCCTTGTTCTCCCACTTTACGGATAAGCTATAAATGCCTAAAGTTGGAAAACCCCTTTAGTGCATATCCATGGAAAGGATTTTGCCAAGGAACAATGGGGCTTTATTTTTTATGTTTTTTTGTTTCCATAACAGATAGATTTCAAAGGGTTACTAAACGTTCAACAAACTTCTGACATATCAGAAGTTTTGATTGGTGGGGTCCAAGCACTGAGAACACCACCAATCGCTTAAACGAAGTGGCAGAAGTGCTCGTGTGATCTCTACGCTGCTTTGTTTCAGTTCGTCTTTTTCCGGAAAGCCGATGTACACCACTACATTGATTTACGAAAAACGCCGAACAGAAACATCTAGGTCTTTACTGAATACATCAAGGGGAGAGAAGAATATTCTTAGAAAAATTTGTGTGGGCCAATGGAACAATAGATGATGTCGAATACATTTTGACAACCGGTCTTACTACATTGTTTTAAGTTTTGCTCTATAGTTTTGTTCTTATTTGAGTTATTCCAGTTTGGATGGAAAAATTTTACAGCATTTTATTTCCAGACCTCAATCATTCGGCTAGCACTAAGATGCAACTGATTTTATGCTAATATTTAAGGCTTACATCTTAATCCCCGGCTAATCGACTTGGCCAAGCATAAACCATCACAGATGGGATTCTAACCCTAAAATAACAACCCTGGAGTTAAGCATTTTCATAATGAAAACTTGTCCCACCCATATATCGAAGCAAAATAATAATTAAGATATTCGGAACAATAGTGAAACTGCTGCTAGACAGTCATGTTAAGGGACAAATGTCACCATTTTACAGAGATTATAACATGAAAACCGTCGTTAGGCTGTTAAGCGAAGGGTCTAGAGTCTAGACAATGCATCCACTAACCTATAATCAGACTGTTTTACTTTTTTACTGTCATTTCTCTAATTATAGAATTAAGCAGAAAGATGTTCTCATGCATTAAATGTAGAAATCTTTTACAGCTCTGTTAGAGAAACTTAAGATTCCTACCAGCACAAGATTAAAATCACATTATTAATTACAAAACACTAATTCAATCTCTACCGATTTGTTCAGCCTTCTGCCATAGACTCTCATCTTTATGTATGGGCAAACATCAACATATTTCGATGGCAAATGAGAGACAAACTACAATACCCCAATTTGCCTCAGATTATTCAATATTACCATACAACTAGATAAGTGTCACGTTGGGTTTGTGGTCCCACTGGGCCGTACCGCCTTGACGGTATGGTAGCTGGCCAACAGGGCGCAGGTCACAGTCTTTAGTTCGTATAGTGTACCTGTGGCAGCTTGGACAGTAGCAAGGCAGGCTCGGCTGGGACTAGGCAGCAGGTAGACATCAGGTGTGGAGTAGCAGGACAGGCCTGGAATACAGCACAACACGACTACAGCTCAGCACGGCACTTGACCAGGATAGCAGAGGAAACAGGATACAGGTACGGGGAACAATGGGAACTGGAAAACACTAAGAGACCATTTGCATAGACAAACTTTGAGTACGACAACAACGCTCAGGCATGGGAGGAAGGGGCTGGGCCCTTCTTATAGCCCAGGGTGCAATCAGCTCAATCTCCCACCTGCGTGCGCTTTGGCTTCTTAAGTCTGGACTGAGAACGCGAGTGCACCCTTTTGGTCACTGTGGAACAGGACGGCCGTATGTGCAGACATCTCTGGAGAGAAGGTCGTCGACTGGATGGAGGGAGTTTGTGGTCGGCGACCACGGACGTTACAGTATCCCCCCTCTTACGCCCCCTCCTCTTGGGACCAGAACGAGAGAGAAACTTCTTAATGAGGGTAGGAGTATTGAGCTTCTCTTCTGGCTCCCAGGACCTCTCTTCTGGACAAAACACCTTCCAATCTACAAAATAAAAGGTTCTTCCTCTTACTTTTTTAATGTCCAGGATCTCCTTAACCTCAAACGTGTCTGAAGAAACGCTTGAGGCAACCGCAGGGCTAGGAGTCTTGGTATAGTGGTTCAGAACCACCGGCTTCAGGAGGGAGACAAGGAAGGAGTTGGGGAACTTGCTGCATCACCCGCAGAGGGAGGCAGGTCCGTAACAATGTCCAAAGCTATATGATGCCAGGGAGCATCGGGCACAGGCAATGGCTGGAGCAGACCAGCAGGTCTGGAGTGAGCGACCTTGTTAGCTGCACACACTGAGCAGGAAGAAACAAAGTCCATAATGTCTTTGGGCAGAGTGGGCCACCAGAAATGATGGGCAATCAGGTCTCGAGTTTTACGGGACCCCGCGTGACCTGCCAGTCTAGAGGAGTGTCTCCAGTGGAGGATTCCTCCTCGATCAGCCAGGCGCACAAAAGTCCTCCCTGGAGGAATGTCCCCAACTTACAGAGACAATGCGACGGGTCAATAATATTCTGTGGAATCTCCATGGTGTCCTCTGTCTCGAAAGATCTGGACAAGGCATCGGCCCTCACATTCTTGTCAGCCGGGCGATAATGGAGCTCAAACAGGAACCTGGTAAAGAACAGCGACCACCTGGCCTGACGAGGATTCAGCCGCTGGGCCATCTGGAGATAGGTGAGATTCTTGTGGTCCGTAAAAATTAGGATGGGATAAGCTGCGCCCTCTAATAGATGTCTCCACTCCTGTAACTCCCGATCCCCAATGGAGTAGTTGCGTTCTGCGGAAGAGAAGAGCTTAGAGAAATATCCACATACCATTGACTTGCCCTTGGAACCTCTCTGGAGCAGGAGTGCACCAGCACCGACAGAGGATGCGTCCACCTCCAACGAGAACTGTAGAGAAACATCTGGATGATGGAGGATAGAGGCTGACGTGAAGGCACTCTTCAAGCTATTGAATGCGGACTCTGCCTCAAGATTCCACATCTTGGAGTTCATGCCCTTCTTGGTGAGGTTAAAGATAGGAGAAGTCAATGTGGAGAAGTTTGGGATGAACTGTCTGTAAAAATTGGCGAATCCCAGAAAGCGCTGTATGACTCTCAAGCCTTGAGGGCGTGGCTATTCCAGGACGGACTTTACCTTTTCAGGATCCATCTAGAGACCTTGATTCGAGACGATGTAGCCCAGGACGGGTAGAGCATCTTTCTCAAGCACGCACTTCTCCAACTTGGCATACAGACGATTCTCTCTTAACCGCAGCAAAACATGATGGACATGTCTCTGATGAGACATAGGATCTGGAGAAAAAAATCAAGATGCCATCAAGATAGACTACTACACAAACATAGAGGAGGTCACGGAAAATGTCATTAACGAACTCCTGGAAGAACGTGGGAGCATTACACAGGCCAAAGGGCATTGCTAGATGTTCATAGTGTCCGTCACGGGTGTTAAATGCAGTCTTCCATTCGTCACCCGGCGAATCCGGATTATGTTGTAAGCCCCACGCAAGTCTAGTTTGGAAAAAATCTTGGCACCACGTATACGATGAAACAGTTCTGAGATTAATGGCAATGGATACTTATTTTTCACCGTGAACTGGTTGAGACCCTCTAGGTCGATACAAGGATGCAGGGAACCATCCTTTTTCTTGACGAAGAAGAACCCGGCTCCTGCCTGGGAGGAAGACTTCTGTATGAAGCCCCAATCCAAGTTGTCTTTAACATAGGCGGACATGGACAGAGTCTCTGGCAAGGAGAGAGGATATACCCTACCACAGGGAAGGGATGCACCAGGAATCAGCTTGATAGGACAGTCATACGCCCGGTGTGGGGGCAGCGTCTCCGCCTCCCTCTTGCTGAAGACGTCTGAAAATGCTGCATAATGACCAGGTAATCCTGCCAATGACTGAGACAGGTGAGGCTGAACCGAACTAATCTGTACCAGGCAACGGTTGTGACACCCGGGGCCCCACTGGAGAACCTCTCCAGAGTTCCAGTCATGGACTGGGGCATGTAGTCGGAGCCAAGGCAGGCCCAGCAGCACGGGATTAACGGCTTTGGACAAGACAAAGGACGAGAGGAGCTTGGAGTGGAGAGCTCCTACTTGGAGCCTCAGCCGCTTGGCCACAGCAGTAACTGGGTCTGGCAAAGGTAGTCCATTCACAGATGCAACCACCAATGGCCTCTCAAGAGGGGTAGTGGGCAATTGGAGACGATCCTCCAGGTCTCTACGAATGACAATGAAATTAGCAGCGGATCCAGAGTCCAGATACGCAGAGACCCGATGCGTTTTCTCGCTGGACACTATGGTCACAGGGATGGATAATTTAGACGGAAGTCCCTCTTTACCCAAGGTTGTCTCTCCTACCAACGCTAGGCTTTGGGGCTTTTGGGGACACAGATGGACAAGATGGCCTCCGAGGCCGCAATATAGACAGAATCCCGAAGTGCGTCTGTGTTGTCTCTCCTGGGTAGAAAGCTTACACTGGTACATCCTCACAGACTCCTTAGGAGGGTCGGCATCAGAGGACAGCAGGGGCAGCTGCAAGGTAGAGACCGGACTAGGTAGGCCTCCCTTTCGACGTTATTCTTGGAGCCCTTCTCGGATCCTTATATCAATCCGGGTGGCCAGAAGGATGAGGTCATCCAGGGTAGACGGTAGATCTCGAGCGGCAAGTTCGTTCTTAATCTTAGGAGACAGTCCCTGCCAGAATGTAGCCACCAGGGCCTTATTGTTCTACAACAGTTCTCCCGCCAGGATGCGGAAGTGGATGGCGTACTCGCCCACGGAGGTGTCTCCTTGGCGTAGGTTCAGCAAGGAAGCCTCTGCAGATGAGACTCGTCCAGGCTCATCAAACACCATGCGAAATGTCCGGAGGAACCCCTGGAATTCATGGGTCTCTGGTCCTTGTCTCTCCCAGATAGGATTCGCCCATGCAAGGGCCTTGCCAGTGAGGAGAGAGATGATGAAAGCGACCTATGCGCCATCAGACGAAAATGCCCTTGCTTACAGGCTGAAGTGGATCTGGCACTGGTTCAAAAAACCACGACCGGTCCCAACGTCTCCATCATAGCAGTCAGGAAGTGGCAAAAAAAACAGGGATCAACATTGCCATGAGGTGTAGTCTGAGGATCAACACTGCCAGGAGGTGTAGTAGGAGGAACGTCAGCTAGCACCTCCTGACAACAGGCTATAATGTTCAAGGCCTGGAGGAGTTGGTCCTGTCTAGCATATCTGTCCGCATCTCTTGTGACGTCATCTTGGTCTTGGATCGACCAGCGGAGTCCATGGCCTGAGAGTACTGTCAGGGTGGGTTCGTAGACCCACTGGGCCGTACCGACTTGACGGTATGGCAGTTGGCCAACAGGGCGCAGGTCACAGTCTATAGTTTGTATAGTGTACTTGTGGCAGCTCGGACAGTAGCAAGGCAGGCTCGGCTGGGACTAGGCAGCAGGTAGACGTCAGGCATGGAGTAGCAGGACAGGCGTGGAATACAGCACAGCATGACTACAGCTCAGCACGGCACTTGACCAGGATAGCACGGGATACCTGCTTTTCCTTTTCCTCCTTTGCTTGTGATTCTTTTCGTGTGGTTTCCTGGCCCAGCTACAACTCCTAACTATTTGATCCTGCTCCATACTGACCCTGGCTTACTGACTACTCTCCTGCTCTGCGTTTGGTACCTCGTGCACTCCTGGTTTGACTTGGCTCGTTCACCACTCTGGTTGCTCACGGTGTTGCCGTGGGAAACTGCCCCTTTCCCTTTGCTTTGTATTCCCTTGTATGTTTGTCTCGTGCACTTACTGAGCGTAGGGACCGCCGCCCAGTTGTACCCCGTCGCCTAGGGCGGGTCGTTGCAAGTAGGCAGGGACAGAGTGGTGGGTAGATTAGGGCTCACTTGTTCGTTTCCCTACCCCCATCGTTACATAATCACAAGCCCATACCTAGTCTACCCTGGTCCCTGACATCACTATGGACCCCCTTGAGACCCATGCTCAGCAAATGCAGGGTCTCTCCCTACAGGTCCAGGCCCTGGCTCAGAGGGTCAACCAGCCTGATGCTACCTTGGTAGTTCCCCTCACCTCACCTCCTGAACCCCACCTCAAGTTGCCCGACCGGTTCTCAGGGGACCGGAGGGCTTTTCTCTCCTTTCGGGAGAGTTGTAGGCTTTACTTTTGCTTAAAGCCTCATTCCTCAGGTTCTGAGAACCAGCGGGTGGGTATAATTATGTCCCGGCTCCAGGAAGGGCCCCAAGAGTGGGCCTTCTCCTTGGCTCCTGACGCCCCTGAACTTTCCTCCGTCGATCGTTTCTTTTCTGCTCTCTGACTCATTTATGACGAGACTGACAGGACTGCCTTTGCCGAGAGTCAGCTGGTGACCTTACGTCAGGGTAAGAGACCTGTTGAGGAGTATTGTTCTGACTTTAGGCAGTGGTGCGTAGCTTCTCGGTGGAATGACCCTGCCTTAAGGTGCCAGTTTAGGTTGGGTCTGTCGAATGCCCCGAAAGACCTGCTAGTTAGCTATCCCTCTTCTGACTCCCTAGACCAGGTTATGGCTTTAGCGGTACGACTTGACCGACGTCTCAGGGAACGACAACGTGAACGTTTATGTGTTTTCTCCTCCGACTCCCCCATGATGCCTCCCGAGGTTCCGTTGCGTCGTTCCTCCCCGGAAGACTCAGAGGTACCTATGCAACTCGGGGCCTCCGTGTCCCCCCAACAACGTAGAGATTTCCGCAGGAAGAATGGTCTCTGCTTCTACTGTGGGGATGACAAGCATCAAGTGAACAACTGTCCTAAGCGTAAGAATGCAGCCGGAGAACTTCCGCGCCTAAGTGATCATCGGGGAGGTCACTTGGGCGCACAGGTATTTCCCGTAAATATGAAACGTAATAAGATCTTGCTTCCCTTTCAGGTCTCTTTTGGTGGTAGGTCTGCTACCGGCAGTGCCTTCGTGGATTCAGGGTCCTCTGCTAATATCATGTCTGTGGAATTTGCTATGTCTCTTGCTATGACTTTGATTGATTTGCCTAAACCTGTCCCGGTAGTGGGTATCGACTCCACTCCTCTTGCTAATGGTTATTTTACACAGCATACCCCTGTTTTTGAACTCCTTGTTGGCTCCATGCATTTGGAGCAGTGCTCTGTACTATTGATGCAGGGATTATCGTCCGATTTGGTTTTAGGCCTTCCCTGGTTGCAGTTGCATAATCCCACGTTTGACTGGAATACTGGGGAGCTTACCAAATGGGGTAATGAATGTTTGACGTCATGTTTTTCTGTTAATTCTATTTCTCCCCCTGAGGAGGTGAACACGCTACCTGAGTTTGTTCAGGACTTCGCTGATGTTTTCTCTAAGGAGGCCTCCGAAGTGTTACCTCCTCGTAGAGAATACGATTGCGCTATCAAATTGGTAACAGGAGCTAAGCTTCCTAAGGGTAGGATATTTAATCTTTCTTGTCCCGAACGTGAAGCCATGAGAGAGTATATCCAGGAATGCCTGGCCAAGGGTTACATTCGCCCCTCTACTTCTCCGGTAGGTGCTGGCTTCTTCTTCGTAGGGAAGAAGGATGGTGGTCTTAGGCCATGCATTGACTACCGTAACCTGAATAAGGTCACTGTAAGGAACCAGTATCCCCTTCCTTTGATTCCTGATCTCTTTAATCAGGTTCAGGTGGCCCAATGGTTCTCTAAGTTTGATCTACGGGGTGCGTATAACTTTATCCGCATCAAAGAGGGGGATGAGTGGAAGACTGCGTTTAACACGCCCGAAGGTCATTTCGAATACCTTGTCATGCCCTTTGGGTTGTGTAATGCTCCGGCGGTCTTCCAGAATTTCATAAATGAGATTTTGAGAGATTACCTGGGGATATTTCTTGTAGTGTACCTTGATGACATACTGGTGTTTTCCAAGGACTGGTCCTCCCACATTGAGCATGTCAGGAAGGTGCTCCAGGTCCTTCGGGAAAACAAACTGTTTGCAAAAACCGAAAAATGTGTGTTTGGGGTACAGGAGATACCATTTTTGGGTCAAATCCTCACTCCTCATGAATGCCGCATGGACCCCGCCAAGGTTCAGGCTGTGGCGGAATGGGTCCAACCTGCCTCCCTGAAGGCGTTACAGTGTTTTTTGGGGTTCGCTAATTATTACAGGAGATTTATTGCTAACTTCTCGGTCATCGCTAAGCCTCTTACGGACCTCACTCGCAAAGGTGCTGATCTCCTCCACTGGCCTCCTGAGGCTGTCCAGGCTTTTGAGGTCCTTAAGAAGTGCTTTATCTCGGCCCCGGTGCTGGTTCAGCCCAACCAAATGGAGCCATTTATCGTTGAAGTTGACGCATCCGAGGTGGGAGTGGGGGCTGTCTTGTCCCAGGGTACCAGGTCCCTCACCCATCTCCGCCCCTGTGCCTACTTCTCCAGGAAGTTTTCGCCCACTGAGAGTAACTATGATATTGGCAACCGCAAACTCTTAGCCATTAAATGGGCATTTGAAGAGTGGCACCACTTCCTGGAGGGGGCTAGGCACCAGGTAACGGTCCTTACCGACCACAAGAATCTGGTTTTCCTAGAATCTGCCCGGAGGCTAAACCCGAGGCAAGCTCGATGGGCGCTATTTTTTACCAGATTCAACTTTTTGGTTACCTATAGGGCTGGGTCTAAAAATATTAAGGCCGATGCACTGTCGCGTAGCTTCATGGCCAGCCCTCCTTCGGAGGAAGATCCTGCTTGTATTTTGCCTCCTGGTATAATCATTTCTTCTATTGATTCTGATTTAGTCTCTGAAATTGCGGCTGATCAAGGTTCAGCTCCCGGGAACCTTCCTAAAGGACAAGCTGTTTGTTCCCCTGCAATACCGGCTAAGGGTACTTAGGGAAAATCATGACTCCGCACTATCTGGTCATCCAGGTATCCTGGGTACCAGACACCTCATTGCCAGAAACTATTGGTGGCCTGGGTTGCCTAAAGACGTTAAGGCCTACGTCGCCGCTTGTGAGGTTTGTGCTAGGTCCAAGACTCCCAGGTCCCGACCAGCGGGCTTACTACGTTCGTTGCCCATTCCCCAGAGACGTTGGACACATATCTCCATGGATTTTATCACCGATTTGCCTCCATCCCAAGGCAAGTCGGTGGTGTGGGTGGTAGTAGACTGCTTCAGTAAGATGTGCCACTTTGTGCCCCTCAAGAAACTACCCAACGCCAAGACGTTAGCTACCTTGTTTGTCAAACACATCCTGCATCTCCATGGGGTCCCTGTCAATATTGTTTCGGACAGAGGGGTACAATTTGTTTCTTTGTTTTGGAGAGCCTTCTGTAAAAAGTTGGAGATTGATCTGTCCTTCTCCTCTGCCTTCCATCCTGATAGCAATGGCCAAACTGAGAGGACTAATCAATCTCTAGAACAATATTTAAGGTGTTTTATCTCTGACTGTCAATATGATTGGGTCTCATTCATTCCCCTCGCCGAATTTTCCCTTAATAACCGGGTCAGTAACTCGTCAGGGGTCTCCCCCTTTTTCTGTAATTTTGGGTTTAATCCACGGTTCTCCTCCGTTTCACATGGTAGTTCCAACAATCCCGAGGTAGAGGTCATTCATCGGGAACTGTGCACAGTCTGGACCCAGGTTCAGAAGAACCTAGAGGTGTCCCAGAGCGTACAAAAAACTCAGGCTGATAGAAAACGTTCTGCTAACCCCTTGTTTATGGTCGGGGATCTGGTGTGGTTATCGTCTAGGAACTTGCGTCTTAAGGTCCCGTCCAAGAAGTTTGCTCCCCGGTTTATTGGGCCATATAAGGTGATTGAAGTCCTCAATCCTGTCTCCTTCCGGCTGGAGTTACCCCCATCTTTTCGTATACACGACGTGTTTCATGCCTCCCTCCTTAAACGCTGCTCCCCGTCCTTGGCTCCCTCGAGGAAACCTCCTGTTCCCGTTCTCACCCCTGAGGGGGTGGAATTCGAGGTGGCCAAGATTGTGGACAGCAAGATGGTCCAAGGCTCCCTCCAGTACCTGGTCCATTGGAGAGGATACGGGCCTGAGGAGAGGACTTGGGTACCCGCCCGGGATGTTCACGCTGGGGTATTGGTCAGTAAGTTCCACCTTCGTTTCCCCAGTAAACCAGGTCCACTTAGAAAGGGTCCGGTGGCCCCTCATAAAAGGGGGGGTACTGTAAAGGATCTGCCAGGCACAGCTTCGGGGTTAACTCCCATAGGTAATCAGTCTGCACCTGAATCTACGTCTCTGAGACTGACTCCATCTTCCACCACTCAGGATGGCAGGCTTAGGAGTGGGAGTGGGAGAGCCTATCGCAGCCTGGCCAGACGGAGCTAGCTCCCGCCCTCTGTATATTTATACCTGCCTTTCCTGTTCCTCCTTTGCTTGTGATTCTTTTCGTGTGGTTTCCTGGCCCAGCTACAACTCCTAACTATTTGATCCTGCTCCATACTGACCCTGGCTTACTGACTACTCTCCTGCTCTGCGTTTGGTACCTCGTGCACTCCTGGTTTGACTTGGCTCGTTCACCATTCTGGTTGCTCACGGTGTTGCCGTGGGCAACTGCCCCTTTCCCTTTGCTTTGTATTCCCTTGTATGTTTGTCTCGTGCACTTACTGAGCGTAGGGACCGCTGCCCAGTTGTACCCCGTCGCCTAGGGCGGATCGTTGCAAGTAGGCAGGGACAGAGTAGCGGGTAGATTAGGGCTCGCTTGTTCGTTTCCCTACCCCCGTCGTTACAGTATAATTCCAAATAGCTGCCCCTACAGTATAGCCTCCATACTGTATGCACCGTGTTCCAAATTATTATGCACATTGGATTTAAGTGTCATAAACATTTAATTATTAGTTTTTCAATTAAACTCATGGATGGTATTGTGTCTTAGGGCTCTTTGGATCATTGTAATCAATCTCAGAAACCTGTGATAATTAGTTTGCCAGGTGTGCCCAATCAAAGGAAAACTACTTAAGAAGGACGTTCCACATTATTAAGCAGGCCACAGGTTTCAAGCAATATGGGAAAGAAAAAGGATCTCTTTGCTGCCAAAAAGCGTGAAATAGTGCAATACCTTGTACAAGGTATGAAAACATTGGATATTTCAAGAAAACTTCGTACTTTGAAAAGATTTGTGGCTGATTCAGAGCACAGACGGGTTCGTTCAGATAAAGGCTTAATGAGGAAGGTTTCTGCCAGACAAATTAATAGGATTAGGAGAGCAGCTGCTAAAATCCCATTGCAAAGCAGCAAACAGGTATTTGAAGCCGCTGGTGCCTCTGGAGTCCCGCGAACCTCAAGGTGTAGGATCCTCCAGAGGTTTGCAAGTGTGCATAAAGCTATTTTTCGGCCACCCCTAAACAATGCTCACAAGCAGAAACGGTTGCAGTGGGCTCAGAGATACATGAAGACTAATTTTCAAACCGTGTTGTTTACTGATGAGTGTCGTGCAACCCTGGATGGTCCAGATGGATGGAGTAGTGGATGGTTGGTGAATGGCCACCATGTCCCAACAAGGCTGCGACGTCAGCAAGGAGGTGGCGGAGTCATGTTTTGGGCTGGAATCATGGGGAGAGAGCTGGTAGGCCCCTTTAGGGTCCCTGACGGTGTGAAAATGACCTCTGCAAAGTACGTAGAGTTTATGACTGACCACTTTCTTCCGTGGTACAAAAAGAAGAACCGTGCCTTCCGTAGCAAAATTATCTTCATGCATGACAATGCACCATCTCATGCTGCAAAGAATACCTCTGTGTCATTGGCTGCTATGGGCATAAAAGGAGAGAAACTTATGGTGTGGCCCCCATGTTCCCCTGACCTCAACCCTATTGAGAACCTTTGGAGCATCCTCAAGCAAAATATCTATGAGGGCGGGAGGCAGTTCACATCAAAACAGAAACTCTGGGAGGCTATTCTGACATCCTGCAAAGATATTCAAGCAGAAACTGTCCAAATACTCACAAATTCAATGGATGCAAGAATTGTGAAGGTGATATCAAAGAAGGGGTCCTATGTTAACATGTTACTTGGCCTGTTAAGTTTTTTTTGATTGAAAGAGCTTTTGATTTCTTTAAATATGACCTCCTGATGCTGCAAATTCAACAAATTGCCATTTTAGTTTTCTTTACAACCTTTAAAATGTTTTGATCTCTGTTGTGCATAATAATTTGAAACAGTGCATTTTGAGTTTTTTTACTTCTAAAAAAAAATCTGTTATCATTAGGAGATTTGTTCAGTAAAATTCGCATTATACTCCAACGGTTGATGGCTTGAAGATTATACTGACTGTAATTTGCATCGACTATTTAGTAAAATCAGCGAAAAATAACATTTGCATAATACTTTGGAACGCGGTGTAATGTCCCTACAGCTGCCCCATACATTATAATGCCCCCATAGCTGCCAGCATACAGTATAATGACCCCATAGATGCACCCATACAGTATAAAGCCCATACAGATGCCCCCATACAGTATAAAGGCCACACAGATGTCCATATGCAGTATAATTCCCACACAGATGCCCCAATGTGGCAATTGGGACTCCCTCTAGGGGCGGAATCCCCAGCTAGAGCATCGACGATGCTCTGGCCGGGGATTCCACTCCAGGAGGAGCCCCTGACTTCCCTGTCTATATATGGACAGTGACATTAGGAATTCCTTCTATGAGTGGAATCCATGGCCAGAGCGTCAGCAAAGCTCTGTCAGGGATTCTGCTCCAGGAGGAGCTACTGACGTCACAGTCCATATATGGACAATGACATCAAGAGCTTTCCCGGGCTCAGTGCTTAAAGTAGCGCTGTGCCCGGGGAGTCCTCTGTACACCCTGGGCATTGCGCTACCTTAAAGAGACTCTGTCACCACATTGCCGCGCTTTCCTGGGTGCCTGGTGGTATGTCCTAGACTCCCTGTGTCAACTCTGTTGCTTGAATAGCAAGTGGTTTGTATATTAAGTGGAGTTCCAAAAACCGGATTGATTTACTGTGTTGTGTGTGACAAAGTGGGGGGCCATTGTATGTGATATATGTATTGATTGCTTGCTTGCTACAAAGTTTGCAAAAGTGACATAATTTTTAACCATTTTTCCTTTGCAGTTTCCTGAGTAGCTGAGTAAGGGGGAGGGGTTAGCTGCTACCAGGTGGTATAAATCAGGCCTCACTACTCTGTAGAGCCTGCTCTGTTGCTTGAATAGCAAGTGGTTTGTATATTAAGTGGAGTTCCAAAAACCGGATTTCAAAAGAGGAGTTAAAGCCCAGGTAAGTGCTCTTCTACTTCTTTATCTTTTTGATTAACACCTGTTCGCTGTTTTTTTTTGTAACTGGGATAATGGACAGCAAGATTGGAGGTTTTCTTCAGTGCACAGTTTGCCATATGTATGCACGACTGGAGCCGGAGTTCCAGGGTGAATATCTCTGTGGCAGATGTGAGCATATTGTTCACCTGGAAGCTCGTATTAGAGATCTGGAGGAGCAGAATGCAACACTGAGGAGGATAGACAATTTTGAACGGAGCTTGCTGCTCACAGAGCATGCAGTTAGTGGGTTACAACTGGAGGGTGAAGACATGGGTGAGCAGGATCAGGTAAGTAGCTGGGTTAATGTAGTTAGGGGCAGTAGAAAGGGGTCAAAGACAAGGAAGGCCGATCCGGTTTCTGACATTCCAGGCAAAATTGCCAAGTTGGGTGATGATGCGAGGGTGTCAGTCTCAGAAATGGCAGCCCTAGTGGATACTGATCTCCCTAACAGCCGGGAGAACAGCCCAGCTAGTAGTCGGCGGGATGGTAATGCAGGTAAGCCAAGACAATTGATAGTCGTAGGGGATTCTATAATCAGGAAGACGGATAGAATTATTTGTCGCCAAGACCACCTCAACCGAATGGTTTGCTGTCTCCCTGGTGCCAGGGTTCGGCATGTGGTGGAACGGGTGGACAAATTGCTGGGAGGGGCTGGTGATGATCCAGCTGTCGTGGTCCATGTCGGTACCAACGACAGAATAAATGGTAGGTGGAGGAGCCTTAAGAATAATTTTAAAGAACTAGGCTACAAGCTGAAGGGAAGGACCTCCAAGGTTGTATTCTCAGGAATACTGCCTGTGCCATGCGCATCACAGGAAAGACAGCGGGAGCTTAGGGAGTTAAATGCATGGCTGAAGTCTTGGTGTAGAGGAGAAGGATTTGGGTTCCTAGAGCACTGGGCTGACTTTTCATTGGGGTACAAACTGTATTCTGCAGATGATTTGCACCTAAATGGAAGGGGGTCCGCTGTGCTGGGGGAGAGAATTCTAGCTGGGGTGGCGGAGTATTTAAACTAGGGCTGAGGAGGGAGGTCAATGTAGAAAAAAAAGGGGTAGCCAGGTTAGAGAGGGGTCAGACTATATTGGTGGGGGGAGAAACAGAATGTGGGGAGAGGACTAGACAACAAGATAAGGAGATCCTTTCGTTACAAAACATCAGTGTAAATAAAAAGGACCGATTAATGTCAAATCACATTTCTGATAATAAAAGTGAAAAACTGACAGGCAAGTTAAAGTGTATGTTCACAAATGCCAGAAGTCTAGCAAGCAAAATGGGGGAGCTGGAGGCCTTGATACTGGAAGAAAATATAGATATAGTTGGTGTTGCTGAAACATGGCTGGACTCTTCACATGACTGGGCTGTAAATCTACAGGGTTTTACACTTTTTCTTAAAGACAGGACAAATAGGAAAGGTGGTGGTGTATGTCTGTATGTGAGAAGTGATATGAAGGCGAGTGTGAAAGAGACAATAGTGGGTGAAGACTGTGAGGAGGTTGAAACCTTGTGGGTGGAACTAGAAAGGGAGGTAAACACTGAAAAAATTACTTTTGGTGTAATCTATAGACCCCCCAATAAAACTGAGGAGATGGAAGTTCAGCTATATAAACAGATGGAGCGGGCTGCACAGGCGGGTACTGTAGTGATAATGGGAGATTTTAATTTCCGGGATATTAATTGGTGTCATGGTTCGGCTTCAACTGCAAAGGGGAGACATTTCCTCAACCTGTTGCAGGAAAATTTTATGGGCCAGTTTGTGGAAGACCCGACTAGAGGTGAAGCTCTGTTGGATCTGGTCATTTCTAATAATGCAGATCTTGTTGGGAATGTCAATGTTCGTGAAAACCTCGGTAACAGTGATCACAATATAGTTACATTTTACCTATACTGTAAAAAACAAACGCAGGCTGGGAGGGCAAAAACATTTAATTTTAAGAAAGCCAATTTCCCCAGGATGAGGGCGGCAATTCAGGATATGGACTGGGAAGAACTAATGTCAAATAATGGAACAAATGATAAATGGGAGATTTTCAAATCTACTTTGAGTTATTATAGTGCAAAATTTATTCCTACAGGTAATAAGTATAAACGACTCAAATTAAACCCCACATGGCTTACACCTTCTGTGAAAGGGGCAATACATGACAAAAAAAGGGCATTTAAAAAATACAAATCTGAGGGTACAGCTGTAGCCTTTGTAAAATATAAAGAGCTTAATAAAATCTGTAAAAATGTAATAAAATTAGCAAAAATACAAAATGAAAGGCAGGTGGCCAAGGATAGTAAAACAAATCCTAAAAAATTCTTCAAGCATATAAATGCAAAAAAGCCAAGGTCTGAACATGTAGGACCCCTAGATAATGGTAATGGGGAGTTGGTCACAGGGGATCAAGAGAAGGCAGAGTTACTAAATGGGTTCTTTAGCTCTGTATATACAACAGAAGAAAGAGCAGCTGATGTAGCCGGTGCCAGTGCTGTTAATATATCAGTTGATATACTGAATTGGATGAATGTAGAGATGGTCCAAGCTAAATAAAATAAAATAAATGTGCACAAGGCTCCGGGACCAGATGGGTTACACCCTAGAATTCTTAAAGAGCTTAGTTCAGTTATTTCTGTCCCCCTTTTCATAATATTCAGAGAATCTCTAGTGACTGGTATAGTGCCAAGGGACTGGCGCAGGGCAAATGTGGTGCCTATTTTCAAAAAGGGCTCTAGGTCTTTCCCGGGTAATTATAGACCAGTAAGCTTAACATCCATCGTGGGGAAAATGTTTGAGGGGCTATTGAGGGACTATATACAGGATTATGTGACAATAAATAGCATTATAAGTGACAGCCAGCACGGTTTTACTAAGGACAGAAGTTGTCAAACTAACCTAATCTGTTTTTATGAAGAGGTGAGCAGAAGTCTAGACAGAGGGGCCGCTGTGGATTTAGTGTTTTTGGACTTTGCAAAGGCATTTGACACTGTCCCCCATAGACGCCTAATGGGTAAATTAAGGACTATAGGTTTAGAAAATATAGTTTGTAATTGGATTGAGAATTGGCTCAAGGACCGTATCCAGAGAGTTGTGGTCAATGATTCCTACTCTGAATGGTCCCCGGTAATAAGTGGTGTACCCCAGGGTTCAGTGCTGGGACCACTATTATTCAACTTATTTATTAATGATATAGAGGAAGGGATTAATAGCACTATTTCTATTTTTGCAGATGACACCAAGCTATGTAATATAGTTCAGACTATGGAAGATGTTCATGAATTACAGGCAGATTTAAACAAACTAAGTGTTTGGGCGTCCACTTGGCAAATGAAGTTTAATGTAGATAAATGTAAAGTTATGCATCTGGGTACCAACAACCTGCATGCATCATATGTCCTAGGGGGCGCTACACTGGCGGATTCACTTGTTGAGAAGGATCTGGGTGTACTTGTAAATCATAAACTCAATAACAGCATGCAGTGTCAATCAGCTGCTTCAAAGGCCAGCAGGATATTGTCGTGTATTAAAAGAGGCATGGACTCGCGGGACAGGGATGTAATAATGCCACTTTACAAAGCATTAGTGAGGCCTCATCTAGAATATGCAGTTCAGTTCTGGGCTCCAGTTCATAGAAAGGATGCCCTGGAGTTGGAAAAAATACAAAAAAGAGCAACGAAGCTAATAAGGGGCATGGAGAATTTAAGTTATGAGGAAAGATTGAAAGAATTAAACCTATTTAGCCTTGAAAAAAGACGACTAAGGGGGGACATGATTAACTTATATAAATATATTAATGGCACATACAAAAAATATGGTGATATCCTGTTCCTTGTAAAACCCGCTCAAAAAACAAGGGGGCACTCCCTCCGTCTGGAGAAAAAAAGGTTCAAGCTACAGAGGCGACAAGGCTTCTTTACAGTAAGAACGGTGAATTTATGGAATAGCCTACCGCAGGAGCTGGTCACAGCAGGGACAGTAGATGGCTTTAAAAAAGGGTTAGATAATTTCCTAGAACAAAAAAATATTAGCTCCTATGTGTAGAAATTTTTCCTTCCCTTTTCCCTTCCCTTGGTTGAACTTGATGGACATGTGTCTTTTTTCAGCCGTACTAACTATGTAACTATGTAACTATGTAACTATGTAACTTTAGTTGCGTGCACCCAAAGCAGAAGCAGGGAACCATCAGCTCCCTGCTTCAGCATTAGTACAGAGGTCTCCCCGGGCTCACCGCTTAAAGAGGCTCTGTCACCACATTATAAGTGTCCTATCTTGTACATAATGTGAACGGCACTGTAATGTAGATTACAGCAGTGCTATTTATTTAGAAAAACAATTTTTGACGGAGTTATGACCTATATTATGCTAATTACTTTCTTAATGGACAACTGGGCGTGTTTTACTTTTTGACCAAGTGGTTGTTGTGGAGAGAAGTGTATGACGCTGACCAATTAGTGTCATACACTTCACCCCATTCATTTACACAGCACATAGTAATCTTACTAGATCACTATGTGCAGCCACATACACACACACTAACGTTACTGAAGTGTCCTGACAGTGAATAGACATCACTACCAGCCAGGACGGGATGTCTATTCAGAATCCTGACACTTCGGTAACGTTTGTGTGAGATTTACAACAAGGCAATTTACAGTGGGATTACGCATGCCTTGAAGTGTCAGGATTCTGAATAGACATCACGTCCTGGCTGGAGGTGATGCCTATTCATTGTCAGGACACTTGAGTAACGTTAATATGTGTGTATGTGGCTGCACATAATGATCTAGTAAGATTACTATGTGCTGTGTAAATGAATGAAGAGAAGTGTATGATGCTGATTGGTCAGCATCATACACTTCTCTCCACAACGCCCACTTAGTAAAAAAGTAAAACGCGCCCAGTTGTCCATTAAGAAAGTAATTAGCATAAAGCTAATATAAGTCATAACTCTGCCAAAAATGATCGTTTTTCTAAATAAAAAACACTGCTGTAATCTACATTACAGCGCCGATCACATTATGCAGAATATAGGGCAGTTATAATATGGTGACAGAGCCCCTTTAAGCGCTGAGCCCAAGGAGTCCTCTATACTAATGCTGAAGCAGGGAGCTGAGGGTTCCCTGCTTCTGTTTTGGGTTCACGCAGATAAAGTTGACACAGGGATTCTGGGACATACCACCAGGAACCCGGAAATCGGGACACCGCCCAAAATCCGTGACTGTCCTGCTGAATCCAGCACAGTTGGGAGGTATGATGTATCAGACTGGGATGGTTGCTTAGCAGCAATGTGACTCAGGCCCGGTGGCACACTTTCTCTACTTGATTCTATGGAGGTCTGTATGTCACCCATCACAGGCTTTAGCACTACCTGTACCACACTAGTTTTGCATAGGGGGGACAGAAACTTCTATAATCAGCTACCACTGATACTTAAGACAGGTTCCTGTCACACAGGTATAATAGTGCAGCTGCCCTGGCTGTATACTTATGGTTTTCACAGCTTATTTAGGAGAATATAGGGAGAATGATAATCAGTGTCCCCCAGCATGCAGAACTGGTATGGTCTTTAGATGGTCATGTGATGCTGTGCTGAAGCATCATGGGATTGATAGCAAAGCAGAGAGGAAGAGAAAGCTGGGGAAATCTAAGAATCAAGATGGTGGCTTTTTCTAAGCACAGACAAGGCAGGAGTTCATAAAGTAAGTACAGGATACATAAAAGAAGTGTAGCGTGTGGTATACAGTCAGATGGGGGTGCAGACATGGAAAGTTGTGTTAGCACTGGAGGTCTTCTTTAATATGAATATACTAGTATAGAAAACCCATTAAATTGGTTTGCTAGCAAAAGGAATGATGATAAGTATTTTAAAAAAATATTAGAAAAAAATATGTGTATTTTAAAAGCTAATTACCAAAATTTGATACCTAAGAAAAATGCGGAAACGTTTGCTGAATAATAGATTATTCACCCAGGGTAAAGGACGTGGATCTCCTTCCATTTGTTACCCCACAGGTGTTCTTGTGAACACACGGACGGCACATTTGTTAACATAAGTTAAGAGCCACCACAAGCTTAAAGAGGCTCTGTCACCAGATTTTGCAACCCCTATCTGCTATTGCAGCAGATAGGCGCTGCAATGTAGATTACAGTAACGTTTTTATTTTTAAAAAACGAGCATTTTTGGCCAAGTTATGGCCATTTTTGTATTTATGCAAATGAGGCTTGCAAAAGTACAACTGGGCGTGTTGAAAAGTAAAAGTACAACTGGGCGTGTATTATGTGCGTACATCGGGGCGTGTTTACTACTTTTACTAGCTGGGCGTTCTGATGAGAAGTATCATCCACTTCTCTTCAGAACGCCCAGCTTCTGGCAGTGCAGATCTGTGACGTCACTCACAGGTCCTGCATCATGTCGGCCACATCGGCACCAGAGGCTACAGTTGATTCTGCAGCAGCATCAGCGTTTGCAGGTAAGTAGCTACATCGATTTACCTGCTAACGCCGATGCTGCTGCAGAATCATCTGTAGCCTCTGGTGCCGATGTGTCCTCGCTCGTCTGACACGATGCAGGACCTGGGGAAGTGACGTCACAGCGTGATCTCTCAAGAACACGGCTGTGTCTGCACTGCCAGAAGCTGGGCGTTCTGAAGAGAAGTGGATGATACTTCCCGTCAGAAAGCCCAGCTAGTAAAAGTAGTAAACACGCCCCGATGTACGCACATAATACACGCCCAGTTGTACTTTTACTTTTCAACACGCCCAGTTGTACTTTTGCAAGCCTCATTTGCATAAATACAAAAATGGTCATAACTTGGCCAAAAATGCTAGTTTTTAAAAAATAAAAACGTTACTGTAATCTACATTGCAGCGCCGATCTGCTGCAATAGCAGATAAGGGTTGCAAAATCTGGTGACAGAGCCTCTTTAAATGACAGCTTACTAAAAAGCAAAAACTTCTTTGTAAATCCCATTTTTTGTAAAAACTCTGTCATAATTTTTCAGATTGCCTTGTTCATCGGTTGGCAATACTTTCACTTTACCTTACTCAAAAGATTTGGTTCTTGAAAAGGCAACATAAAGTTGTCCATGGCTAAATACTAGTGACGATAAATAAATGCCAAACTTATCCAAGGTTTGTCCTTGACTCTTGTTAATAGTCATCCCAAAAGCAAGTCGAATAGGAAACTGTTTCCTTTTAATTGTAAAGGGTAAATCAGGATCGCTTGGGGCTAAAACATTTCTTGGGATAAAAACCATGTTACCTTTCGAAGCTCCTGTGGGAACTTCACAGTCTATCAATCAGCTTATCATCTGTTTCACAACCAATCTGGTTCCATTACAGAGAACATTTGAAGGGTCTAAGATTTTTAATACTATTTAAAACAATTATGCCTTTTAAGGTTGTTTCGCTCCTAGGAGCAGTTACGCCAGTTAAGGTGGTTACGCCTCTTTGGGCATTTTTAGCCTCTTCTGGCTTTTATTAGCCTCTTTGGGCGCTTATTAGCCTCTTCGGGCTTTCCCCCTCTTCACCACCTCTGGCTTTCCCCCCTCCCACTCTTATCCACCACACGACCACTTCCACCCAAAAATCCTACGCTTCAACTCGATTATCCAACACGTTCAGTAACACCTTTTGTTATTGCGTCTATCGTCGAAATTAAATAATAATAAGGAATTTGAAAGGAGAGAAATTAGGTTTGGCACGTATCATAGAGTTTAGTTGTATTTGGTAAGAGGGAAAAAGCAGTACAAAAAAACTCAACTGTGCCTCAGGCACCACGTCCTCTCCCAATATATATATGATAGGCTGAATTCACATGTGGTGTATTTTTCTGTCGTGTATTTGGTTACACCAAATTCACTGCAAAATCTGTATACTTTGCATGCAGATTTGGATGCGGAAACGCGGTGGATTTCACCATTTTCAGTCAAAAGAAACATCCCGAATCCCCAAAAATATATATCTGATTTAGTATGGAGGCATATGAAGGTACACTAGAGGGCTTAGTCACCTTTGTGGAAGCCTTTTTATAGCTCTGTACAAAACAGTGCTGTAATATGGAGGATTGCCCAGACAGTTACACTATGGGTTTTCATCCTCTGGAGGTGAACAGAAATAATTTTATCCACTGACAGCAAGCAGAGATCTTAAAAATGGTAAATAATTAGTAAAGAAATGTAGATTAGAAAGTTGCAGAACTTTTCATTACACAGTGATTTAGTTTACATAGAAGCAATCTCTATTTTTAATTTGTTTATTTTCCCTTGATGTCTAAGCTTATATTCTTTCTCTGCTAATTCAGTTTCTTAGCAGTCAATACATGTTGCCATTTTCTGCCAATTACATGTAAGGTGATTAATCGACCATGAAAATTGAACTGTCTAAATTCTTGGCTGTCAATGACTAAACAGACATTGCACATTGTGGCTCTTATGTGTAAATCTTTTCAAAAGGTGATTATATTGTTTTTGTTCCTTGCATTACGAAATTATATGTTCCAATAGCAGATGAACAATATGTCATAGAAAGAATCCTTAACCCCTTCAGGACTGAGCCACTTTTGGACCAAATGACAGAGCCTCATTTTTTAAATCTGACGTGTGTTACTTTATGTGGTAATAACTCGGGAATGCTTTTACCTATCCAAGCGATTCTGAGATTGTTTTCTCGTGACATATTGTACTTTAAGTTAGTGAAAAAATGTGGTCGATATATTCAATATTTTTGTGTGAAAAACACCAAAATTTAGAGAAAATTTGCAAAAAATTAGCATTTTCTAAATTCAAATGTATCTGCTTGTAAGACAGATAGTAATACCACACAAAATAGTTACTAGCTAACATTTCCCATATGTCTACTTTATGTTTGCATCGTTTTTTGAACATCCTTTTATTTTTCTAGGACGTTACAAGGCTTATAAGTTAGCAGCAATTAGGAGCAATCTTCTGGAGTACAAAAAGAAGGAAGACAACAGCAGGGTTCCCCTAGTGGTCATATACAACCCCCAAATGAACATCTTGAGGAAAATTGCTGCTGATCTCCAACCTATATTTAACAAAGACAATAAACTGAAGGAAATATTCCCAGATTTACCACTCCTTGCCTACAAACAGCCACCAAACCTAAGGAATCTCCTGGTCAGAAGTGCCCTCTCACCACCAACAGAGACTGGCACTTTTCCTTGCAACAGTAGAAAATGCAAGACCTGTACCAACATCTGGTCATCAAACACCATCCAGATACCAAACACGCAGCAGGACTATAAAATCACTGGCACGTTCTCCTGTACATCCTCCAATGTAGTGTACATGATCCTGTGTACAAGGTGCATCAATAAAGGAATCTACATTGGAGAAACAATACAAAAACTACAAACCAGGATGATTCTTCACAGACATACAATAAACCAGGAGGTGGATACACCCGTGGGAAAACACTTCTCTAGACCTGATCACAGTTTGGCAGATTTAAAGGTACTCATTCTGAAGGGTCATTTTAAAAACAACAGAGAAAGAAAAATTTGGGAATTCAAGATGATGATAAAATTCCAGTCATTGACACAAGGCCTCAATCTAACACCAGGATTTATGAGCCACTACATGGACACACGTCACGTCCCCCATCAGACTGACTCCAGATGCCTTAACTCCTAAGTCATCACCCCTATAACCTCAGTTTTATTGCCCCGGCTTATCTTAATGATGTATCACCTCATGTACTAATTGTCTTTGTGTAACATCTAAATGTTGTGCTTTTTTCTAAGTCATTCATTTGTAAACTGCCTGAAGAAGGGGCCTCTGTGCTCTGAAAGCCGCATATAGAACTTTTATGGTTAGCCAATAAAGGTATCATACCTATTATACTTTTGTCTTTTTTGACACAAAAGTATTTAACATTTCACATTTTCAAGAAAATTTCAAAAGCCCATTTTTTAGGGAACAGTTCAGTTGTTAAGTGGCTTTGAGGGCCTTATATATTAGAAACCCCCACAAATCACCCCACTTTAAAAACTTCACCCCTCAAAGTATTCAAAACAGCATTCAGAAAGTTTTTTTTAACCCTTTAGGCGTTTCACAGGAATTAAAGCAATGTAGCGGGGAAATCTAAAAATTTCATTTTTTTGGCAGAAATTCCATTTTAATCCATTTTTCCTGTAATACTGAAGGTTTTTACCGGAGAAGCACAACTGAATATTTATTGCCCTGATTCTGCAGTTTTTAGAAATATCCCACATGTGGCCCTAGTGCGCTACTGGACTGAAATACCGGCCTCAGAAGCAAAGGAGCATCTAAAGCCTTTTAGGGCCTTCCTTTTCTTAGATTATATTTCAGGCACCATGTCAGGTTAGAAGAGGTCTTGTGGTGCCGAAACAAAGGAAATACCCCAAAAAATACCCCATTTTGGAAACTAAACTCCTTGAGGAATTCATCTAGGGGTGTAGTAAGCATTTTGACCTCACAGGTGTTTCATAGATTTCATTAGAATTGGGCAGTGAAAATGAAAAATGACATTATTTTCCAATACCATGTAGCTTTACCTCAAAATTTTTAATTTTTTCAACAAATAAATGAGGAAAAGCACCCCAACATTTGTAAAGCAACTTCTCCAGAGTACGGAAATACCCAACATGTGGTCATAAACGACTGTTTGGGGAAGCGGCAGGACTCAGAAGGGAAGGCATGCCATTTAGCTTTTGGAGCGCTGATTTTGCTGGATTCATTTCTCTGCACCATGTCGCATTAGTAAAGCCCCTGAGGTACCAGTACAGTGAAAACCCCCCAAAAGTGACTCCATTTAGGAAACTACACCCCTTGAGGAATTCATCTAGAGGTGTAGTGAGCATTTTTACCCAACAGGTGTTTCATAGATTTCATTAGAATTGGGCAGTGAAAATGAAAAATGACATTATTTTCCAATAAGATGTAGCTTTGCCTCAAAATTTTTTTTTTTTTCAACAAATAAATGATGAAAAGCACCCCAACATTTGTAAAGCAACTTCTCCAGAATACAGAAATACCCAACATGTGGTCATGAACGGCTGTTTGGGGGAAGCAGCAGGACTCAGAAGGGAAGGCACGCCATTTAGCTTTTGAAGTACAGATTTTGCTGGTTTGATTTCTCGGCACCATGACGCATTTGTAAAGCTCCTAAGGTACCAGTACAGTGGAAACCCCCCAAAAGTGACTCCATTTGGGAAACTACACTCCTAATGGAATTAATATAGGGGTGTAGTGAGCATTTTGACCCCCCAGGTGTTTCATAGATTTCATTAGAATTGGGCAGTAAACATGAAAAAAATTCATTTTTTTCCACTAAGACGTAGCTTTAGGTAAAAATGTTTCATTTTCTCATCAAATAAAGGAGAAAAATCACCATGACATTTGTAAAGCAACTTCTCCAGAGTACGGAAATACCCCATATGTGGTAATAAAGTACTGTATGAATACACATCCGGGCTCAGAAGGGAAGGAGCGCCATTTGGCTTTTGGAGAGCAGATTTTGCTGGATTGGTTTTTCTGCGCCATGTCGCTTTTGCCAAGCCCCTTAGGTACTAGTACAGTGGAAACTACCCAAAAGTAACTCCATTTGGCAAACTACACCCATTGAGGAATTCATCTAGGGGTGTAGTGAGCATTTTGACCCCACAGGTGTGTCATATATTTTATTAGAAATGGGCAGTGAAAATGAAAAATGACGTTATTTTCCAATAAGATGCAGCATTAGTTAAAAATTTTTCATTTTCTCAACAAATAAAGGAGAAAAAGCACCATAACATTTGTAAAGCAACTTCTTCAGAGTAGGGAAATACCCCACACGTGGTCATAAACTGCTATTTGGACACACAGCAAGGCTCTAAAGGGAAGGAGCGCCATTTAGTATTTGGAGTGGAGATTTTATAAAATTTGTTTTTTGACACCATGTTGCATTGAGCTATAGTACCAGTACAGTGGTACCCCCAAAAAAATTACCCCATTTTGGAAACTAGATCCCTCAAAGAATTGATTTAGGGATGTAGTGAGCATTTTGACCGCACAAGTGTTTTGCAAAAATGAGTAAACAATAGATGTTGCAGATTGAAAATTGCTGTTTTCCACAAATATGCCATTTCAGTGCCCAATGTGTTGTGCCCAGCTTGTACGACCGTAGACACACATCCCATAAATTGTTAAGCGGGTTCTCCAGAATACAGTAATACCCCATATGTGGTCATAAATTGCCGTTTGGGTACACTGCCAGGCTCAGTTGGACCACCATTTGGCTTTTGAAGCGCAGATTTTGCTTGGTGTATTAGTGGTATTTCAGCTTTTATAATGTGGGGGCATATGTGAGCTGGGCGGAGTACATCAGGGTATATGTAAGCTGGACGGAGTACATCAGGGTATATATAAGCTGTGCGGAGTACATCATGGTAGATGTAATATGCGCGGAGTACATCAGGATATATGTAAGCTGTGCGTAGTACATCAGGATATATGTAATCTGGGGAGTACATCAGGGTATATGTAATATGTGCGGGTACATCAGGCTATATGTCAGCTGTGCGGAGTACATCAGGGTATATGTAAGCTGTGCGGAGTACATCAGGGTATATGTAAGCTGTGCAGAGTACATCAGGGTATATGTCAGCTGTGCGGAGTACATCAGGGTATATGTAAGCTGTGCGGAGTACATCAGGGTATATGTAAGCTGGGCGGATACACAGCAAGGCTCTAAAGGGAAGGAGCGCCATTTAGTATTTGGAGTGGAGATTTTATAAGATTCGTTTTTTGACACCATGTTGCATTGAGCTATAGTACCAGTACAGTGGTACCCCCCACAAAAAAATTACCCCATTTTGGAAACTAGATCCCTCAAAGAATTGATCTAGGGGTGTAGTGAGCATTTTGACCGCACAAGTGTTTTGCAAAAATGAGTAAACAATAGATGTTGCAGATTGAAAATTGCTGTTTTCCACAAATATGCCATTTCAGTGCCCAATGTGTTGTGCCCAGCTTGTACCACCGTAGACACGCATCCCATAAATTGTTAAGCGGGTTCTCCAGAATACCCCATATGTGGTCATAAATTGCCATTTGGGCACACTGCCAGGCTCAGTTGGACCACCATTTGGATTTTGAAGCGCAGATTTTGCTTGGTGTATTTAGTGGTATTTCAGCTTATAATGTGGGGGCATATGTAATCTGTGCGGAGTACATCAGGGTATATGTAAGCTGTGCGGAATCCATCAGGGTATATGTAAGCTGTGAGGAGTACATCAGGGTATATGTAAACTGGGCGGAGTACATCAGGGTATATGTAAACTGGGTGGAGTGCCACAGGTCATAATAGGATGATGTAATAATGGGGTGAATGAATAATCCATGGATTGGTGTGGTCGCTTTGAACCAATCCTTTATGCACAGGCCGAGTTTATTGGGTATTATACAAAATATCTGCGCTCCAGTGTTGCCTTATATTTGACTTCTTCACTAGCCCTATAAGCCGCACAAGGCCCTAAAGTTTCCTCATCTCTGCTGCGTCTACGGGGTCCACCTGTGGGGTCCAGCAAATGACGATGTGGGGTATTTAGTGAAATTCTACTGGACCTAAAAATTAGTCTGGGCCGTCATTTAGAATAATTTTGCACCATTGCGTTTTGAGAGTCATAACGTGTTATTTTTCCGTTAGGGCGTGTGTGAGGGCGCCTTTTTTGTGGAACGAGCTGTAATTTTTATTGGTTCCATTTTGGGGTACATGAGATTTTTTTTTTTATCACTATTTATTACATTTTTTGGGAGATGAGGAAACCAAAAAACAGCCATTCCAGCACATTTCTTTTTTGTTTTTTTTTGACAGTGTTCACCGTGCAGTATAAACAACATGTTAACTTCACTCTGCGGGGCGATAAGATTACAGCGACACCAAATTTATATCGTTTTTTTTACGTTTCACTACGTTCCCACAATAAAAATACTCTTTTCTAAAAAAATCATGTTTTAGTGTCGCCATTTTCTGAGAGCCGTAACTTTTTTGTTTTTTCGTTGATATTGCTGCGGGAGGGCTTGTTTTATGCGTGGCGAACTGTAGTTTCTATTGGTACCATTTTGCGTTACTTGCAACTTTTTGATCACTTTTTATTAACATTTTTTTGAGACAAGATGACCAAAAAATAAAATGCGGTCATTGTTTTTTATGAAAATTTTTTACGGTGTTCACCGTGCGGTAAAAATAATGTGATATTTTTATAGATCAGGCCGTTCCGAACGCGGTGATACCTATTATGTATAGTTTTTTTTCATATTTTCATGTTTTTTTTAATAATAAAGAAGTTGATCAGGGAAACAGGACAAGTGTTGTTTTTATTATTTATTTATTATTGATGAACTTTTATTTATTTATTTTTCTTTCACTTTTTTTTTACATTTTTTACTTTTTCTTTTAGGGGGGATTCACACGAGCGTGTATTCGGTCCGTGCGGGCCGCGTGGTTTTCACGCGGCACGCATGGACCAATACAAGTCTATGGGGCAGTACAGACAGTCCGTGCTTTTTGCGCAGCGTTTGTCTGCTGCGCAAAAAGCGCGACAGGTTCAATAACTCTGCGTATTTCGCGCATCACGCACCCATTGAAGTCAATGGGTGCGTGAAAACCACGCAGGTTGCACGGAAGCACTTCCATGCGAACCGACTGAAACAGCGCACCAGCTGTCAAAAGGATGAATGTAAACAGAAAAGCACCACGTTTCCGAACATCCAAACGGAGTGTCTTTGCGATGAGCGAAGCCGGACAAGCGAACCGAACTTCACCGGGTTCGGCCGAACTAGTTTTGGCCGAACCCAGCAAAAAAATTATCGGTACGCGACGTCAGGAGATAGTCACTGTCCATGGTGCTGAAAGAGTTAAACTGTTTCAGCACCATGGACAGTGACTTCCGATCCCAATATACATGAACCTGTAGAAAAAAAAACGAAGTTCTGACTTACCGATAACTCCCGGCTTCTTCCTCCAGTCTGACCTCCCGGGATGACAATTCAGTCCAAGTGACAGCTCCAGCCAATCACAGGCCAAGCACAGGCTGCAGCGGTCACATGGACTGGCGCGTCATCCAGGGAAGTGGGGCCCGATGTCGAGAGGCGCGTCACCAAGGACGCATCACCAAGGCAACGGCCGGGAAGTTCTCGGTAAGTACGAACTTTTTCTTTTTTTTAACAGGTTTTTCGATATTGTGTTCGGCATTCACTGTCGAGGGTGCTGAAAGAGTTAGCTCTTTCAGCACCTTGGACAGTGACGGGCGTCGACTAGCCTCATCTCTATGATGGCGGCTGCGCGAAAATCACGCAGCCGCGCATCATACACGGGTGACACACGCAGCTGTCAAATGGTTTTTGCGCGCGCAAAACGCAGCGTTGTTTGCGCGCGCAAAAATGCAACGTCCGTCTGTATCTGCCCTAAGCGTATTAGGTCCTGCCTTGGGCAGGACCTAATAGGCTACCATCCCTGGGCAACCTGGAAGCCTAGTAACGGCTTCCTGGTTGCCATATCAACAATCGCTACCCGCGATCCACCGCGGGGGGGGCCCGGGGGTTACAGAGGGAGCTCCCTCCCTCTGTAAACCACTTCAATGCAGCGGACGTCATTGACAGCCGCATTGAAGGGGTTAAATGGCTGCGATCGGCGGTAACAGCCATCGCAGCCATTGCAGCGGCATGTCAGCTGTGTATAACAGCTGACAGCCGCTGAAGATAAAGCGTGCACAGCTCCTGTGCTCGCTTTATCTGCAGGGCGTAACTGTACGCCCGTCTGCGGGAAATCACTTCGATTTCGGACGTACAGTTACGCTCAATCGCGGGAAAGGGTTAAAGGGGTTTTCCAGGGACACAACATTTTTGACCTAACATTCTATGTAACTATTTAACCCCTTCCCGACATTTGACGTATCCATACGCCAAAGTCGGGTAGGGGAAGTATGGAGCGGGCTCACGGAGTGAACCCGCTCCATACGATGCGGGTGTTGGCTATTTGTTACAGCTGACACTTCAGAGTAACGAGCAGCATCGCGCTAAAGCGCGATCCCGCTCGTTTAACTAGTTAAATGCTGCGGTCAATAGCGACCGCAGCATTTAAATCGTTAGAAAGAGGGGGGCGACCCCCTTTAACAGCTCATCGCGCCCCCCACAACGCAATCGCGTGCGGGGGGGGGGGGGTGATGGTTGCTATGGCTGCCTGGGGGCAGCCACGTCCACCACCTTTGTGCACCTATTAAAGAGGCTCTGTCACCACATTATAAGTGCCCTATCTTGTACATTATGTGATTAGCGCTGTAATGTAGATTACACGATAATTTTTGACGGAGTTACGACCTATATTAGCTTTATGCTAATGAGTTTCCTAATGAACATCTGGGCGTGTTTTACTTTTTGGCCAAGTGGGCGTTGTCCAGAGGAGTGTATGACGCTGACCAATCAGTGACCAATCAGCGTCATACACTTCTCCCCATTCATTTACACAGCAGTGTCGGGATTGTGTTAGCGAAGTGTCAGGATTCTGAATACACATCGCGTCCTGGCTGGAGGTAATGTATATTCATTGTCATGCAGTGTAAATGAATGGAGAGAAGCGTATGACGCTGATTGGTCACTGATTGGTCAGCGTCATACACTCCTTTGTACAGCGCCCACTTGCCAAAAAGGAAAACACGCAGAGTTGTTCATTAAGAAACTCATTAGCATAAAGCTAATATAGGTCATAAAAATGATCGTTTTTCTAAATAAAAAACACTGCTGTAATCTGCATTACAGCGCCGATCACATCATATACAACTTATAATGTGGTGTCAGAGCCTCTTGAAAGCCCTACATCCGGCATGGCTTAATAGTTGCCTGTCAGAATCACGATACACTGCAATACATTAGTATTGCAGTATATCGTGCAAGCGATCTGACTATCGCTGGTTGAAGTCCCCTAGGGGGACTAATAAAAAAAGTACAAATTAGTTAAATAAAGTTTTTTTTGTTGTGTAAAAAAATAAAATATTAAAAGTTAAAAAAAAAAAAACCTTTTCCCATTTTCCCCTAGAGCATAGTAAAAAAATAAATGAATAAACATAATTGGTATCGACGCGTCCGTAAAAGTCTGAACTATTACAATATATTATTATTTAACCCGCACGGTGAACGCCGTAAAAAAAGAAAATTGTGAACGCCAGAATCTCTATTTTTTGGTCACCTAATCTCCCACAAAAAATGAAATAAAAAGTGATCAAACCATCGCATGTACATCAAAATGGTATTATTAAAAACTACAGCTTATCCCGCAAAAAATAAGCCCTCATACCACTTAATCCACGGAAAAATAAAAAAGTTATGGCTCTCGGAATTTGGCGACACAAAATAAAATTTATTTTTTACACTTAGGTTTTTACTTGTAAAAGTAGTAAAATATAGAAAAAACTATATATATTTGGTATCGCCGTAATCGTATTGACCCACAGAATAAAGTAAACATGTTGTTTTAATTGCACAGTGAATTCCGTAAAAACGGCGAGCAAAAAACCATGGAGGAATCACTGTTTTTTTTCATTTTCTACACCACAAATAATTTTTTTCCAGTTTCCTAGTACATTATATGGCAAAATAAATGGTGCTGCGAAAAACTACACCTCGTCCCGCAAAAATCAAGCCCTCATATATAGACGGAAAAATAAAGACGTTATGGCTTTTGGAAGGTGGGGAGGAAAAAACGAAAATAAAAATCTGAAAAAGGGCTGCGTCGGGAAGGGGTTAATAAAGTTGCGAAGAGCGAAATATGTCCCTGGAAACCCCTTTAATGCATTTCTTCAAAAATCTATCTATCTAGAGATTAAAAATCAGTCAGCACTCCAAGGTATAAGCACAAACAGTGGTGCCGTTTATTGGTCCATCAGTGCAACGTTTCAACTGAACACAAAAGCCTTTTTCAAGCAAACAATATCATGTGAAGACAGCATGTATATATATATATATATGAGAACCAACATCAAGCAGTAATTGTCGAAAAGTAGTACCAATTAGGTATAAAAACTTATATAAAATGTATGCACAATATATAAAACCGCATGTGATTATGGGTTGCTAAAGTGAAATCGTGTCTCACCATACACCGTGTTCCAAATTATTATGCACATTGGATTAAAGTGTCATAAACATTTAATTATTAGTTTTTCAATTAAACTCATGGATGGTATTGTGTCTTAGGGTATGTTCACACGGCCTATTTACGGACGTAAATCGGGCGTTTTTGCCCCGAATTACGCCCGAAAATAGCGCCTCAATAGCGCTGACAAACATCTGCCCATTGAAAGCAATGGGCAGACGTTTGTCTGTTCACACGAGGCGTATATTTACGCGCCGCTGTCAAAAGACGGCGCGTAAATAGACGCCCGCGTCAAAGAAGTGACCTGTCACTTCTTTGGCCGTAAATAGAGCCGTTATTCATTGACTCCAATGAATAGCAGCGCTAATTACGACCGTAATTGACGCGGCGTTCAAGCGCCTGCACATGCCGGTACGGCTGAAATTACGGGGATGTTTTCAGGCTGAAACATCCCCGTAATTTCAGCCGTTACGGACCCCCGCCGTGTGAACATACCCTTAGGGCTCTTTGGATCATTGTAATCAATCTCAGACACCTGTGATAATTAGTTTGCCAGGTGTGCCCAATCAAAGGAAAACTACTTAAGAAGGACGTTCCACATTATTAAGCAGGCCACAGGTTTCAAGCAATATGGGAAAGAAAAAGGATCTGTCTGCTGCCGAAAAGCGTGAAATAGTATTTCAAGAAAACTTAGGCGTGATCATCGTACTGTGAAAATATTTGTGGTTGATTCAGAGCACAGACGGGTTCGTTCAGATAAAGGCATAATGAGGAAGGTTTCTGCCAGGCAAATTAATAGGATTAGGAGAGCAACTGCTGAAATGCCATTGCAAAGCAGCAAACAGGTATTTGAAGCCGCTGGTGCCTCTGGAGTTCCGCGAATCTCAAGGTGTAGGATCCTCCAGACTTTTGCAAGTGTGCATAAAGCTATTATTCGGCCACCCCTAAACAATGCTCACAAGCAGAAACGGTTACAGTGGGCTCAGAGATACATGAAGACTAATTTTCAAACCGTGTTGTTTACTGATGAGTGCCGTGCAACCCTGGATGGTCCAGATGGATGGAGTAGTGGATGGTTGGTGAATGGCCACCATGTCCCAACAAGGCTGCGACGTCAGCAAGGTGGTGGCGGAGTCATGTTTTGGGCTGGAATCATGGGGAGAGAGCTGGTAGGCCCCTTTAGGGCCCCTGACCGTGTGAAAATAACCTCTGCAAAGTACGTAGAGTTTATGACTGACCACTTTCTTCCGTGGTACAAAAAGAAGAACCGTGCCTTCCGTAGTAAAATTATCTTAATGCATGACAATGCACCATCTCATGCTGCAAAGAATAGCTCTGTGTCATTGGCTGCTATGGGCATAAAAGGAGAGAAACTTATGGTGTGGCCCCCATGTTCCCCTGACCTCAACCCTATTGAGAACCTTTGGAGCATCCTCAAGCAAAATATCTATGAGGGTGGGAGGCAGTTCACATACATCAAAACAGAAGCTCTGGGAGGCTATTCTGACATCCTGCAAAGATATTCAAGCAGAAACTGTCCAAATACTCACAAATTCAATGGATGCAAGAATTTTGAAGGTGATATCAAAGAAGGGGTCCTATGTTAACATGTAACTTGGCCTGTTCAGTTTTTGTTTTATTGAAAGAGCTTTTGATTTCTGTAAATATGACCTCCTGATGCTGCAAATTCAAGAAATTACCATTTTAGTTCTCTTTACAACCTTTAAAATGTTTTGATCTCTTTTGTGCATAATAATATGAAACAGTGCATTTTGAGTTTTTTACTTCTAAAAAAAAATCTGTTATCATTAGGAGATTTGTTCAATAAAATTTGCATTATACTCCAACGGTTGATGGCTTGAAGATTATACTGACTGTCATTTGCATCGACTATTTAGGAAAATCAGCGAAAAATAAAATTTGCATAATAATTTGGAATGCGGTGTATATCAGGAGCTCATCATGGTAAGAAATACATTGTGACATCATTGTTATAATTATGGATAATAATCTATACAATACACCTGAGTGAATATTATGACATATGAGCGACTCACCACAATAAGAACCGGCTCCTCTCTGAATGAACTACACGGGCGCTCAAGACAGCGTCCTCAAGATTCTACTGTGCATGCTCGAACTAATGGAGCTGTCAAAACCACATAACCCTTCTATGCCTGTCCGCGCATGTGCAGATCACACAGATCGATTTTAAAGAGTCCACCGTCCAGCAGCACCAGTCAAGATTATGGATGGGTGCGCGCCCCAGGAGCTCGATCACAGCTCCAAATCTCCTATAATCGTCCAAGAATAGGCAGCACTCCAAGTCACAGTGAAAAAATGGCCTTTTTATTAGCCCTCGTGCAACATTTCGGCTCTACATATGGAGCTGAAACGTTGCACAAGGGCTAATAAAAAGGCAATTTTTTCACTCTGACTTGGGGTGCTGCTTATTCTTGGACGACTATATATCTAATCTATCTATCTATCTATCTATCTATCTATCTATCTATCTATCTATCTATCTATCTATCTATCTATCTATCTACCTCATATCTATCTATCTAAATTAATACATATTGAAATAAGATCTATAAATCTAAAAATAATCTTGAAATAGGACCATTTGGAAAATTTAATATATATTTAACACCAAATGTTGTGGCGATATAACTCTGCTTGTACCTTTAAGACAAAAAGGACCATTGCTAAATGTTGTGGTTAGTGATAACTGGGGAACTATGGGTAAACTGTTTTGTATGCACAGGGTATCACAGTTGGATAAGCAAGAGCATCAGAAAGACGTGCCAAGTATTGCTGGGTAAATTGTTCAATGGGCATGAGAGCATGACTTGCAATCTAATATTAAATGAAGAGCAAAATGAAAAAACACCTTTCCTGGTTCCACTACAGTGCGGATAATAAAACAGGCGGTATAATAATACATGATGACATTTCAGAATTGCAAAGTAAGCCTAAAAGTAAAATGAAAACCACTGGTGGATGTGCAGGGAATTTAAAACTGAAGATTAACCCGCCACCCAAACATGAAAACCCATTATAAGTAATTTAGCGCACGTATGACAGCTGAGGTGTGGTGCAAAGTCGTCATGGTGACTTCATTGGGATATGAATAGAGGTGGGCACCAACTAATATATCAAAATAGTAACTACAAGAGTGAAACCTCAATACCCAATATAATCCAATGGCAATGGTTATGCTTTATGGAGGAGATTTTGTCAAAACTGGTGCAAACACGATGTGGAATGGTTGCCCATAGCAATGAATCCAATTTTATTTCTCATTTTTCAAACACTCTTTTGCTATGGGTATATATATTGAGGTAGAGCTGTGTATACGTGACTGCCTTATCATGGGTCGCAATTAGATACTATTGGTTTTTAAATGTTTTTTAGTCTTTTTGTATAATGTGGCTTATTACGGTTCTTTTGGTTAATTTTTGAAGTGCTTGAAAAAGACTCCAGTAACAGAGCCGAAATGTTGTACGAGAGCGAATAAAAACAAACTTTCTTTACTTTGAATTGGAGTGCTGCCTATTTTTGGATGTATATGGATTAATTTGAGAACTTTTGGTCAGATCCCTGAGGCGTGCACCTATCCATACTTATCACTGGTGCTGCTGGACAGTGGACTTATCTCTCTCTCTCTCTCTCATATATATATATATATATATATATATATATATATATATGTCACGTAGGGTTCGTGGACCCACTGGGCCGTATGGCAGCTGGCCAACAGGGCGCAGGTCAGAGTCTATAGTTTATATAGGATACCTGTGGCAGCTCGGACAGTAGCAAGACAGGCTTGGCAGGAACTAGGCCAGCAGGTAGACGTCAGGTGTGGAGAAGCAGGACAGGCGTGGCTTACAGCAGACCACAGCTACAGCTAAGCACGGCACTAGATCAGGATACAGGTTACAGGGTACGGGAACAGGGAACACTGGGAGCAAGAAACACTAGGGGACCATTTGCAATACAGACTTGGAATACAACAACAAAGCTCAGGCGTGGGAGGATGGGGCTGGGACCTTCTTATAGCCCAGGGTGCTCTGGAGTAATTAGCTCAATCACCAACATGCGTGCGCTCTGGCTTCTTAAATCTGGACTGAGCTCGTGAGCGCACCCTGGTGGTCACTGTGGAGCAGGACGGACATATGTGCAGACATCTCTTGAGAGAAGGGCAACGACTGGATGGAAGGAGTTTGCGGTCAGCGACCACAAATGTTACAGTATCCCCCCTCTTACGCCCCCTCCTCTTGGGACCATAACGAGAGAGAAACCTCTTAATGAGGGTAGGAGCGTTGAGATTCTCCTCTAGCTCCCAGGACCTCTCTTCTGAACCAAACCCCTTCCAATCTACTAAATAAAAGGTTCTTTCTCTTACTTTTTTTAATGTCCAAGATCTCCTTAAAGAGACACTGTCACCACATTATAAGTGCCCTATCTCCTATATAAGGAGATGGGCGCTATAATGTAAGTGACAGCAGTGCTGAAAAACTATTTTTACCACTTTATGAGCGATTTTTAGCTTTATGCTAATTAGTTTCTTAATGCCTAAGTGGGCGTATTTTTACTTTAGACAAAGTGGGCGTTGTGCTGAGGAGTGTATGACGCTGACCAATCAATGTCATACACTTCTCTTCATTCATTTACACTGCACTAGCGATATAGCTCTATCGTTATGTGCAGCTACATACACACACTATAACATTACTGCAGTGTCCTGATAATGAATATACATTACCTCCAAACAGGACGTCATTTGTATTCAGAATCCTGACACGTCTGAATCTTTTCTGTGAGATTTCCAACAAGGCAAACGTAATCTCGTTTACATCGTAATCTCGCGAGATTACGTTTGCCTTGCTGGAAATCTCACAGAAAAGATTCAGACGTGTCAGGATTCTGAATACACATGACGTCCTGGCTGGAGGTTATGTATATTCATTATCAGGACACTGCAGTAATGTTAGTGTTTGTGTATAAGGCTGCAGATAGCGATATAGCTATATCGCTAGTGCAGTGTAAATGAATGGAGAGAAGTGTATGACGCTGATTGGCCAATGTCATACACTCCTCTGTACAACGCCCACTTGGTCTAAAGTAAAAACACGCCCACTTGGGCATTAAGAAACAAATTAGCATAAAGCTAAAAATCGCTCATGAAGTGGAAAAAATAGATAGTTTTTCTAAATAAAAAGCACTGCTGTCATCTACATTATAGCGCCGATCACTTATGTAGGAGATAGGGCACTTATAATGTGGTGAAAGAGCCTCTTTAACCTCGAAGGTGCCTGAAGGGCTGCTGGAGGCAACTGCAGGGCTTGGAGTCTTGGTAAAGCGGTTCAGAACCACTGGCTTCAGGAGAGAAACATGGAAGGAGTTGGGGATCTTGAGGGTAGGAGGTAGCCGAAGCTTGTAGGCGACAGGGTTGATCTGCTGCAGGGACCGAGGAACCTGGGAGCAAATTTGTACGACGGCACCCTCAGTCGAATATTCCTGGAGGACAGCCAGACCTTTGTGCCAGTAAGAAACTGAGGGTGTTCTCTTCTCCTTGTGTCCGCCTTCCGCTTAATGCGGTTGACCGCCAGCAGGATGGAGGATCGAGTCTGCTGCCAGATCTGCAGAAAGTCCCCAAAGGCTGTGTCAGCACCTGGCACCTCGGACGTAATAGGGACCGGGAGAGGAATTTGTTGGTGCTGGCCATAGACAATAAGAAACGGTGTCTTCTGTGTGGACTCGCTGGTATGATTGTTGTAAGAGAACTCAGCCCACGGAAGCAACTGTACCCAGTCATCATGCTGCTTGGAGATGAAGTGGCGTAGGTAGTTCTTCAAGATCTGATTGATCCTCTCGACCTGACCATTGGACTGAGGATGGCAGGCCGAGGAGAAGTCCAAATGTATACCTAGGAGTCCGCAGAGGGCTCTCCAGAACTTCGAGGTGAACTGAACCCCCCGATCAGACACAATATTTTGCGGCAAGATGTGTTGGATGAACAGCTTGGCCAGCAGAGGAGCAGAAGGAAGTTCAGTCAGAGGAACAAAGTGGGCCATCTTTGAAAATCTATCCCCCACCACTCAGGCAGAGAGAAGCAGGTCCGTAATAAAGTCCATAGCTATATGCTGCCATGGGGCATTGGGCACAGGCAATGGCTGGTGCAGACCAGCAGGTCTGGAGTGAGCGACCATGTTGGCTGCACATACTGAACAGGAAGAAACAAAGTCCATAATGTCCTTGGGCACCGTGGACCACCATAAATGATGAGCAATCAGATCCCGAGTCTTATGGGTCCCCGCGTGACCTGCCAGTCTAGAGGAGTGTCCCCAGCGGAGGATTCTTACACGGTCAGCCAGGCGCACAAATGTCCTCCCTGGAGGAATGTCCCCAACTTGCAGGGGCTTGACAGAGACAATGCAAGACGGATCAATGATGTTCTGTGGAATCTCCATTGTGTCTTCTGTTTCGAAAGACCTGGACAAGGCATCGGCCCTCACATTCTTGTCGGCCGGGCCTGACGAGGGTTCAGCCGTTGGGCCTTCTGAAGATAAGTAAGGTTCTTATGGTCCGTAAAAATCAGGATGGGATGAGCTGTGCCCTCTAGTAGATGTCTCCACTCCTCCAGAGCCAATTTAAAGGCCCCTAACTCCCGATCCCCAATCGAGTAGTTGCGTTCTGCGGAAGAGAAGAGCTTAGAAAAATATCCACATAACATTGACTTGCCCTTGGAGCCTCTCTGGAACAGGAGTGCACCAGCACCGACAGATGATGCGTCCACCTCCAACGAAAACTGTAGAGAGATGTCTGGATGATGGAGGATAGAGGCTGACGTGAAGGCACTCTTCAGGCTATTCAATGCGGACTCTGCCTCAGGTGTCCACGCCTTGGTGTTCATGCCCTTCCTAGTGAGGTTAGAGATAGGAGAAGTCAGTGAGGAGAAGTTTGGAATAAACTGTCTGTAAAAATTGGCGAATCCCAGAAAGCGCTGTATGGCTCTCAAGCCTTGAGGGCGTGGCCATTGCAGGACAGACATGACCTTTTCAGGATCCATCTCGAGACCTCGATTCGAGACGCTATAGCCCAGGAAGGGTAGAACATCTTTTTCAAACACGCACTTTTCCAACTTAGCGTACAGACGATTCTCCCTTAACTGCAGCAAAACTTGATGGACATGTCTCTGATGAGTCATAGGATCTGGAGAAAAAAATCAAGATGTCATCAAGGTAGACTACAACACAAACATAGAGGAGGTCACGTAAAATGTCATTAACAAACTCCTGGAAGACCGCGGGAGCATTACACAGGCCGAAGGGCATTACTAGATATTCATAGTGTCCATCACGGGTGTTAAATGCAGTCTTCCATTCATCACCCTGGCGAATCCAGACTAGGTTGTAAGCCCCACGCAGGTCTAGTTTGGAAAAAATCTTGGCACCACGTATACGATCAAACAGTTCTGAGATCAGTGTTTTTCACCGTGATCTGGTTGAGACCTCGGTAGTCAATACAAGGACGAAGAGAACCATCCTTCTTTTTGACGAAGACGAATCCGGCTCCTGCCGGGGTGTAAGACTTCCTTATGAAGCCCCTCTCCACATCCTATTTCACATAGGCAGACATGGACAGAGTCTCTGGCAAGGAGAGAGGATTTACCCTACAACGGGGAAGGGATGCACCAGGGATCACCTCGATAGGGCAGTCATACGCCCGGTGTGGAGGCAATGTCTCCGCCTCCCTCTTGCTGAAGACGTCCGAAAATGCAGCATAATGACCCGGCAGTCCTGCCAATGACCGAGGCAGTGAAGGCTGAGCCGAACGAATCTGCACCAGGCATCGGCTTTGACACTCGGGGTCCCACTGGAGAACCTCTCCAGAAGTCCAGTCCAGGACTGGGGCATGTGGTTGTAGCCTTCTTGCCGGCGTCCTGCTCTTCCTCCCTGGGGATGTCGGCATGTACTGCTCCCGCCTGTGCCTTGCTCCTGTAGAGAGCCAACGTGCACCACTGTATTCTTCCCTATCCCTGTTCTCCTTGTTGTTCTTAAGTTCGTCCTGTCCTCCTTCCTGTGCCTGAGTGTTGTTGTTTCTACCCATGTTAGTTTAGCAAATGATCCCTTAGTTGAATCCTGTTCCCAGTGTTCCCGTATCCAGCAATTGTGTATGTTCCTGAGCGAAGTCTAGTGTTGGAGTCAAGTTCATCCTCTGTGCCAAGTGTTATCTGCCGTGCCAAATGTCATTAGTGCCAATGAGTCTGCTACGCCAAAGTAATATTCATAAATGGCGACAGCACTCTGCAAACACCAATGCCACCTCAACACTCTAAATAAATAAATATGCGCTGCTGCTGAATCTACTTAAAATAGTGAGGTTCTTAGTGCACACTTTGATCAAATTGGGTGAGCCCACCTGCCACAACAAGGTGACCTCTATGAGGTGGGTACTGGGACTAAGCCTATATATACTTAGGAATGGTAGGAACCAGCATTAAACTAATTAAAATCACGCAGGCCAGAATGGGAGGAGTGCAAGATCAAAAATGGAGGCAGTCAACCCCACATATATGCAATACATAAGAGAAAACAAAGTTTGATCAGCACATTCCTACAAAATGTGTATACCCGAGTAAGGAAGCCTAAGACTGCAAAACAATATAATATCCAAAAATGGCGACAGCACTCTGCAGACACCAATGCCACCTAAACACTATAAAGGTGTTCGCAGAGTGCTGTCGCCATTGCAATGCGGGTGTCGGCTGTATGTTAGAGCCGAAACTTCACAGAAACGAGCTGGATCGTGCTCGAGTGCAATTCTGCTAGTTTAAACCGTTAAATTCCACGGTCAATACCGACCGTGGCATTTAAATCGGTACAAAAAAGGGGGACGACCCACTCTAACAGATCATCGCGCCCCCCGCAATGCAATCGCGGTGTGGCGATGGATGCTATGGCAGCTTGGGGGCCTAATGAAGGCCCCAGGTCTGCCATCTTTGTGTTCCTATTAAGCCCTGCCTCTAGGCTTAATAGAAGCCTTTTAGAAAGACAATATACTGTAATATATTGGTATTGCAGTATATAATGCAAGCGATCAGACGATTGCTGTTTCAAGTCCCGTAGGGGGACTAATGAAAAAGTAAAAAATGTATGTACAAAAAAAAGAACAAATATTAAAAGTTTAAAAAAAACCCTCTTTTCCCATTTCCCCCCTACAGCATTGTAAAAATTTTTTATATAAGCATAACTGGTATCGCCACATCCATAAAAGTCTAACCTATTACAATATATCACTATTTAACCTGCACGGTGTACGCCGTAAAAAATAAATAAATAATGAAACCGCCAGCATACACCCCAAAATGGTAGCATTAAAAACTACAGCTTATGCCGCAAAAAATAAGCCCTCATATCGCTTAATCGACGGAAAAATAAAAAAGTTATGGCTCTCAGAATTTGGCAACACAAAATAAATTTTATTTTTCACAGTTAGTTTTATCCTTGTAAAAGTAGTAAAATATAGAAAAAAATATATATAAATTTGGTATCACCGTAATCTTATTGACCCATAGAATAAATTTAACATGCTGTTTTAATTGTACGGTGAATTCCGTAAAAACGAAGCGTAAAAAACAATGGAGGAATCGCTTTTTGTTTTAATTTTCTACCCCACATATATTCCCCCCCCCCTGCTTCCTAGTGCATTATATGGTACAATAAATGGTGCTACGAAAAACTACAACTCGTTCCACAAAAATCAAGCCCCCATAGGACTATATAGATAGAAAAAATGAAATAGTTATGGCTTTTGGAATGTGGGGAGGAAAAAATTAAATTGAAAATCGGAAAAATGGCTGCGGCGGGAAGGGGTTGATGCTGCTTCCTACCATCCCCAAGTATATGTAGGCTTAGTCCCAGTTCTGGGTGTATGAGCAGTGTAGGTACTCACCTCATAGAGGTCGCCTTGTCGTGGCAGGTGCGTTCAGAAAATGTGATCAAAATGTGCGCTATGAACCTCACTATTGTAAGTAGATTCAACAGCAATGCATATTTATTTATTTATAGTGTTTTGGTGGCTTTGGTGTTTGCAGTGTGCCGTCGCCATTTTCTTGCGTATTATTTTGCAGTCTTAGGGTATGTGCACACGCTAGCTGTCTTTTACGTCTGAAATTACAGACTGTTTTCAGGAGAAAACAGCTGCGTCGTTTCAGACGTAAAAGCTCCTCCTCGCATTTTACGAGGCGTCTTTGATGCCCGTAATCTTGAGCTGCTCCTTATTGAATGCAATGAAGAACGGCTCAAATTACGTTGCAAAGAAGTGCCCCGCATATAATGTATATAAGTGTCCTGCACTTCTTTGACGAGGCAGTCATTTTACGCGTCGTGGTTTGACAGCTGTCAAACGACGACGTGTAAATGACAGGTCGTCGGCACAGTACGTCGGCAAACCCATTCAAATGAATGGGCAGATGTTTGCCGACGTATTTGAGCCGTATTTTCAGACGTAAAACGAGGCATAATACGCCTCGTTTACGTCTGAAAATAGGTTGTGTGAACCCAGCCTTAGGCTTCCTTGCACCTGTATACACGTTTTGATTCATTTTATTGGAATGTGTTGATCAAACTTTGTTTTCTCCTATATATACTACGCCAAAGTGTCTGCTACACCACGCGTCTGTCAGAACTTCTATACAGGTACTCTAGTTCTAAAGACTTTGATTGACTATAGTTTGGCCAGCTGCTACTCTGCCGCGGCGTAGCGGCCTAGTGGGTCCACATACCCCCAGAGCCGTGACACTAAATATACAGGAAAAAAAAAACAAGTCCGATTCTTATTCCATCCACTGCTTTGAGTATATATGGAAATGCCAATCAAACAGCCAGAGCAGAAAAGCTGCGGTTTGGTATAATTTTGGATCGGGGGCTTCAACCCCTCCAGACTGTTTAAAGAGGCTCCGTCACCAGATTTTGCAACCCCTATCTCCTATTGCAGCAGATCGGCGCTGCAATGTAGATAAGAGTAACGTTTTTTGTTTTTTTTAAAACAAGCATTTTTGGCCAAGTTATGACCATTTTTATATTTATGCAAATGAGGCTTTCTAAAGTACAACTGGGCGTGTATTGTGTTAGTTACATCGGGGCGTTTTTACTTCTTTTACTAGCTGGGCGTTGTGAATTGAAGTGTATGATGCTGACGAATCAGCATCATCCACTTCTCTTCGTTACCACCCAGCTTGTGGCAGTGCACAGACACACAGCGTGTTCTCGAGAGATCACCCTGTGACGTCACTTCCTGCCCCAGGTCCTGCATCGTGTCGGACGAGCGAGGACACATCGGCACCAGAAGCTACATTTGATTCTGCAGCAGCATCGGCGTTTGCAGGTAAGTCGATGTAGCTACTTACCTGCAAACGCCGATGCTGCTGCAGAATCAACTGTAGCCTCTGGTGCCGATGTGTCCTCGCTCGTCCGACACGATGCAGGACCTGGGGCAGGAAGTGACGTCACAGTGTGAGCTCTCGAGAACACGCTGTGTGTCTGTGCACTGCCAGAAGCTGGGTGATTCGTCAGCATCATACACTTCTATTCACAACGCCCAGCTAGTACATAACTTTAAACACGCCCAGTTGTACTTTAGAAAGCCTCATTTGCATAAATATAAAAATGGTCATAACTTGGCCAAAAATGCTCGTTTTAAAAAAAACAAAAAACGTTACTCTTATCTACATTGCAGCGCCGATCTGCTGCAATCTGGTGACAGAGCCTCTTTAGAGCAAGATAAAATGTAAAAAAACGTATACTACTACTTCTACCCTTCCGGATAAAATTACATAAAGCTGCTTGTAAACGTTTAAAGAAGACAGTCAGAGGTCTGATATGGAGAGCCTAACAAACTAATATATAAATGTTGAGTAATGATATCTATTTTCATGACTGGCCTAAGTAGAGTCCTGTGCTGATTGATCCTGTTAACCTTTTATTCCCTTTTCCATTCCCATGAAGACACGTGACAACCGAGGTTGGATGTGAAATGGCCACAGCAGCCGTTTATTAATTGTCATTATTTTTAATGCAATTTAATCCGAAACATTCGGATAACTCCCTTAGGAATTCGACCAGAGAATTCCTCCTATAATTCCATGACCCAACATGGGTCAGAATCATAAATAACAATCAACATTATTAACACTTAACAGAGCAGGGGAAGTCCTTGAAGCCCTTTTAACACCGGATTTCCTTTAAGTTAGCCATCTGCAAACCACCACCAACTCTTTACCTCCAGCCGTAAACCAGCTCGGAGGCACCGCTCACCTCTGCAGATGGCTCCAACCACCAGAAGACCACTTCAAAGGGATAACACCCGATGAAGTCTTCAAATGATATACCTTCGACCAGAAGACCACTTCAAAGGGATAACACCAGATGAAGCCTTCAAGTGATATACCTTCCACCAGAAGACCACTTCAAAGGGATAACACCCTATGAAGTCTTCAAATGATCTACCGTTTTGGGGGACGCATACCCCCGATGCGACCCCCCCACCATTTTGTACTGACCAACCTCAAGGACTCCCCCCGCCAGCTGCCATGACACCCGGACCTGCTCAAAAGAAATAAAAGAAAACACAAGTTACATAAGCATACCTCAAAAACACGATAAAATAGACAAACCCACCAACCAATCCAGATCCCCAAAATTACCACCTAATTCAGGGCGGGAGGGTGGGAGCTGATTATTTTACTTGCTGCTCCTCCCGCTGCTTCCGGCTCAATGCCGAAAACAGCGGGAAGAACAGAAACACCCCCGGCTCCTCCCCACTCCATCTCCTCCCTCTCCCTGCCTCAACTAACCCTCTCTTCACCTATTGGCTGTCCCTCCTATGGCAGTCATGGAGGCTTCCCGTTAAGCCCTCCGTGCTGCCGTCCAGCCTCTTCTAGACATTTGTACAACCAAACAAACTTCTTATAGTACCCTTACAGATCTCCGACTGTTCTCTTCAGCAAGGATGAGAGTTCAAAACACATGATTAAGATAGATCTGACGGTATTCGGGGGGGGGGGGGCACAGCAATCAGTGCCATTAAAAGGTGGTATGGGCTAATGTCATGGCCGCGGGAAGAGCGTGGCCTACTTGTTGGCAGAGTCTAAGGTGCCAGACAATCAAGCTCTGAGATGTAAATCCCGTACTGATGATGACATATTCTTCAGTTGCACTGTACTTTTGATCTTCTAAAATTAATGTGGGCAGCGATGGACTGAGAGCTCAGCACCAGCCATTGCCTGAGTGCACATCAGCTATGTACCCTTTTACCCCAAACAGAAGGTGGATCCTCATCGGAATCTGTCAGTGGACATGAAGTGATGTCACTAATTCTCTCCTGGGGGCCAGCAATCTATCAGTCCACCGTGCAGTTTGTATGGGGATATTTTAGGTTCTTTAGGAACTGTGCATCTGAAATACAGGAATTTGGAAATGCAGTCAGAGTCCAAGCCGCACATTATGTATACCATCCCTGCCATCCAGGTTGTATGGCAATACTCGTATATAATATAATTGTACAATGGCTTGAATAATTTAACTTTATTATTCAACTTTAAGCAATGTAATTGCTATGTGCAGTTCAAAGAAAAGTTAGAATAATTATTGCTTAAAAGATTTAACTATTCTTCCCCTTCTGAACTTACTCTGTATTTCTGAACCACTCAAGTAATCCTTGTAAAATTGCATTATTTGATCTAACCTCTAGATGTCAGTGGCAATAATTTTACAACATTTTGGACATATACACAGCTGTCACATGCAAATTAGTGATATCTCAACCTGTTCATGAAGCAACCATGAAAAAAATCATTCTGTGCACAGAATCAAGCCAAAATATTCAACAGCAGACTCCAAGACTGGTTTCACACAAGAGTAATACGGGAGCATTTTCTGTGGCCATATTGCAGCTGCAAATCTTAGCCCGACCGTGGGTCTAGTGACCCGAACTAGCAGGATCATAGATCCCTATGATGCTGATAGCTTGGGTCATCACATCTGGGGTGGAGTCAGGATTTGCAACCGTAATATAGGTGTAGAAATGTGCCCATATTATGCTCGTTTGACTCACATTAGCCTTAGTTACAACACACAGATATTCTGGCATAAAAGTTCACGTTCAGATGTGCTGGGCTGAAGGTGTAGGATTATAGAAAATTGTAGAAAATTTCCTTTTAAGGTAGAGATCAATAAAACGTGTTATTTGTGTATCTGTAAAAAGGTCTGTGCTAATTAACTTCATTACATATCTTTATAGGGGTCAGAGCTTTAATTTTCCTTGTTTTTCTTCATACAGCCATAGAATTAAAGGGTTCCTAATCTTCCAGCTGATATATATGTGTGTGTCCATGAGGAATAACACTACTTCTGACTATTTTATGACTTGTAGCCCTCTGCAGGCTCCATCTCATGCTATCATGTCTTCTATTCACAGCACATTGAGAAGAGGTGGACAACTTGCTCTCCTATCTCGAACACATATACACAAGAGATGTAACACTTAATGGAAGCTGCAGCTGGTTATCTGTGTGTCTCTCTGCCTCTCTCTTACTCTGCTCCTGCTCTCCTCCTCCCCTCTCCATAGGCTTCTATCTTGAAGTGATGGATTAGGCAGTAAATTCAGAGTGATTGAACACTTAGGAGGGAGGGAAGGGGAAAGGAAAGAAGAGTGATAGGTGGAAAAAGATGATTTTTTTTTTTATATTCGCTTGTAGTTTGTTGAAAAGTTAGCGACTATTTAAATGACAAAATACTGGTTGCCGACAGCCACCTTTAGGGGGAGCTTAGAAGGTTACTGGAGACAAATTCATCATCAAGCTCCAAGGTAGAGCTGTATAAATTTGTCTTCAGAAAGCTCCCCCTAGTGGTGAATGCAGGTAGTCAGTAATTTATCATTAAATTCTATGGCTATGTGAATGGAAGCAGAGGGTTTTAAACTCTGTAAACGAAAACAGAGAACTAACCCTAAGAATATATTATGAAATGCATTAGCACAGAATTGTGGATCTATTTGGAAAAACAGTAGACAAACACTGAAAGGGTTGTCACCCTCTGTCCATATGATCTATTAGGACATATGGACTCGGTAGAGCGGGGACCCCCTCTATAAGCCAACATGGCCCCTTCATGCATTACAAATTCAGCCATTCATTTGAATGGTTATAATGCAGTACAACTTTTCCCTGTAGCAGCCGCTGCAGGGGAAATAGATAGCCAGACACGGATTCCACTGGCGAAAACACATGATCGCTGGTGGTTAGAGAAGTCAGACCTGGGACGATTAGCTAATCCATGCACCAGATTCTGTGTAAAAAAGTTTTACCTTTGTGATTCCGGAATATTTGTAAATTTGGTGCTGGACTGTTAGGATTTCTTGACTATCAGATGCCACATTTTTTTATTAAAATAGACACTTCATATATGTTTTTATGGTATCAAGTTTTTTATTAAAATAGACACTTCATATATGTTTTTTGCTCAATAATAAATTAGCCTTTTAATACCTGACATTTTGTCTACCAAAGCCGCACAGTTTGTGACCCTTGGCAATATGATTGCGGTGCAAAGTATGTATATAGATTGCAATTACTGCTGACATCTAAACAATATTAACAAAGACTATTGGATTTTTACAGGTAATCAAAGGTCATATTATTAAAAGCTCACAAACATCATGAGTACAGCAATAAATCACTTCCCAAAGCTGAAAGATCATTCTGAAGAAAAATGGAAAGTCTTGTGTAAATACACTGAGCGGTACCTGCAATGTAGTGCAATTGCAATGAGGAGGTACAGGACTGTGTGCAAAGAGGAAATTGATAGTTTATTAAATTGTCAATATAAGTACATTTATTTCTTGAAATCATATCCAAGGTTCAGTTGTTATATGGCAAATAAAGCAATTTTGCTGCTTGTTTCATACTGTGTTTCTACATTATTAAAGTTCATGAGGTTATTACCATTGAAAATATATTGAAATCTGCAGGGGCGGATTCCGACAGCAGAGCGCCCTTGTGCAAGCACAGTCTAAGGGTCCATTGCTCTCCTATACCTCATCATAGAGAATCATACATCCATGTCTCTCTCATAATTCACCAGTAATTGCGAGCTATTAAATACATTAGTTCAGTCCCTTACATGCAATCTAATAGACCGTAGGAAGTTGCTTACTTCTTTGTAAGTGGTAATGGGTCCCTACTGGACCCTGCACAGGTCGTATATATTATGTCTGCCCCTGGAAATCTGTTAAATTAATATTTTTTTAAGGACATGTCTCTGGATCCAGTTAGTCTTCCAAGACCATTGCCGATGTTTCTAGATGGCGCTAAAAGTTTCAGAAACCACGATATCATGCAACCAGTAACCACGGGATACCACAAAAAAGCAAATTGGAGCTCGAGGTCCAAAGAATGTCCACTAATACATCGCAAGACGATCCACCTTAGGGACTGCCCTCCCTTCATCTCCAGCTTGTAGTAAAGGTGTAAGTGATCTTACTCTGGCAGTGCAGAAAAAATATGTTTTTCAGGCCAAATCTCCTTCCAGTGTTTGCTCCGTTCAGATAAAAAAAAACAACCCGAATGCTTCCGCTCCACACTGCAGCCTCTCACTGCAACAAAGCTTAAAATGGCCCAAACATTGTGTAACTCCGCAACTTCAGATGAACAGTTAAAACAAGGGGGTTTTATTATCCTCACAAACATGATTAAAAACAGCGCTTTTTCATAACAATGCAAGCAGCACGCCTAACATGGACCCGACCCTGGGTTTCGCCTTAACAGCTTTTTCCTGGGGTTAAAACTTTCAGTCAATGGCCCAAACCAGGGAAAGACTAAGGGTATGTTCACACGGGCTATTTTCAGCTGTAAACGTCCCGAAAAACGGCTGAAAAGAACGCCTACAAACATCTGCCCATTGATTTCAATGAGAAATATAGCGTTCTGTTCCGATGGGGCGTTATTTTATGCCTCATTTTCAAATAACAGCGTGTAAAAAAGAAATGCATGTCACTTCTTGAGCCGTTTTTGGAGCCAACAGAAAACTCAAAAGAAAAACAGCTCCAAAAACGGCCGTAAAAGTCCCAGCAAAAAATGCTAGTTTCTTAAAAAACAGCTGAAGATCAGGAGCTGTTTTGCCTTGAAAACAGCTCCGTATTTTCAGCCGTATTTTGTTAAGAGTGTGAACATACCCTTAGGGTATGTTCACATGGGCTATTTTCAGCTATGAAACGCGGGGGCTGAACGCCTCCAAACATTTGCATTTACAACCTTAAGGTGGTTTTACACGGGCAGATTTTAGCTTAGTGACTTACACCGATTGACGATAGCATGTCAATTGGCGGACATTTGCTCCATTTATACAGAGCAATGATCGGCATGTATAGGGATGAACGCTTACTAATACAATCTTTTGACCCCACACATTTTCTATATTCTCAGAAGCACATCACCGGTTTACACGAGAGATGTGCTCCAAACAAGCAACTGTTTTTAGTTTGCATAAAAGAGGCAATCAGCCGACATTGTTTATATGAGTGCTTGTTTGCCTGAACATTGGCCCGTGCAAAAGCGCCGTAAGCAGTGGCGGATTAAGTAGACCATGGGCCCTGGGCTGTTACCCAAACTTGGGCCCCCCTTCCTCACCGTAACTATTTTTAACACTACCTTTTTGGGCAAGCATTAACAGTGTTACGATTCCCCTTGTCACAGCGCGGTGTCCCTACATACTGACAGGATCACACTGTGCAGGGACACAACCTCCTGACAAGGGGAATTGTCTATCAGTCCTGGACCGCAGAAAGACTTTTTGTGAAATACAAGGATTTCCTATAATAAACATGTCAGGAGAGGTGACAGATTCTCTATAAATCTAGTGACTCACAGGTGACGACGTCTCAGATTCTAGTAGTTTTTTTCCTCTTTTCTTCTCCATCCGGTCCAGCGCTCATGACGACTTCTCCCGGCCATGACTCATTTCTGCAGAATTTGCCACTTAGACGTCTCCTCACTTTTCCAACATTTCCACACCTATAAACGAAAATAAAGTTATCATGGTGCCACATAGTGTACCCCTAAATATAATAGCACCAAACACTGCGCGCCTGAATATAATACCACACACTGTAAAACACCATACACACAGCCCCCTGTACATAGTGCCACACACAGCCCCTGTAGATATTACACACCCCCATAGATATCGCCATACACAGCCCCCTCTATATATCACACATCCCCCTCGTAGAGAGCGTTACACACAGCCCCCTATAGATAGTGCCATACAGCCCCCCTGTAGAGAGCGCCACACAGCCCTCCCCCTCTTGTAAATAGCACCAAAAAGCCCCCCCTATAAAGAGCGCCACACACATACCACGGTGGATAGCACTACACAGCCCCCCCTTGCCTCACAGCGCTCCCCCTTGTATATAGTGCCTCACAGCGCTCCCCCTTGTATATAGTGCCTCACAGCGCTCCCCCTTGTATATAGTGCCTCACAGCGCTCCCCCTTGTATATAGTGCCTCACAGCGCTCCCCCTTGTATATAGTGCCTCACAGCGCTCCCCCTTGTATATAGTGCCTCACAGCGCTCACCCTTGTATATAGTGCCTCACAGCGCTCCCCCTTGTATATAGTGCCTCACAGCGCTCCCCCTTGTATATAGTGTCACACAGCGCTCCCCCTTGTATATAGTGCCACACAGAGCTCCCCCTTGTATATAGTGCCACACAGCGCTCCCCCTTGTATATAGTGCCACAAGGTTATGTACACATTTAAAAACTTTATATTATAATTATATATATATATATATATAGTATGTCTGTGTATCAGTGTGATTGATTGATTTTATTAAAAAATATTTTTACTTTTTGAGATACGGCTGCTTTGTATCCTGTATCCGTCAGGTCAGCAGGACTGACGGGATCAGTGACACGCAGGATCCACCTCAAATCTATCACATCTAAGATTATAATTTAGCGCAGGGCCCGTTTCACTGATCCCGTCAGTCCTGCTGACCTGACGGATACAGGATACAAAGCAGCTGTATCTCAAAAAGTTAAAATATTTTTTAATAAAACGTAATTACAAAGTTGCACCAAACACACATTTTTATTAAAAAAAAATAAAACCGACGTTATTTTTGCGACGTTTTTTCCGTAGACAATGCAGGTTTCGTTTTTTATCGTTTTTATGCACACATTTTTTGCCATTTTAGAATTTTTATTCATAAAGTTTGAAAATAATAGTAAAAAAAGAAGCTTTTTTACGTTTCAGCTATTTTTTTTTGGTAATAACATTGTTTTACCCTAAAATAGACCTTTTATCTGTGATCGTCATTGTCTACCGTAAATTTTAATATATTACATGTCTATATTAGGGTAATTGGGTCAGCGCTAGCGTTACAACAATGAATGGCGGGGGGGGGGGAACGTTTTTTTTGGGGTGGGTATTTTATGTGTATTTATTATTATTTATTTTTTTTGCACTTTACTATTTTTTATTACTATGTTCTGATCCTCAAAGGTCAAAAAAGACCTTTGGGGAACTTTATATCTACTTTCTCTTTGTTTTACACCATGTTTTTCCACTGTAACTGGAGCTGCACAGCAGCCCCAGTTACAGGGGAAATCAGCCCTCTCACAGTGACGATTGTCACTAATAGGGCTGTGCTGGGTCTAGTAAGACCCAGCAACAGTCTGCCACTAACGGCACCCGGCGATCATGTGACCTGTCACATGATCACCGGGAGGAATAGAGACAGCGCCGCTGCTGCTGTCTCTATTCCTGTACACAAGCGTTCATTGAACGCTGTGTAAGAAGACATCGGAGAAGACAGAAGCAGCGAAAGCTGCTTCTGTCTTCTCCCCAGGGTCCCCGGCAGTCACTGACAGCCGGAGACCCGACATTCAGCTGCCCGATCGCGCGGGCAGCAAGTTAAAACCCGAGCCGTAGAAAGTCTATGGCTCGGGTTTTAAGCACCCGTCCCTGACCGCTGGCCGTAAAAATACAGCCAGCGGTCGGGAACCAGTTGGGCAGGAGGATAATCCTGTACTGACCTCAGCGCCGGTGACCGCCCGCCGGCTCTTCTCTTGCTGCTTTGGAGTAACAGAACAGCCGTCCGTCGCTGTTCTGTTACTCAATGGCGGCGGCCCGCACTGTCAGGGAGGCGTGTCCTACCCCTGGATCCCGGCGAATTCCCTGCTCCTCCCCATCTTCGGCCGTTAGCAGCGCTAGCGCGCTGAATAGATTTACGAGATAATGTGCGTTTCGGGCTGCCATGGGCCCCCTGGAAGCCTCGGGCCCCGGGCGGCCGCCCGAAACGCCCATATGATAATCCGCCACTGGCCGTAAGGGTCAGTTCACACGTTGCGTAAATACTGTGGAATTTCTGCAACAGAATTAGTTGCGGAAAATCTGCTTCAAATACAGTAGCAGCAAAGTGGATGAGATAAAACAAATCTCATCCCCACACTGCGTAAATACTGAGCGGAAAAAACACTCGGAAAATGACCTGCGGTGCAGAATTTTATTCCGCAGCATGTCAATTGTATTTGTGTAAATGCTGCTTATTTGTTGCATAAACTGCTGAATTAAAAAATGCTTTGTAAAAAGAGTAGTGACATGTCAGTTCTTGAAGCAATTTACAAGCTGATTTTTACCATTGAAACAAAAAAAAAAAAGTTTTGAAAATACACCTAAAAAAAAAGTTTAAAAAGCGCTTGCAAATATCAGCTCCAAGAACTCCTGGACTCAGAGGTTGTTTTCTCTTGAAATGTGCCTCGTATTTTTCAGCTTGAGTATATGCCATAGTGAACATGGCCTGCCCAAAACTATTTTATCTATTTTTTTGTAGTACGCATTGGGGCTTTCTTATAATTTAAAATTTAAACTTATATCAATTAATTTTGTAGGTATTATTTGAAAAAAAAGGTCCCAAAACAGGAAACCCCCCTTTTCTCCAGTGCAGCACATCTTCTCCCATCTTTGTCAGGCAATAGACATTTACCGCACTATTGCAAAAGTGTCACCTAGTGAACGGAATAAGAATACAGCCGCAAAAATAACACATAACAGAGGGACAATATAGCACAGTACGCCAACAGCAAATATAGGTACAGTACAAAGCCATGGTGGTCGTAAAAGCATTTTTAGGTCATTACTACTTCCTTTTACTGGGGATTCAGCCCCCAGATGTTGCGTTCCCGCTAAGGCTAGTGCTTGGCTCCCACAAACATGTGGCAGGACAACACGCCGTCACTTTGGCATCGTAAACAAAGATCAGTGAAAGCCTATAGTATGAGAGCAGCAGCGGAGGGAAGTAAATCATTATTTGTTATTAATTAGAAATATTTTTTAAGGATGGAAAACCCATTTAACCCGTTAGTGACCGCCAATACGCCTTTTCACAGCGGCCACTAATGGGCTTTATTCCGATGCATACGCCTTTTCCCATGGTGCTGCATCGGAATAAATAAACAGAGCAGGGAGCCGTTAAATATCCCTCCTCTCAGATACCTCCGGTGGATACGTGATAAATGTTTTTGGCCATAGCACCCCCTGAATCCTTTCCATGAGGTTTCCAAAATCAGGCTGGTCAGCCTAGACCACATAGACACATGCCCTTTGTGAGTTACTGCTTTTATTCCATTTAGATTGTAAGCTCTTAGGCAGGGTCCTCTCTCATCCTTGGTGCCCACTGGTTCTCATTACTTGTCTTTTGTTTGTTGCTATCTTAATTGGAAAAAGCTGACTAACATCCATTACATCTGGAATTAAATATAGCAGGAACAGTGTACACAATTTTTTCGTATACACAAGTTATCTGCTCAAATGCTCCAAAAAATGTAAAAATAAACTCTTGTGCATGGTCTTTGTCTTTATTATTGCAGCTTAACCACATTCAAGAGAATACTGCAATACCAGACACAGCCATAGGATGCATGTGGTGCTGTTTATTGAAAAAAGCAAAAAAGTAGATTTTGCTTTCTAATCTCATACAAACCCTTTAAGTTCCAAACACTTCAATACACAAGAGAAGATAAAGTGGAAGAAATGACAGAATGTGTACTGTAAAGAAGAAACTTTGTTGACGCTCGGATAAAAATGACGTATGACAACAGTTATTCTGCAACCTAGTGTATAGGTTAGTTATAATACAGACCATGTAGCTAACAGGCCCTGTGATCTTTCTTCTGCTACCGAGATTTCTTTGATATTAGTGTTTCTTATAGTGTTTAACCCCTTAAGGACTTAGCCTGTTTTGGCTTTAAGGACACAGCCTATTTTTTCAAATCTCACATGTGTCACTTTATGTGGTAATAACTCCGGAATGCTTTTACCTACCCAAGCGATTCTGAGATTGTTTTCTCGTGACACATTGGACTTTATGTTACTGGCAAAATTTGCTCGATACATTAAGTATTTAATTGTGAAAAACACCAAAATTTAGCAAAAAATTGCAAAAATTCGCATTTTTCTAAATTTATATGTATCTGCTTGTAAGACAGGTAGTTAGTTATACCACACAAAATTGTTGCTAATTAACATCTCCCATATGTCTACTTTAGATTGGCATCGTTTTTTGAACATCCTTTTATTTTTCTATGACATCACAAGGCTTAGAACTTTAGCAGCAATTTCTCAGATTTTCAAGAACATTTCAAAAGGCTATTTTTACAGGGGCCAGTTCAGTTGTGAAGTGGATTTTAGGGCCTTATATATTAGAAACCCTCGATAAGTCACCCCATTTTAAAAACTTCACCCCTCAAAGTATTCAAAACAGCATTTAGAAAGTTTCTTAACCCTTTAGATGTTTCACAGGAATTAAGGCAAAGTAGATGTGAAATGTTCACATTTCTTTTTTTTTTGTTGCAGAAATTCATTTTTCATCAATTTTTTTTGTAACACAGAAAGTTTTACCAGAGAAACACAACTCAATATCTATTACCAAGATTCTGCAGTTTTTAGAAATACCCCACATGTGGCCCTAGTGCACTTATTGACTGAAGCACCGGCCTCAGAAACAAAGGAGCACCTAGAGGATTTTGGGGCCTCCTTTTTATTAGAAAATATTTTAGGCTCCATGTCGGGTTTGAAGGGCTCTTGCGGTGCCAAAACAGTGGAAATCCCCCAAAAGTTACCCCATTTTGGAAACTATACCCCTTGAGGAAATTATCTAGGGGTATAGTGAGCATTTTGACCCCGCAGGTTTTTTGCAGAAGTTATTGGAAGTAGGCCGTGAAAATGAAAATCTACATTCTTTCAAAGAAAATGTAGGTTTAGCTAATTTTTTCTAATTTCCACAAGGACTAATAGGAGAAAATGCACCACTACTTTTGTAAGGCAATTTCTCCCGAGTAAAACAATACCCCGCATGTGGTCATAAACGGCTGTTTGGACACACGGCGGAGCTTAGAAGGGAAAGAGCGCCATTTGGCTTTTGGAGCTCAAATTTAGCAGGAATGGTTTGCGGAGACCACGTCGCATTTGCAAAGCCCCTGAGGGGACAAAACAGTGAAAACACCAAAAAAGTTACTCAATTTAGGAAACTACACCCCTTGACGAATCCATCTAGGGGTGTAGTGAGCATTTTGAACCCACAGGGGTTTCATAGATTTTATTAGAATTGGGCAGTGAAGATAAAAAAAATCCTTTTTTTCCAATAAGACATAGCTTTAGCTCAAAATTTTTCATTTTCTCAACAAATAAAGGAATAAAAGCACCCCAACCTTTGTAAAGCAACTTCTCTGGAGTACGGCAATACCCCATTTGTGGTCATAAACTGCTGTTTGGGCATACGGCAAGGATCAGAAGAGAAGGAGCGCCATTTGGCTTTTGGAGCACAGATTTTGCTGGATTGGTTTCTTGACACCATGTCACTTTTGCAAAGCTCCTAAGGTACCTGTACAGTGAAAACTCCCCAAAAGTGACTCCATTCACGAAACTACACCCCTTGAGGAATTCATCTAGGGGTGTAGTGAGCATTTTGACCCCACAGGTGTTTCATAGATTTTATTAGAATTGGGCAGTGAAAATAAAAAAAATCCTTTTTCTTAAATAGGACGTAGTTTTAGCTGAAAATGTTTCATATTCTCAACAAATAAATGAAAAAAAAGCACCGCAACACTTGTAAAGCAACTTCTCCTGTGTACGGCAATACCACATATGTGGTCATAAACTGCTGTTTGGGCACAGAGTAGGGCTCAGAAGGGAAGGAGCGCCATTTGGCTTTTGGAGTACAGATTTTGCTGGATTGGTTTCTGGTCGCTATGTCGCATTTGCAAAGTCCCTGTGGGACCAAAACAGTGGAAACCCCCCAGAAGTGACCCCATTTTGGAAACTACACCCCTCAAGGTATTCACCTAGGGGTGTAGTGAGCATATTAACCCCACAGGTGATTGGCAGAAATTGGTGTGCACTCAATGTTGCAGAGTGAAAATGTTTTTTCAATAGATATGCCAATATGTGGCGCCCAGCTTGTGCCACTGGAGACATACACCCTAAAAATTGTTAAAAGGGTTCTCCCGGGTATGGCGATGCCATATATGTGGAAGTAAACTGCTGTTTGGGCACACTGTAGGGTTCAGAAGGGAGGTAGCGCCAGTTGGCTTTTGGAGCGTGGATTTTGCTTGTAGTAGTTTTGTTTTGAGTCTTACTGGTGTTTCCGTTTATAATGTGGGGGTACATGTTAGGCGGGCGGAGTATATAAGGGGCATAGTCAGGTGGTATAGTGGGGTAAAAAAAAACAATAAAATAATCCATAGATGTGTGTTACGCTGTGACACAATCCTTTCTGCACAGGCCGGTGTCGCACTAATAAATGGTCTTTACTTATTCCCCTTTTGGTCCACACTCGGGATCTTTGAAGTTTGGGGAATTTTGCTGGGAAAGTGTTGTCCTGGTATAATACGGGCACCCTCACTTCCAGCAGATATGTTTGGGCCCTCCCCTTCCTGGTTCCCTAATTTTAGGGGCCTTGATAATTCGCCACTTGAAACAGAAGAAACGTTCCCCTCGGGCCGGTACAACTGCATATTTTTATTTCCTTGCTTATTGGTGCCTTGACTAATTTTATTTTTTCATAGACGTAGCGGTATGAGGGCTGGTTTGTTGTGGGACGAGCTGTAGTTTTTATTGGTACCATTTTGTACATGCGACTTTTTAATCACTTGTTATCCTTATTTTTTGGGAGGCAAGGTGACCAAAAAATAGCAATTATGTCAGTATTTTTTAGTTGTTTTTTTTACGGCGTTCACTGTGCGGAATAAATAACAATATTTTTGTAGTTAAGATCGTTACGGTCGCAGCGATACCAAATATGTATGGCTTTATTATTTTTTTCAATAATAAATGACTTGATAAGTGAAAAAGGGCGATTGTGTTTTGTGTTATTATTTGAAACTTGCATTGTATGTTTTAAAACTTTTATTTTTACTTTTTTTACACTTTTCTTTAGTCCCACTAGGGAACTTGTAGGTCTAACTGTTTGTTTGATGTTCTAATACATTGCACTACCTATGTAGTGCAATGTATTAGAACTGTCAGTTGTTCACTGACAGCAAGCCGATCAGGCTCCGCCTCCGGGCGGGGCCCAATCGGCTAACGTAATGGCAGATAGGAAGCCATTGTTAGGCATCCTGTTGCCATAGTAGCAGTCGCCAGCCTTGCCATTGCATGGCAAGGCTGCCGATTGCATACAAACCACTTTGATGCAGCGATTGCATTGAATCGCTGCATTGAAGGGGTTAATGGCAGGAATCGGAGCTAGCTCCGGTTCCTGCCGATAGATCGGGGTGTCCGCTGTAACATACATTGGACACCCACTGATGATGACGCCGGCTCAGCTTCTGAACCGGAAGCTGAGCCGGCGCCATCTTGCCGATGGTACCGGAAGCCTCCTGGGCCCCGCCGACGACGGGACATAGGAGGATTCCGTTACAGGCTGATCGGGAGGTAAGTATTAGCCCTCTGATCGCCTTTGCAGCCACCGGCAACCCAGCGATCATGTTGCTGGGGTGCCGGTGGCTATAAACTCCTCACATGCTGCGATCTCTATTGAACGCAGCATGTGAGGGGTTAATCGGTCGGATCGGAGGCTAGCTCCGGTCCTGGCCGATACCTCAGGGTGACAGCTGTAACATACAGCTGTCACCCGGCGGTGATGTCGCTGGCTCAGCTCCTGAGCCAGCTTCATCTCCTTCACGTACAGTTACGTGGAGATGCGCGAAAAGGCCATCTCCCATGACGTAACTGTACGTGAAATGGCGCGAAGGGGTTAAAGAGAATCTGTCACTAGTTTAGTAATGCCCTATCACCTAGCTAATCTAATAGGTGCTGTCACACTGATAATGCTTGTGAAAATTGGGTCCCAAAACGTTTATTATTTTAAAAGTTATGAGCTCTTTTCTGAATATGTAAATTAACCTTTATTAGACAAGTGGGAGGTAACACCAGCGATTCTCCTGAGGCGGAGCCTCCTCACAGCCTCTGATGCTGTCCTATCAGCATGAAGCTGCTTCACACAGTGTGAGAGACTGAGGCTGGAGGGAAGGGGGATCACTTCAAACAGCCATATCTCGGGCTGTGACCCACCTAGAACGGCGGTTCTGGTGGCATATGAAAGAGGAGATTCTAATCTTTAATATGACACCTGTTCTAAGAGATATTTCCAGTTGAATACACAGTCGGGAATGGAAGCTGTATACTATATGATCACACTGTGTTGCTGGGCAGAGAAGGGGGAGAAGCTGTATGCTGATTGGACAGCGTCATACAGAAAACATTACACCGCCCGGAGTGAAAAGAAAGAGTGACCTCCTATTTGGCGATTAGATGCAGTTATCAGCAGAAAAGCACCTATTAGATTAGTTAGGAGATAGGGAATTAATAAACCAGGGACAGATCTTCTTTAACCCCTTAACAACCAGGCCTATTTTGGCCCTAATGACCAAGCATTATTTTTTCTTTTTCTCATCTTCACATTCCAAGAGTTACAACTTTTTTATTTTTCCATTGACATAGGCATATGAGGGCTTGTTTTTAGCGGGACGAGTTGTGTTTTTCAATGGCACCATTTTTCGGTGCATATATTATATTCATTAACTTTTATTAACTTTTTTTAGGGGAGGGAATTTAAAAAAAACACTATTCCTGCATTGTTTTCTGCGTTTCAAATTTACGTCGTTCACTATGCGGCATAAATAACATGTTATCTTTTTTTCTATGGGCTGGTACGATTACGACTATACCACATATGTATAGTTTTTTTTTAATGTTTTACTACGTTTGCACAATAAGAAACCTTTTAAACAAAATAATACATTTTTGCATAACAGCATTCCAAGAATCACAACTTTATTATTTTTCCCTTGATATCGCCATATGAGGGCTTGTTTTTTGCGAGTCAAGGTGTAGTTTTCATCGCTACTATTTTAGGATGCATGGGACTTATTGATTAACTTTTATTTTTCGGTGGGGGTTGGAGAAAAATCGCCATTGTTTTTTGCATTTTTTTGGATGGCGTTCACTATGCAGTTAAATTAATGTGATAACTATATTCTTTGTGTGGTTACGATACCATATATGTGTACTTTTCATGTTTTTTTACACTTTCATTAAATAAAACCACTTTTTATGGAAAAAAAATGTTTTTAATTTATTTTTACTGTTCACGTTTTTATCTTTTTCAAAAACTTTATTTAACTGCTCTTAATTACTTTTCTTTGTCCCACTAGGGGACTTCGCCATGCGATCTTCTGATCGCAGATATATTGCTTTGGTATACTTAGTATACCAAAGCATTATTGCCTGTCAGTGTTCACGGGCCGCCGATGGGTGACAGAGGGAGCTCCCTCCCTCTGTCAAAAGAGTTAAATGCTATTGACCGCGGCATTTAATAGGGTAAACGGCTGAGATTGAAGGTTTCTTCAATCTCAGCCATTGCTGCGGGAGCCCGGCTGTCAGTCACAGTCGGGCTCCCGCGGTGATCATGCGGGCACAGCTTCTGTGCCCACGCAATCACCATCACGTACATGCACGTGGGAATGCGCGAACAGGCTGCATTCCCCCACGTAGAGTTACGTGAAAATGCGGGAAGGAGTTAACCTCTTACAAGTTGTAATACTTGAGGTTGCCTAGCAAACAAGGGCAGTCTGACCATTTGGGCACTGCCTGAGGGTTAATTGGCAGATGGGGCACACAGTCTCTTGGTCTGTTAGAAACTTTTTAAAGTTTAAGTGCAGGGCAGAAGAAATGCAAGTGGTAAGTGTTTCTCAAAGCATTTTATTAACCCATAGCAACTATATATTGGCTACAGTGGTTGGTGTTAAAAAGTGCTGCCGAAGCTCCACTAACCATGTCCTGGCGCTCTCCCGTCTCTTTTCTGTCCTGCATTCCTGTTCTCACTCCGCCCGCATTCCTGTCCCAGCATCCTTGGATCTGCTCTCCACTCACCTTTGTCGCTGCACTTCCGCTGGGTCCTCTTCTGTACGTCTTAAAGAGCCAGTGCACACCAAATCCTCTGCTTCTTCAGTCAATGGTAAGACTCTTCTTACTATTTTAAGACCCTTCCCCCATCACTCAGTACCTGAGAAATTAGAGAATTGTGCTTTATAGTACTGTTATTTCTAGTCTATATTGTCTCTTAGTTATTGATCCAGCTTGTCCATTGACCACGTCTAATGTCTACTGCCTGCCCAGACTTCTGTTATTGATTGCACTCTGCCTGTCTGCCTGCACTCTGCCTGGCCCATTCTGACCTGTCTTCTGCATACTGTTCTAGTCCTGCATTCCTGGTGGCAGTTCTTCGGTTTCGTCGGCAGTTGCTAAAGTAGACTACTCCTGGGGGTAGCACCTGGGAATGTCCCAGCAGCTAAGTCCAGATCCCTGCACAGGGGTTAAAGGGTTTTCCCATCAGGGACATTTATGGCATATCCACAGGATATGTCATAAATGTCAGATAGAGGCTGGTCCCATCTCTGGGACCCGCACCTATCTCTAGAATGGGGCCCCCTAAATCCCCTTCTACCTATCCGACACTTGTGATTTCCGACCATGTAAGAAGCAAACAGCGTAGCTCGCTAAGCTACGCTGTTTCCGTAACTCCCACAGAAGGGAATGGCAGTTACGGAAGCAGCGTAGCATGCGAGCCATTCACTTCTAACGGCCTTTAGTGCTATAGGATTCTATGGCGTCGGCGGGCCCTTCTGCATAGGGGAACCATGAAGATGAGCAGGATGCTCTATCTCCCACTGAAGGGATATGGGTAGCGATGAGCGAACTGATTCAGCACGAAATCTGAAACTTTTTGCACCTTCAAGATGAAAGTGAGAGAAAAATGTGCAGTAACCTGAATGATAGTTGGATGTGTTCCTTTCATACACTTACCAGCCTTAACATTTATTTGTATGACCCTGAGAGAACTTGACACTATGAAAAGATATAGGACTGTATTAGTGTGTATATATAGTATTGTATCACAGTGCAAAAAAAAATAAAATAACAATGTATTTTACATGGAACCATTGCTCCAATTGCTCTGCTAGATTTTCTTCAGGCTGGCAGCTCATGGGGTGTGTCCTTTCTGCTGAAGCTCCTCCCCTTCCATGTCATACCTTGTATAGGTAGATTGTTCTGTTTCACTGCCTTTGCCGCCTCTCTAAGAGAATCTTTACAAATGCCCCTATTTCATGTCTTTTTAGAGGGAGAGCCCAGCCCTATATAACTCAAGAAGAGGGAGAGTCGGCAGTTTATACACATTGAGAGGATAAGCAGGAGAGGGTAGAGCTCAACGCTGTATGTAAGCAGTGCTGTATGTCGGCTCTCTCTTCATCTAAGCAAACTGCTGGCTCTCCTGTGTGTTTCTTACTGTGTGAGTCTCCATTCACACTACAAGCTGTGTTTCTGAATAGAAGCTTATTCCCTACTTTTTTTTACTTACAAGCAGAGAAAACATTTTCTATTGGCTGTTGGCAGCTGGAGAATGGAACTGAGCATGTACATCCTCCCTCATTCAGCTCAGTAATAGGACGTGCACATTACTATACAGACTAAACACCAGGGGGCATCATTATAATGAAGTAAAGGGAATATCCCGCAACCGTAGGATTTTTGTAATCTAAGATAAATAAATGACAAAAATAATTATTTTGAATGCTGCATTATATTGCAATAACATTTAATACTGAAACAACCCTTTTAAGTTTTTATTTTTGCCTGGATATAAGGTTTGAGTCTATCCTTTGTGTTTTGATATAAGAGATGATGGAATAAACCCCTTTTTGATGGAGCAATCAATTTAAGCCCACAGGAGGGAAATATCCAGCAAAATACTATTATATTCATTTGGGTCATTTGCATGGACTACTCATTCACAAATACATAACAACATCATTGTGTGAAAGAAAGCCATAAACCTATTTCTAAACCGATATCTTTATTATACTCCATTACTGGTGGCAGCTACAATGGTTATTATAGTGAAAGGTTTTTTCCTATGGTGACTGTAAAACTATAATGATTTGCCTTGTCTACTAAGCAGCTCTGGCTGTGTACAAATTGTTACATATACTTAACAACTGTTTGCTCTTTCTTTCTTTCTTTCTTTATCTATCTATCTATCTATCTATCTATCTATCTATCTATCTATCTATCTATCTATCTATCTATCTATCTATCTATCTATCTATCTATCTATCTATCTATCTATCTATCTATCTATCTATCTACCACATCTCTCGATATACCATCAATGTCTAACTTAGGAATACCCCTTTTAAATGCTTGGACTAATCATCCGTAGTATGACTAGTGGTTAGCATACTAGTTAGAAATTATTTCTACCATTAGTAGATGAGACAATTGACCTGTACCTGCTCCAAAAAGTCTGACAGACTGGTTCGTCTCTAGCAAGTCATATGTCCACCTGTGGCCTTCTGTGGGATGAGTGACATGACGTAGACAGATATGATTCTTCCCATGATCACTTCTTGCAGCATTTGACAGTGACTGATTATAGACAAAATCAGTTTAGACAACTAAATCTTTGCTTTAAAATTGCTTTTAGTGTTGGTCCTCAGGGGACAAATGCAGCAGAACTCCCCCTAGGATACATGGGCCTATACTTATGCTACCTCCAGAGCATAAGCTAAACTGCAAGTAACAAAATAAATACATAAATAAAATGTAAGACTAAATATTATCATAGACGTCTAAACAATGTGCACAGAAGGTTATCAGTTTATAATTTTTATTTATATATATATATATATATATATATATATATATATATATATATATATATATACACAGTTGGGTCCAGAATTATTTGGACAGTGACACAAGTTTTGTCATTTTAGCTGTTTACCAGAACATATTGAATATACAGTTATATAATCAATATGGGCTTAAAGTGCAGACTCCCAGCTTTAATTTGAGGGTATTCACATCCTAATTTGAGGAAGGGTTTAGGAATTACAGCTCTTTACAATGTAGCTGCCTCTTTTTCAAGGGACCAAAGGCAATTGGACAATTATCTCAAAAGCCATTTAATGGGCTGAAGCAGGTAAAATGTCTGGAGTTGATTCCAGGTGTGGCATTTGCATTTGGAAGCTGTTGCTGTGAACCCACAACATGAGGTCAAAGGAGCTCTCAATGCAAGTGAAACAGACCATCATTAGGCTGAAAAAAAGGAAGAAATCCATCAGAGAGATAGCACAAATGTTAGGAGTGGCTAAATCAACAGTTTGGTACATTCTTGAAAACAACGAGCGTACTGGTGATCTCGTGAACTCCAAAAGGCCTGGACGTCCGCGGAAGACAACAGTGGTGGGTGATCACAGAATCCTTTCCATGGTGAAGAAAAACCCCTTCACAACATCTACGCAAGTGAAGAACACTCTCCTGGAAGTAGGTATATCAGTATCTAAGTCTACCATAAAGAGAAGACTTCATGAGAGCAAATACAGAGGGTTCACTACATGGTGCAAACCATAGATCAGCCTCAAAAATAGAAAGGCCAGAATAGACTTTGCCAATCAACATGTAAAGAAGCCGCCCAGTTCTGGAACAGCATGAAGCTAAAATCAACCTGTACCAGAATGATGGGAGGAAGAAAGTATGGAGAAGGCTTGGAACGGCTCATGATCCAAAGCACACCACATCCCCTGTATAGCATGGTGGAGGCAGTGTGATGGCATGGTGGAGGCAGTGTGATGGTATGGTGGAGGCAGTGTGATGGCATGGTGGAGGCAGTGTGATGGCATGGTGGAGGCAGTGTGATGGCATGGTGGAGGCAGTGTGATGGCATGGTGGAGGCAGTGTGATAGCATGGTGGAGGCAGTGTGATGGCATGGGCATGCATGGCTGCCAAAGGCACTGGGTCACTAGTGTTTATTGATGATGTGACTGAAGACAGAAGCAGCCGGATGAATTCTGAAGTGTTCAGGGATTTACTTTCTGCTCAGATTCAACCAAATGCAGCAAGGTTGATTGGATGTCTCTTCACAGTACAGATGGACAATGACCCAAAACATACTGAGAAAGCAACCCAGGAGTTTATAACGCAAAGTGGAATATTCTGCAATGGCCAAGTCAATCACCAGATCTCAGCCCGATCAAGCTGCATTTCACTTGCTTAAGACAAAACTTACAGAGGCTCTGTCACCACATTATAAGTGTCCCATCTCCTACATAAGGAGATCGGCGCTATAATGTAGGTGACAGTAATGCTTTTTATTTAAAAATAGATCTATTTTCACAAAGTTAGGAGCGATTTTGGTTTATGCTAATGAGCTTTCTTAATGCCCAAGTGGGCGTATTTTTACTTTCGACCAAGTGGGCGTTGTACAGAGGAGTGCATGACGCTGACCAATCGGCATCATGCACTCCTCTCCATTCATTTACACTGCACTAGCGATATAATTATATCACTATGTGCAGCTACATCTTTTTTGTGAGATTCGGGCAAGTGAAACGAAATCTCGTTTAGCTCCGTAATCTCGCGAGATTTCGTTTCACTTACCGGAATCTCACAAAAAAGATTCAGAAGTGTCAGGATTCTGAGTACACATGACGTCCAGGCTGGATGGTCATGTGTATTCATTATCAGGACACTGTAGTAATGTTAGGGCTTGTATATGTAGCTGCACATAGTGATATAACTATATCGCTAGTGCAGTGTAAATGAATGGAGAGGAGTGCATGATGCCGATTGGTCAGCGTCATGCACTCCTCTGTACAATGCCCACTTGGTCGAAAGTAAAAATATGCCCACTTGGGCATTAAGAAAGCTCATTAGCATAAACCAAAATCGCTCCTAACGTTGTGAAAATAGATCGTTTTTTTTAAATTAAAAGCATTACTGTCACCTACATTACAGCGCCGATCTCCTTATATAGGAGATAGGGCACTTATAATGTGGTGACAGAGTCTTTTTAAGGCAGAAAGACCCACAAACAAGCAACAACAGAAGAAGCTGCAGTAAAGGCCGGGCAAAGCATCACAGAGGAGGAAACCCAGTGTTTGGTGATGTCCATGGGTTCCAGACTTCAGGCAGTCATTGCCTGCAAAGGATTCTCTACAAAGTATTTAAAAAAAACCATGTTATTTATGGTAATGTTAATTTGTCCAATTACTTTTGAGCCCCTGAAATGATGCGGCAGTGTAGAAAAATGGTTACAATTCCTAAACGTTTCACAGGATATTTTTGTTCAACCCCTTGAATTAATCCTGAAAGTCTACACTTCAAATTGCATCTCAGCTGTTTCATTTCCAATCCAATGTGGTGGCAGCAGAGCCCAAATCATGAAGATTGTGCCACTGTCCAAATAATTCTGGACCTAACCGTGTGTATATATATATATATATATATATATATATATATATATATATATATATATATATATATATATATATTATAAACATTATTAATAAATAAATAAATAAATATATTCTCAAACTAAAATATCGACACATTGTATCCTATATGTATAATGGCATAATGACTCTTATACGCGGTGATAACCTGTAAGTCAGGGATTTCTCTGTCTCTTATTTTTCCAAACAGGATTTTACTGTGATGACCATTCTGCGTTGTTGGATTTATGGTTGTTGACCGAGTTTGAGCCTGATCCGTCTTCGCTGCCTGTTGCTGCTCTCTAATCTGCTATAGGCAATGCATTGACTCCTGGTGTGTTACTAGACTTTTTGGAATTAGTTGCTTTCCTAACACCAGTATAACCAGGGATAATAACTAAGTGCCTAAGTACTGAAACCAGCCGGGCATCTAGGGTGACATCTATTGAGAACAAGACTGATAAAGAATGCACAAGACTTTCCCAGATTATTCACATTTTTATTGATATGAACAGCAATGAGAAAATGTTTGAGGTTCATTAAAGTAGTTTGTTTTTAGGTTACAAATTTTCTTCTGGCCAGTTTCATACTGTATCTCTAAGGACCAGAGCATTAAATGATAATATTCTGGCAGCCTCCACTTTATGGCTGTGTGAGGGGAAGCAGGTGATCAGGAAGTTCTGTATTAGTAAAAAAAGAGCTCCGACCACAATAAAAATATATCATGAAACTAGTCAGAAATGAATATTAACCGTAAAATTTATATAATGTTCAAAGTTGAAGCTGCACTTTTTAGTGTACCTCCAGTGATCCAGGCAGTCTCTGTCCAGTGTGGAGGAGGAAGAAGAGGGAAAAGTTACATGGGAGCTAGCTAGCTTGTAGAAACAGTGACCATGACCGGCCTGCAGCTTCACTGCATCTGTAACATGGCAGATAACGTGTAAAGACGGGGTAGGGAGACAGACAGGTGAGCCCTAATCTACCCGCCACTAGTCCCTGCCTACTTGCAACGGCCCGTCCTAGGCGACGGCGTACAACTGGGCGACGGTCCATACTCTCACTATGTGCACGACAGACAGACAGACAAGAATACAAAGAAGCTAAGGGGAAAGGGGCAGATGTAGTGAACGAGCCAAGTCAAACCAGGAGTGTACGAGGTACCAAACGCAGAGCAAGAGAGTAGTCAGTAAAGCCAGGGTCAAATATGAAGCAGAGGACAAATAATACAAGCAGCAGCAGCAGAGCCAGGAAACAAGCAGAATCACAGGCAAAGGAGAAGCAGGAAATGAAGGTATAAATAGACAGAGGGCGGGAGCTAGCTCCGTCTGGCCAGGCTGTGATAGGCTCTCCCACTCCTCAGCCTCCCAGCCTGAGTGGTAGAAGAAGGAGTCACTCTTTCAGACTTAGGAGCAGGTGCAGACTGACTAACCACGGGCGTTGACACAGAAGCTGTGTCTGGCAGATCCTTTACAGTACCCCCCCCCTTTTATGAGGGGCCACTGGACCCTTTCTAGGTGGACCTGGCTTATTGGGGAACCGAAGATGGAACCTCTTGAGCAATACCACAGCGTGAACATCCCGGGCGGGTACCCAAGTCCTCTCCTCAGGCCCGTATCCTCTCCAATGGACCAGGTACTGGAGGGAGTCTTGGACCTTCATGCTGTCCACAATCTTGGCCACCTCGAATTCTACCCCTTCACGGGTGAGAACAGGGACCGGAGGTTTCCTCGAGGGAGCCAAGGACGGGGAGCAGCGTTTCAGGAGGGAGGCATGAAACACGTTCTGCATTCAAAAAGACGGGGGCAACTCCAGTCGGAAGGAGACAGGGTTAAGGACTTCAATGACCTTGTACGGCCCTATATACCGGGGAGCAAATTTTTTGGACGGGACTTTAATGTGCAAATTTTTAGAAGACAGCCACACCAGATCCCTGACCACAAACAAGGGGTTAGCAGAACGTCTTCTATCTGCCTGAGTCTTTTGTATGCTCTGGGACGCCTCTAGGTTCTTCTGAATCGGCCCAGACTGTGCACAGTTCCCGATGAACGACATCTACCTCGGGATTGTTGGAACCACCAGGTGAAACAGAGGAGAACCGTGGATTAAACCCAAAATTACAGAAAAAGGGGGAGACCCCTGACGAGTTACCCGGTTATTAAGGGAAAATTCAGCGAGGGAAATGAAGGAGACACAATCATATTGACAGTCAGAGATAAAACACCTGAAATATTGTTCTAGAGACTGATTAGTCCTCTCAGTTTGGCCATTAGTTTCAGAATGGAAGGCCGAGGAGAAGGACAAATCAATCTCCAACTTCTTACAGAAGGCTCTCCAAAACAATGAAACAAATTGTACCCCTCTGTCAGAAACAATATTGACAGGAACCCCATGGAGACGCAGGATGTGCTTGACAAACAAGGTAGCTAACGTCTTAGCATTGGGTAGTTTTTTGAGGGGCACAAAGTGGTACATCTTACTGAAGCGGTCTACTACAACCCACACCACCGACTTGCCTTGAGATGGAGGCAGATCGGTGATAAAATCCATGGAGATATGGGTCCAAGGTCTCTGGGGAATGGGCAAAGAACATAGTAAGCCCGCTGGTCGGGACCTGGGAGTCTTGGACCTAGCACAAATTTCACAAGCGGCGACGTAGGCCTTAACGTCTTTAGGCAACCCAGGCCACCAATAGTTTCTGGCAATGAACTGCTTGGTACCCAGGATGCCTGGATGGCCAGATAGTGCAGAGTCATGATTCTCCCTGAGTACCCTTAGCCGGAATTGCAGGGGAACAAACAGCTTGTTTTCAGGAAGGTTCCCGGGAGCTGAACCTTGATCAGCCGCAATTTCGGAGACTAAGTCAGAATCAACAAAGGAAATGATTATACCTGGGGGCAAAACACAAGCAGGATCTTGAGGGCTGGCCATGAAGCTATGCGACAGTGCATCAGCTTTAATATTTTTAGACCCAGCCCTATAGGTGACCAAAAAGTTGAATCTAGTAAAAAATAACGCCCATCGAGCTTGTCTCGGGTTTAGTCTCCGGGCAGATTCTAGGAAAACCAGATTCTTGTGGTCGGTAAGGACCGTTACCTGGTGCCTAGCCCCCTCCAGGAAATGGCGCCACTCTTCAAATGCCCATTTAATTGCTAAGAGTTCGCGGTTGCCAATGTCATAGTTACTCTCAGTGGGTGAGAACTTCCTGGAGAAGTAGGCACAGGGACGGAGATGGGTGAGGGACCTGGTACCGTGGGACAAGACAGCACCCACTCCCAACTTGGAGGCGTCAACCTCCACAATGAACTACTCCATTTGGTTAGGCTGAATCAGCACTGGGGCCGAGATAAAGCACTTCTTAAGGACCTCAAAAGCCTGGACCGCCTCAGGAGGCCAGTGGAGGAGATCAGCACCTTTGCGAGTGAGATCCGTAAGAGGCTTAGCGATGATCGAGAAGTTAGCAATAAATCTCCTGTAATAATTAGCAAACCCCAGGAAGCATTGTAACTCCTTCAGGGAGGCAGGTTGGACCCATTCAGCCACAGCCTGAACCTTGACAGGGTCCATGCGGAATTCATGAGGAGTGAGTATTTGATCCAAAACACAAATTTTTCAGATTTAGCAAACAGTTTGTTTTCCCGAAGGGCCTGGAGCACCTTCCTGACATGCTCAATGTGTGAGGACCAGTCCTTGGAAAACACCAGTATGTCATCAAGGTACACTACAAGAAATACCCCCAGGTAGTCTCTTAAAATCTCATTTATGAAATTCTGGAAGACCGCAGGAGTATTACACAACCCAAAGGGCATGACGAGGTATTCGAAATGACCTTCGGGCGTGTTAAACGCAGTCTTCCACTCATCCCCCTCTTTGATGCGGATAAGGTTATACGCCCCCCGTAGATCAAACTTAGAGAACCATTGGGCCCCCTGAACCTGATTGAAGAGATCAGGAATCAAAGGAAGGGGATACTGGTTCCTTACAATGACCTTATTCAAGTTTCGGTAATCGATCCACGGCCTAAGACCACCATCCTCCTTCCCTACGAAGAAGAAGCCAGCACCTATCGGAGAAGTAGAGGGGCGAATGTAACCCTTGGCCAGGCATTCCTGGATATACTCTCTCATGGCTTCACGTTCGGGACAAGAGAGATTAAATATCCTACCCTTCGGGAGCTTAGCTTCTGGTACCAAATCGATTGCGCAATCGTACTCTCTATGGCCAGGCATTCCTGGATATACTCTCTCATGGCTTCACGTTCGGGACAAGAGAGATTAAATATCCTACACTTAGGGAGCTTAGCTCCTGGTACCAAATCGATTGGGCAATCGTACTCTCTATGAGGAGGTAACACTTTGGAGGCCTTTTTAGAAAAAACATCAGCGAAGTCCTGAATAAACTCAGGTAGCGTGTTCACCTCCTCAGGGAGAGAAAGAAAATTAACAGAAAAACATGACGCCATGCATTCATTACCCCATTTGGTAAGATCCCCAGTATTCCAGTTAAACGTGGGATTATGCAACTGCAACCAGGGTAGGCCTAAAACCAGATCGGACGATAATTCCTGCATCACCAGTACAGAGCACTGCTCCAAATGCATGGAGCCAACAAGGAGCTCAAAAACAGGGGTATGCTGCGTAAAATAACCATTAGCAAGAGGAGTGGAGTCGATACCCACTACCGGGACAGGTTTAGGCAATTCAATCAATGGCATAGCTAGAGACATAGCAAATTCCACAGACATAATATTAGCAGAAGACCCTGAATCCACGAAGGCATTGCCGGTAGCAGACCTACCACCAAAAGAGACCTGAAAGGGAAGCAAGATCTTATTAGGTTTTTATATTCACAGGAAATACCTGTGCGCCCAAGCGACCTCCCCGATGGTCACTTAGGCGCGGAAGTTTTCCGGCTGCTTATTCTTACGCCTAGGACAGTTGTTCACTTGATGCTTGTCATCCCCACAGTAGAAGCAGAGACCATTCTTCCTGCGGAACTCTCTACGTTGTTGGGGAGACACGGAGGCCCCGAGTTGCATAGGTTCATCCGAGTTTTCCGTGGAAGAACGAAGCAACGGCACCTCGGGAGCCATCATGGGGGAGCCAGAGGAGAAGGCACAAAAACGTTCAAGTCGTCGTTCCCTGAGATGTCGGTCAAGGCGTACCGCTAAAGCCATTACCTGATCTAGAGAGTCAGAAGAGGGATAGCTAACTAACAGGTCCTTCAGGGCGTTCGACAGACCCAATCTAAACTGGCACCTCAAGGCAGGGTCATTCCACCGAGAAGCTACACACCACTTCCTAAAGTCCGAACAGTACTCCTCAACGGGTCTCTTACCCTGACGTAAGGTCACCAGCTGACTCTCGGCAAAGGCAGTCTTGTCAGTCTCGTCATATGAGCCCGAGAGCAGAAAAAAAAAAGGTCAACAGAGGAAAGCTCAGGGGCATCGGGAGCGAAGGAGAAGACCCATTCTTGGGGCCCGTCCTGGAGCCGGGACATAATTATACCCACTCGCAGGCTCTCAGAACCTGAGGAGTGGGGCTTTAGACGGAAATAGAATAGAGCCTGCAACTCTCCCGAAAGGAGAAAAAAGTCTTCCGGTCCCCTGAGAACCGGTCAGGCAACTTGAGGTGGGGTTCAAGAGGTGAGGTGGGGAGCACTACCAGGGTAGCATCATGCAGGTTGCCTCTCTGAGTCAGGGCTTGGACCTGTAGGGAGAGGCCCTGCATTTGCTGAGCCAGGGTCTCAAGGGGGTCCATAGTTGTGTCAGGGACCAGGGTAGAAAAGGTATATCGGCCTGTGATTATGTAAAGACGGGGTAGGGAGACAGACAGGTGAGCCCTAATCTACCCGCCACTAGTCCCTGCCTACTTGCAACGGCCCGTCCTAGGCGACGGCGTACAACTAGGCGACGGTCCCTACTCTCACTATGTGCACGACAGACAGACAGACAAGGGTACAAAGAAGCTAAGGGGAAAGGGGCAGATGCCCACGGCAACACCGTGAGCTACAAGAGTAGTGAACGAGCCGAGTCAAACCAGGAGTGTACGAGGTACCAAACGCAGAGAGAGAGTAGTCAGTAAAGCCAGGGTCAAATATGAAGCAGAGGACAAATAGTACAAGCAGCAGCAGCAGAGCCAGGAAACAAGCAGAATCACAGGCAAAGGAGAAGCAGGAAATGAAGGTATAAATAGACAGAGGGCGGGAGCTAGCTCCGTCTGGCCAGGCTGTGATAGGCTCTCCCACTCCTCAGCCTCCCAGCCTGAGTGGTAGAAGAAGGAGTTACTCTATCAGACTTAGGAGCAGGTGCAGGCTGACTAACCACGGGCGTCAACACAGAAGCTGTGTCTGGCAGATCCTTTACAGAACGATAACAAATTTCTGTAAGTGAATTAGTAGGAAGGGGAGGTCTGCAGCACACACGGCTGAGCTTTGAAGAGAAGGCTTCACATAGGTTATTTACAGGAAGATTTAAGTGCAATGTTATGCTTCTATTTTTCACTATAAATACGTTTTAGCATTCACAAATAAGTAGTAGATGAGAACCTAGCCTATTCCACAGTGCTGCATTTACTTATATACATATGAATACACTGAACTCATTTATATGTAAATTATGTGTTTTTATAATCTTATTTGTCAGTCACAGTATTGTAGGAGTGAAAGCAGGACACCCAGGGACAGAAAACAGAAGGCAGTAGAGGGTTCTTGGTGTTGTAAAAAGCACACAATTTTTTTTTTTAAAGCCATGCATGACTTAAAGGAGTTGCCCAGAATTAGAAAAACATATCTTTCCAAAAACAGTACCACCCCTGTCCACAGGTTGTGTGTGGTATCGCAGCTCAGACCCATACACTTTGATGAAGCTCAGCTGCAACACCGGACACAACCTATGTTCTTGGAAGAAGCCAGCCATGTCCTTCTAATCCTGGACAACCCCTTTATGGTGCGGCTTACTTGAAAGGCAGGGTCTAAAGTGCCAGATAATTTATGCCTACAGGCTCCTGAGATATAAATCCGATATTGGGAAAATGTTTTCATACATTCTTACCCCTAAGATTATTTGTTTAGATATCTAAATATAAAGGGGTTATTTGCGGTCAATGTAACTCTACTGTATCCTGCAGCCAAACATCATCCCCTTAAATCCATCATAACACGATTATATGAAGTGAACAAGTTGCTGGTTTAAATGACCGTCAGCTTGATAATTCCCAGCTCTGCAATACAAGCCTAACACAGTGTAACAATCTCTAGAGGTGTGATAAAAAGAATTGATCATTTTACTATGTAAAGTGTGTGCCAGCAAAGGCCAAATAACCATTATCCTCTTTGAAACATTGTTTTTCTTTAATTGTCAAACTCTGTAGCAAAGATTTTCCCGGTTTCTAGCCTCGGGATCAAATATTGTCAGCCGTTTTGACCGCTGGAACAAGCCCATGAGAAAATTCAACAGAAATGGCATAAATTTGACGAGACTTATCATAACTTGAAAGAGTTGCTGAACATTTCACAGATCAAAGTGAAAATGTCACTTATCCCTGAAAATATGATTGCTTTAATATGTCCATTAGATTTCATATCACATGTGAATGGTGCACAAGGTCTTAAAACTTGTTTCACAGTTCTTATCCCAATATGCCACATTTTCCAGTCTAAGTAAGGTAAGTAGAAAAATAGTTATGTTATAGTTATCTTACAGGTAGTAAAAGTAACAGAGACAATTTGTGGGTTTCTAAGGTAGGTTTCCCCAAAATACAAATGTGTATTTAATTCACAACATCTAACTAAGTGAAGAATACTCTCCTGGAAGTAGGTGGATACGTATCTAAGTCTACCATAAAGAGAAAACTTCATGAGAGCAAATACAGAGGGTTCCCCACAAGGTGCAAACCATTAATCAGCCTCAAAAGTAGAAAGGCCAGATTAGACTTTGCCAAACAACATCTAAAGAAGTCGCCCAGTTCTGGTACAGCATAAAACTAAGATCAACCAGTACCAGAATGATGGGAGGAAGAAAGTCTGGAGAAGGCTTGGAACGGCTCATGATCCAAAGCACACCACATCCTCTGTAAAACATGGTGGAGGCAGTGTGATGGCATGGTGGGGGCAGTGTGATGGCATAGTGGAGGCAGTGTGATGGCATGGTGGGGGCAGTGTGATGGCATGGTGGAGGCAGTGTGATGGCATGGTGGAGGCAGTGTGATGGCATGGTGGAGGCAGTGTGATGGCATGGGCATACATGGCTGCCAAAGGCACTGGGTCACTAGTGTTTATTGATGATGTGACTGAAGACAGAAGCAGCCGGATGAATTCTGAAGTGTTCAGGGATTTACTTTCTACTCAGATTCAACCAAATGCAGCAATGTTAATTGGACGTTGCTTCACAGGACAGATGGACAATGACCCAAAACATACTGCGAAAGCAACCCAGGAGTTTTTAAGGCAAAGAAGTGGAATATTCTACACTGGCCAAGTCAATCACCAGATCTCAACCCGATCGCGAATTTCACTTGCTTAAGTCAAAACTTAAGGCAGAAAGACCCACAAACAAGCAACAACTGAAGAAGCTGCAGTAAAGGCCGGGCAAAAAATTCACAAAGGAGGAAACCCAGCGTTTGGTGATGTCCATGGGTTCCAGACTTCAGGCAGTCATTGCCTGCAAAGGATTCTCAACAATGTATAATTAAAAAAAACATTTTATTTATGGTAATGTTAATTTGTCCAATTACTTTTGAGCCCCTGATATGAGGAGGCTGTGTAGAAAAATGGTTGCAATTCCTAAACGTTTCACAGGATATTTTTGTTCAACCCCTTGAATTAAACCTGAAAGTCTACACTTCAATTACATCTCAGTTGTTTCATTTCAAATCCAATGTGGTGGCAGCAGAGCCCAAATCATGAAGATTGTGTCACTGTCCGAATAATTCTGGACCTAACTGTAGATCAAACTTTTCATTTCTATTGCAACCTGGTGATGCGGAGACCAGTCCCTAGGCGACTTGTTGCTTAATGCTGTCAATTCAGGGTCCTCATCATTGCCATGTAGTGACGTCGTTTCCGCCAGTAGGGGGGTTGTTGGGCGTATGTACCTCCATTGGTGATGATAGTTCACATTGGAGAGAAGGTGCAGTGCTTGAGTAGAAGCTGGAGTGATGGGGGCAGCACGGGCTCCAGTGAATGGCTGTTGAGCAAAATGGTAAAGATTACCAGAGTAGTTGTGCTAAATAGGACTTACGTAAGTGGGTGGACAAAGGAGCTTCCCCGTGACTTATACGCAGTGAGAAAAACTGTGAAAAAGACAGAGGGTGAGTGCCTAAAAGTGTAGTAATCCACAGACAGGCAGTCACCATCATCAGGACCAACCAGAACCAATTGTTTAAGTTTGTTGTAACTGAGACTGTGCTTTATAACTGGCAAGATTTGCATGTCTTCGTGAGTAAAGTTGTGTTCTGCATTTTACACCCTATGTCGTCTGCATATTCCTTTTGCTCCATTCCTCTGATGGGTGTTACTCTCAGACCCCCGCCTGCAAACCCTGACAGTCATCTTACTTGGACACTGACAAAATATGGGCCCCATACTCTCCAATAGATCATCATAGATATCCCCCTAATGTCTCTAGCAATCAGCCAGTAACTGTGAAGTATGAAAATCATTAGCTCAGTCCCTTACATGCAATCTAATAAAAAGAAGGAAGCTGGTAGCTGCTCTTAAGGTGGCAGTACACCCCCTAACCTACTGGTACCAGTACATGAGCCAAAACTATCAGGGATGCAAATTGTGTACCAAAACCTGGGAACTGCTACTTTGCAGTATTCAAGCTAAGCCATTCCATTAGACCTCTATTCTCAAACCGGGGCCTACTGTGAAAGCTACAGAGAGTCCATGTAGATCTGCCAAAAAAAAGCCATTCAACCGGTAAAAAATACTACTGTGATAAGCTTCTTACTCTCATATTTGCTTAGCAGTTTCCCTTTCGAAGGTTTTTGGTTCTTGGATGTAATGACTAGGTCACAGTGATGATGTGTTCATAGGAATGTTATATCATATGGCCACAGTGACGATGGCTTCCTTGGGATATTACATTCCTATAGACAAAAAGTTACTGCAGCGAACATTGCCACCGCGTTCAACCTCTGAATGATGCCGCCACACGATATGAAATATTGTCACTTTGGTCTAGTCATCACACCGCAGCATGGGGACCGGGGAAGAACTTTAAGACAGAAATTATAGTACACATTTATTTTTTTTAATTTTGGAATGGTGGTGGGGGGTTTTGTGGTACCAGACACTGCGCCATATATCTTTATGGACGGTCAGAGTTCTGTTTTTTTCAGAGATCCAAATTCCCTGCATCTCTTTACACAGCCATAGACTCATATTATTTAATTCTGCATATGGCTTTATACAATTTCCATTAAACTCAATACCATAATAAGTGAGCTCCCCGGTTGGCAGCTGTAGGCAACCAGAATTGTATGATTTACCTCAATAGTAAGCAAGAGGTTCAGAGCTCTATATATGAAAAATGGAGCTATGAGTCCCCATAAAGATATTTATATGGCAGCACTGTGGACTCCTAGTTCTATAGGCCCTCAGACAGTTCCTGACCGCCCCAATGATCAGTCCACCCCTGGACAGAAGATATGTTTAGAGGTTATGGATAGTATTTTGAAGACTTGTAGTTTGAGAGAAAATTTACTTTTAACCTATAGCTTTTGCATGGCTGCCAACCCTAAAGTGGCCTTTCTATCATGGTGGAGAAATGTAACATCTGTAAATCATGAAATTTGTGGTGTCGCCTTATAGAAAATATATAGGTTGTGTTATTGATTTTTTTTCAACTACTCCAATCAGATTAATCATTTTCTCTCCGCTCTCTCCCTTGCTCTGTTAGTGCTTTCAACATCGACCATAAAAATCAATGTGGTTTTAATGCCCATAAAGTTACAAAGTAGCAGTACAAATTTTGCCAAGTGCCCTCAATTGCCCTTTGGAACTAGTAGCCATTATAGTTTCCCTAACCAAGGCTCACAATTTATGTTCTTTATTTTTGTCTTTTTTGTATGCACTTACCAAAGCGTATTATTCACTTAAACCAAGTAAAACTTCACATCCAGTATACACCTAAACATATATATATATATATATATATATATATATATATATATATATATATATATAATGCGCTCCAAAATACGAGACAGCACTCCAGAATTTGTGAAAAATAGGATCACTTTAATGCGACGTTTCAGCCCTACTCCATGGAGCCTTTCTCACAAATTCTGGAGTGCTGTCTCGTATATTGGAGCGCATTGGTCCGAACGGGAATTTTTTGCACCCCACACAGAAGGAACGGTGCTGCTTTTTCTTTGTTTTTTCTATATATATATATATATATATATATATATATATACAGAGGCGTAGCTAGGTTCTCCTGCACCCGGGGCAAAGATTCAGATTGGCGCCCCCCCCCCCAACTTATTTCCCGACATCTCCTTCCCCCTTACCATGTTTTCTTTCCCTACCAATCAATGAGGTGTAATTTTTTTTTTCACAATTTTTTTAATGTAACTCGAGTATAAAAGCATTTCTACATTTTACAAGCGATGTAGTTCTATAATGTAATTAACATAAAAATAAATTAAAAGAAAATAAATTAAAGAGGCCACACACAGCCTCCTGTAGATAGTGCCACACACAGCCCGCTTCCCCCCTTGTAGATAGCAGCACACTCCCCCCCCTTGTAGATAGTGCCACACACAGCCCGCTGCCCCTTTGTAAATAGCGCCACACTCCCCCCCCCTTGTAAATAGTGCCACATTCCCCCCCTTTTAAATAGCGCCACACTCCCCCCCCTTGTACTTAGCGCCACACTGTGAACAGACCAGTGAGTGGTAGCCTACCTCTACCACTCTCCGCTCTGCCTGGTGTGACTTACCGGATGAGCCGAGGAGGTCATGCGGCGCAGGCAGCGGCGGAGTTCCTTCTGACTAGGGTCAGTGACAGCCAGGGCCGGCCTTAGCTTGGATGGCGCCCTGTGCGGGACTCTCTATTGCCGCCCCCTACACAAACCAAAAATGAACCACATATATGGACACGCTGGAACATATATACTGTACATACATAAAGACAGATACTTAGACATACAGGCAAATATACATACACACATCTGGAATATATACATACAGGTAAATATATAGACGTACAGACACATATACGCACACACACACACCGGCAGATAAATACACAGACAGGGACATATACAAATACATAAAAGGCACAAATATAGAAGCACAAAGACACACTCACAAACAGACCCATATATACCCACACAGGCACATATGTACACAGCACAGATAATGTAGTAGATGTTACCTGCAGTCCTATGTAACACCACAGATAACCCAGTGATAACTCTGATTACAGATAATGTAGTAGCTGTTGCCTGCAGTCCTATGTAACACCACAGATAACACATTGTGCTAAATTACAATCTCAGCTCTGCTACACAGTACAGATAATGTAGTAGCTGTTGCCTGCAGTCCTATGTAACAACACAGATAACACATTGTGCTAAATTACAATCTCAGCTCTGCTACACAGTACAGATAATGTGGCAGACATTACCTGCAGTCCTATGTAACACCATAGATAACACAGTGATTACTCTCTGAGTACAGATAATGTAGTAGATGTCACCTGCAGTCCTATGTAACACCACAGATGACACAGTGATAACTCTCTGAGTACAGATAATGTAGTAGATGTAAGAGACAAACACATGCAGAGACACAGACAGACAGAGACACACACACACACACACACACACACACACACACTGTAACATATACACATACAAAGACAGAGGCACACACTGTATACACACTACACACACAGACACTCACCATGTCGCCTTGCTGACAGCATCACAGGTCAGGACGGGCTGTGCATGGGCGGAGCTTCCTCTCTGCTTCTCGGCAGAGCACAGAGCACAGAGTAGAGGCAGAGCTGAAAGGCTGCAGCACGGGAGTGGACCTGTCCCCTGACCTGAGTCATCTGACCTCATGTCACTGACGTGAGGTCAGGTGACTGGACTGGTCCACTCCCTGGCCGTCACAGACCCCAGTCAGAACTCCGTAATGTCCTGGCTCTTCCTAAGCTGCTGCAGGTGTCTGACATACGGGGCGCCCGTCAGCAGCGATCAGCTGTTCTTCAGCGCCCCCCTCCTTCTCTACCACCGGGTTCCGCCCGGGGCACATGCCCCGCCTGCCCCCCCTAGCTACGCCCCAGTATATATATATATATATGTATATTTATATATATATATATATATATATATATATATATATATATATATATATATAAAAATATATATGTCATGTCGACTTAAAGGTCAGCTGTGAAGCCATGTAAGAAACATTGCAGTGCAGCATGCGTAACACAAATGTAGTCACTGGCAGATCTCCCAAGTCGTACAGTTAAATCTCATTCTGACATGGAAATGTCTGATAGAAGACAAAACACTTATCAAGAAAGAATCTCTTCATACAACCAAGGACATTGAGGATATTTGTTGCTCATAATAGAAAATAACACTCACAAGTCATCTCAGGGCAGGAAAACCATATACTAAAAACGAACACACCCTGCCTGAAGGGTTTTACTGGAGACTTCTGGACCCTGATGATTGTGTTTTGTTTTTGTTTGTTTTTTTTTAACTAAATTTGTTATATTTTAGTTATAGGCAAAATAAAAATTCCACAAAATCCTAAATAGTTGGTTTGATCTTTATCGAGAGAGAGAGAGAGAGATGAGAAATGTAGATAGATAGATAGATAGATAGATAGATAGATAGATAGATAGATAGATAGATAGATAGATAGATAGATAGATAGATAGATAGATAGATAGATTAGATAGATATGAGATAGAATGATAGCTAGATAGAAACAGGTGCCCCTGCGCACTATAGCAGCCATAGCGGCTGCTACGGGGCACGAGGTATGAGGTTATGCAGGGGTGAACCTAGCCCCTCTGCTGCCGGAGGCGAACTATAAAAAGATGCCCCCCCCCCCCAATCTATCAGAGTTTTCTCATTACGAGCTTTACACATCAAACACGCAATATATAAATTTTTTAAATAGGAAAACATTTGATGTTTATTTGTTAAAGTGCTGTTTGAAGTATAAAAAAGATTTAAAGAATTATTTTTACTACCAATCAGTGCAGTGCAAATAATACGGTCTGCACTGCACTGCCCCATATCTCTCCTCGGCAGCCAGTCTCATTTGCGGCGTCACTCTCTGCAATTACATTCAGGCCAGTCCAGGATGGGTCGCGCTTAGCGCTGTTTTGAAGCGGCACGACCTGGGCTGGTTTATTTGCTCTACCTTCTCTATTGTTGTGGTCTGCTTGTGCTGACTTGATGCCAGTGATGGATTAATATGATCTTAGGCCCTGAGCTGTACACAAGTTATGGACCCACATCCCACACGTAAGTATCACCTACATGTCAAAGTCATCACATGCCACTCTGCGGACTGTCTCTTAGCCTGATCATCTGCTGCCACACTCACACTTCCCCACAGCCCCCATCAGAGTAATTTACATAGATTGTAAGACCAACATTACCAATAATACCCCATACTGTTACTGAATAATACCTCCACACCATAACCACATAGTGGCTTAATAATACTTCCACACCATGACTGTATATTACCACCACATAGTGTCTGAATAATACCACCATACTGTTACTGAATAATACCTCCATTCCATGAGAACATATTACTACCACATAGTGACTGAATAATACCAGCATACTGTTACTGAATAATACCGCCACACCATAACCACATAGTGACTGAATAATACCCCCATATTGATACTGAATAATACCGCCACTCCATAACCACATAGTGACTGAATAATACCCCCATACTGTTACTGAATAATACCGCCACACCATAACCACATAGTGACTGAAAAATACCCCCATACTGTTACTGAATAATACCACCACACCATAACCACATAGTGACTGAATAATACCCCCATACTGTTACTGAATAATACCGCCACACCATAACCAGATAGTGACTGAATAATACCCCCATATTGATACTGTAAAAAACCAAGATCACATATTACTACAACACCGTGTCAGAAAAAAAACACGATACTGTTATATAGACTGAATAAAACACACTATATATAAACCAATATTACCACATACAGTGACCATATAAATGTAGATGCCAGTTATACACAGGAAATCTGCAGACCATATAAGTGATTACAGTGTAGTTATATTGAGTGACTCACAGGTGACGTCTTTGCAGATTGAAGTCGCTCACTTTCACCTTTTCTTCTTGATCCAGCCAAGACTGCAATGACAACTTCTCCCAGACACGATTTCCTAAGCCCTGCAGAATATGACACAGATATCTTTGGCTCCTTGCTTTTCTAGCGCACTCCCTAAATATTCCCTACCTCTACACAAACTCTGTATACATACTATGCTAGGTGCCCCACACAGTAATAGTACACACACCCTTTTGTTCCCCCAAAGGTCCCACACAGTAAGTGCTACTTTTGTTCCCCTACACAGTGTTAGTGTCCCCTTTATACCTTACTCAGTGATAGAGCCACTTTTAGAGCCCTCACCCAGTAATAGAATTCCCACTCAGTACTAATATCCCCTTTATGTTCCCACAGAAATAATGTCTCCACTCAGTAGTAATGCGGCCTTTTATGCCCCCATTCAGTACTAATGCCACATTTTCTGCCACACTCAGTAATAATGCCCCGACAGTAATTTGGCCTCTTTATACCCCTACTCAGTAAAAATGCCTGCTTTATGCCCCCAAAATAAGGATGCCCCCTTTTGTATACCACTTCTTATGCCCCCTTTTTATTACCTAATAGACTTATGAATTTTAACTGAGTTCAGTGGCCCGGCGTGGACGGCATGATGCAGTGACGTCATCGTGCCGGGCAGTTGACGTCATCAGTGTGCTCCCGATCTCTTGTAGACCTCAGGTCTAAACCAGGGTGTGGCCTACAAGAGCAAACGGCAGAGCATAGAGCCAATTGCCAGGAGTTGGCTGGCAAATTTTAGTTTGCAGGGCAAGTACACAGCACTGGCCAAAGAGTAGCGGCCCATTCTGGGGGCACTGGGCAATTTGCCCCCCTAACAAGGCTGTGGAGAAACTCTGCTACCTGTCAACAAAAAAATGATCCGCCAGGAGGAAAAGCGTTTCTTGATGGCGGAGTACAAGAAAGTCTGACATGGGAATTAGACTTTTTTGTACTCCGCCATGGGGAAACATTTTTCCCTCTGGCGGATGACTTTTCAGTTGACAGGAAGCAGAGTTACATGAAGGGGAATTATTTTTCCTTGACCTCTAGTTTCTATTGTGGCAAATTTACGTTTTTTTAATTTGTATGCTGCTAACTTTTTTGTGGTCGGTTCCGCTGGAGCGTTTGGATTACGTCGTAGATTCATTGGACTACTGCCATGATCTACTTTTTAAAAAAAAAAAAAAATGGTGAAAGAGCGTTGCATGGGGGAGTTTAGATTTCAATAAAAAATGTTTTTTCTTATGTCTGTTTTTTTTAATACTTTATTATGGCCTTAGTAATGGCTGCTGTCTGATTGAGAGCGTCCATTACTAAGAAGGGGCTTAGTGTTAGCCAGTAAAAAGGCTCTCACTAACCCCTATTATTACCCCAGTTCTCACTGCCGCGAGGGGAGTACGATCCAGTACCCGACCATCTGAAGTGACGGTAAGGCAGCAGGGCGGCCACAGGCTGGTTTTACCAGGCTGGGAAGGGACAAAAATCATGGCCCTTCCCACCCTGGTAATGCTAGGCTGCAGCTGCTTTATTGTATCTGGCTAGTTATGAAAAATAGCGTCATTTTTTAAAAATAATAGAAAAACATTACGTGAGATCCCCTCCATTTTTCTTAACCAGCCAGATACAATAAAGCAGCATCAGACTAGCATTACCAGGGTGGGAAGGGCCACGGTTTTTGGCCATTCTGAGCCTGATATTACCAGCCTGCGACCACCCCAGTACCCGCCCTTCACTTCAGATGGTCGAGTGCTGGATCGTACCCAGCTCTTCTCGGTACTCCTGGTGGCGGTGGGTACCGGGGTAATAATAGGGGTTAGTGCTAGCCTTATTACTGGCTAACACTAAGCCCCTTCTCAGTAATGGACGCTCTCAATCAGACAGCTGCCATTACTAAGGCGGTAATGAAGTATTAAAAAACAGAGACATAAAGAAATTAATTTTATTGAAATAACAACTCTTCCACACAATCCACTTTAACCATTTTTTTAAAAAAATAAAGAAAAAAAGCTTAAATCAGCGAAGTAGTCCAACGAATCTACGACGTAGTCCAAATGGTCCAGCGGAACCTGCAAAACAAAAATTAGCAGTATGAAAAATAAAAATAAAGTTGGCTGCCCCCACAGAAGTACAAACATATGAATAAATAGTTACCTTAGGGAACATATTAAAATAATTAGAAAAATTAGGCCCATAAAATAAAACATATCAAATAAAAAATAAAAAAAATTATAACACCTTTCTTTTAAAGAGAACCTTTCACCTCCCCATACATGTACAGCTGAGTGCAGCAGGTAATGGGGAGGGCTGCACAAACTCTGGTGCACTTTAAAAAAAAAATTCTAGCCTCCTTCGCTATTTAGTTATCGGTGCTGTAATATTTGGCGCCCGATATTTATATAACCCCATGAACTGTCAATGGGTAGGTAATTGGCAAGGGGGCGTGTAACATCGCTGTGACACTGTCCAATCAGCTACGGACAATGTCAACAGCAAGAGCTCGAGAGAGAGCGCGTGCGCGCGAGCGCACAGCTCTACCACCACTACGGAACAGAAGAGGAGAAGAAGAGTGTGAATTCTTCTTCTTCTGTTTCATGACATCGGAGCTGTGCGCGCACGCACGCTCTCACTCTTTAGCTCTCGGCAGACAAGGACGATAAGACTGATCTCTCGCGAGAGATCACACAGTCTTGTACTTGCCTGCCGAGAGATGAAGAGTGAGAGCGTGCGCCCGCACATGCTCTCCTCTCTCCAGCTCTTGCTGTTGACATTGTCCGTAGCGGATTGGGCAGTGTCACAGCGATGTTACACGCCCCCTTGCCAATTACCGACCCATTGGCAGTTCATGGGGTTATTTAAATGTCGGGCGCCAAATATTACGGCACCGATATCTAAGTAAGGAAAGAGGGTAGGGCATTTTTTTTAAAGCGCCCCAGAGTTTGTGCAGCCCTGACCATTAGGGTATGTGCACACACACTAATTACGTCCGTAATTAACGGACGTATTTCGGCCGCAAGTAGTGGACCGAACACAGTGCAGGGAGCCGGGCTCCTAGCATCATACTTATGTACGATGCTAGGAGTCCCTGCCCCTTCGTGGAACTACTGTCCCGTACTGAAAACATGATTACAGTATGGGACAGTTGTCCTGCAGAGAGGCAGGGACTCCTAGCATCGTATATAACTGATGCTAGGAGCCCGGCTCACTGCACTGTGTTCGGTCCGGGACTTGCGGCCGAAAAACGTCCGTCAATTACGGACGTAATTAGTGTGTGTGCACATACCCTTACATACTGCACTCAAATGCAAATCTGTGGGCAGGTGAAATGTTATCTTCAACGTGTAACAGCTTTTTAAAAAACTTTTGACATGTCAGAAGTTTTGATCAGTGGGGTCCGAACACTGAGACCCCCCACTAGGTGCTAAAACGAAGCAGCAGAAGTGCTTGGGTGAGCGGTGTGCCGCTTCAATTCTGTTTGGCTTTCCTTGGAGCAATATACAGGCTCAATAGAAAGTCTATGAGTCCGTACATCGCTTAATCGGCTGAAAGTCGATCATAAATGAAGCGGCGCATTGCTCACTTGAGCACTTCTGCTGCATCGTTTTAACGATCGGTGGGGGTCTCAGTACTCGGTCCCCGACCGATGAAAACTTCGGACATGTCACTATGACATGATAAAAGTTTAGTTACAGTTCAAAGGCTATGTACACCTTTAAAAACATATTTTATATATATATATATATATATATATATATATATATATATATATATATCAATGCGATTAGTGCACGTTTTAAATACTTTTTATTGAAAATTATCGTTACTTTTTGAGATACAGCTTTGTATCCTGTATACAGAACAGCTGTATATAGCGCTGAGACCTGAATCCATTAGGTCGCCTTTTATCGATCACATCTAAGTTATGAACTTAGATGTGATCGGTAATAGCTCAATCCTGCAGGACCTGCTGACACTGAACCAGTCAGTCCCGCTGACCTGACAGATACAGGATTCAGCGCTATATACATTATATATAAATATATATAAATATATATATTTGAATTAGCGGGGGCAGGTTTATGGCGAGGGATCAGGGCCTGTTCACATTAGCGTTGGCTTTCCGTTCCGGGGTTTGACGTCGGAGGTTTCTATCGGGTAAACCCCGCAACGGAAAGTCAAACTGAAACCACAGCTTTGGTTTCCGTCACCATTGATATCAATGGTAACGGAAACATTGCTAATGGTTTCCGTTCGTCACCATTCCGGCAGGTTTAACTTTTTCAGACGGAATCAATAGCGCAGTTGACTGCGCTAATGGTGACGGAAACGGAGCTGTGGTTTCAGTTTGACTTTACGTTGCGGGGTTCACCCGATGGAAACCTCCGACGGAACCCCGGAAAGCCAACGCTGATGTGAACAGGCCCTTATACTGCGCTCAGCTTCCTGCCCTAGCTAATTTAAAAGGGATCGGCCAACGCTGGGGGGCCAGAGGTATACTGCAAGGGAGGTTCTGGGCGTATTACTGACAGCAGAGGGATCTATAGGGGGGAATTATCCCCCCCCCCCATAGAGCCCTAACTAGTTACTATACTGTAAGGTTAGGGGGGTCTGAGCACCTGAATGACTGCTTCAGAAGGAGAGTACATTATATAGTGATAGCCACTCCCACTAGTCTTGAGGGGAGTGGCAACTATCATTGCACACAAGTGTGCGATAAATGGGTGTCAGTATTAGTGTAGTACAAAGGTGTGAATGTATGATATAACAGAACTGTGAGTGGTACATAAGTGTCAAAACTGTGTGTTGTTATGGAATAAAAAAATAAATGTGATGAATGGGGGTCAGTGCTGTGAATAGTATACGGGGCGTCAGTACTATGTGTAATACATGGATGAATAATGTGCCAGTAGTCAGGCGTAGCATATGTCGCCGAATCACAGCCTATACATTTTTCAGGACGCAGCCAGGTCTTATAATGCTGGGAGAGCATGATGTGCTAGTGTTTGGTTTGGCATGCAGACACTATGTGGTTATGGAGTGGCGGTATTATTCAGTAACAGTATGGAGGTATTATTCAGTCACTATGTGATTATGGTGTGGTGTTGTTATTCAGTAACAGTATGGGGGTATTATTCAGTCACTATGTGCTTATAGTGTGGTGGTATTATTCAGTAGCAGTATGGGGGTATTATTCAGTCACTATGTGGTTATAGTCTGGCAGTATTATTCAGTAACAGTATGGGGTATTATTCAGTCACTATGTGGTTATGGTATGGCGGTATTATTCAGTAACAGTATTGGGTAATATTCAGTCACTATATGGTTATGGTGTGGCGGTATTATTCAGTAACAGTATGGGGGTATTATTCAGTCACTATGCGGTTATGGTGTGGCAGTATTATTCACTAACAGTATGGGGGTATTATTCAGTCACTGTGGTTATGGTGTGGCGGTATTATTAAGTATTAGTATGGGGGTATTATGCAGTCACTATGTGGCGGTATTATTTGGACCTTATATTGTGTTATTATTGGTAATATTGTTCTTATAATAGTGAGTTGTGCTCAGTAACAGTATGCAGGTAATATTTCATCTGGTATAACAGTATGATATAATAACTGCATATGTATATAGATAATTTCTTTGTGTGAGAGGGGCACATATGCTATGTGTCTTGCAACACTCCTGGACGTGCTAGAAGTCAGTGATGCAGTTCTCTGTACACCGCCTTCTGAATTGACTGCATTATTTATACAGTAATTCAGCATTTGTGGCCTCACTTTTAACTTTACCCACTTTGTCTAAAACTGGTCCTGGATAGAAATATGATCAAATAGATATGAGGCAGATAGATAGATTTATTGATTGCAATAGATCGAAGAGAGAAATATATTTTTTTTATTTAATATTCTTATTCATTAAACATATCCTAATGGATTTGTGATATTTTGTATCAGGGCCATATTCTCAATCATGTAATACTAATCTCAGACTTGTTATTTTATTGTTGTTTTTCTGTATATTCCAATCATAATTTCTATTGTTTTCTTTTTCACCTAATAGTAATTTTTTCTGATTTGCTGCCAGTTATCACCTGCATTATACATTTTGTATTTTGGATTATTTATTATTGTTGTGTTAGATGGTGGAGGCTACAACATATGAAGATTCTGTCATTTGTGGTATAATTCATTGCTTGTACTGTAATATACATACAAAGCTACATGACAACTACAAGGCAGTGTAATCGGAGTTTGCTGATTTTAGTAATTTGTTGACACAGCGATCGCTGCTGTAACATTGTTCAGGACATTTATACATTCCAGAGAAAAAAATGAACATAAATTGCTATTTCATGAGGCATAGATTCATACAGTGTCTCCGGAGCAGCTAATGCTATATCTGCCATGGTTCATTACAATATTACCCTCCTTTCACACCACTATGTAATTTCCTATGAAAGAGGAAAAAAATAATGCAGCACATTCAGCCAAATCGCTTTAAAGACGCTGACCTGAAATTACATTTTAATTTTGTTTGCATTCAACAATCACTTGGGCTTGAACTTGCTGGCCAAAGAAGATCAGATAAAACAGCTTCATTACACAGATCAGTGGTTTATTTATTAACAGGTGAAAATGGAAAGGACCAAATGGCAGCATCTTAAATATATATAAAACAATAACCAGTATACACCAATGTTCTCCAACCAGCGGCTCATCAGCTGTTGCAAAACCACAACTCCCAGTTGTTATCAGGGCATCTTTGGAGTTGTAGTTATGCAACAGCTGGAGAGTCACAGGTTGGAGAGACCACTGGTATAAACCACAGGTAACCTTTCTGTATGGCTTCTTGTTCGATTTCCCGGTCAGCAATGAAAATCTATGTGATATTACAGGTCACCAGTCTACGTAGATCTGCTCTTAGGACACATTAAAGGGATCACATATATGTTTTATTTTTTTTTATAAGGCTAATCATTGGTTGGACAATGGTTAAAGTAAAAGCACAGGTTACTGCAGCTGCCACGACACCTCAATGTTTCCCTGTTGGGAAAAAATGCGGGTGACAAACAGTGCCTTCCTTAGGGGTGTGCGACCTGTGTGAGTGCACAGGGCGCTCCACCCTCCCAGCATGTAGGGGGCGCCACTGGGCAGACCCATTTGAGCTCTATGTCCTTTGCTCTTGGTTACACACACAGAGGAAACAAGAGCAGAGGCAACAAGGGGAGAGGAGGAAGCTACGCCCACAGCCCGTCCCTGCAAGAAACCTGTCAGTAAGGGAGGAGGAAAGTGCCTATGCGTGTGTGTGTGTGTGTGTGTGTATATATATGTCTCTGTGTGTGTATATGGTTCTGTGTATTTGTTGGTTTTTGTATGTGTATATGTTCCAGTATGTGTGCAAATATGTGTGCCTGTGTGTCTATATATGTGTGTATGCATGTGTATATATGTCTCTGTGTAAGTGGTATATGTTTCTGTGTGTGTGTGTGTGTGTGTGTGTGTGTGTGTGTGTGTGTGTATATATATATATATATATATATATATACAGTGAAGGAAATAAGTATTTGATCCCTTGCTGATTGTGTAAGTTTGCCCACTGTCAAAGACATGAACAGTCTAGAATTTTTAGGCTAGGTTAATTTTACTAGTGAGAGATAGATTATCTAAAAAAAAAAAAAGAAAATCACATAGTCAAAATTATATATATTTATTTGCATTGTGCACAGAGAAATAAGTATTTGATCCCTTTGGCAAACAAGACTTAATACTTGGTGGCAAAACCCTTGTTGGCAAGCACAGCAGTCAGACGTTTTGTGTAGTTGATGATGAGGTTTGCACACATGTTAGATGGAATTTTGGCCCACTCCTCTTTGCAGATCATCTGTAAATCATTAAGATTTCGAGGCTGTCGCTTGGCAACTCGGATCTTCAGCTCCCTCCATAAGTTTTCGATGGGATTAAGGTCTGGAGACTGGCTAGGCCACTCCATGACCTTAATGTGCTTCTTTTTGAGCCACTCCTTTGTTGTCTTGGCTGTATGTTTCGGGTCATTGTCGTGCTGGAAGACCCAGCCACGAGCCATTTTTAATGTCCTGGTGGAGGGAAGGAGGTTGTCACTCAGGATTTGACGGTACATGGCTCCATCCATTCTCCCATTGATGCGGTGAAGTAGTCCTGTGCCCTTAGCAGAGAAACACCCCCAAAACATAATGTTTCCACCTCCATGCTTGACAGTGGGGACGGTGTTCTTTGGGTCATAGGCAGCATTTCTCTTCCTCCAAACACGGCGAGTTGAGTTAATGCCAAAGAGCTCAATTTTAGTCTCATCTGACCACAGCACCTTCTCCCAATCACTCTCAGAATCATCCAGATGTTAATTTGCAAACTTCAGATGGGCCTGTACATGTGCCTTCTTGAGCAGGGGGACCTTGTGGGCACTGCAGGATTTTAATCCATTACAGCGTTATGTGTTACCAATGGTTTTCTTGCAAAAAAAATGGACCTGCAGTGTGGCTTTTTCAACCGCAGCACGTCAATTTATTCTGTGGAATCGCTGCTCCTCTGTTGCGGAAATGCTGCGGTTCTGCCGCAAAAATCACAAATGAGAAGAAAAAAAAAGGCACTTTTTTAAATTGATAAAAAAGTTTAGACTTACCCCGGCCGATCCTCTATTCTTAGCGCAGCTCGGCCTCCTGTCATGACGTTTCATCCCATGTGACTGCTGCAGCGGTCACATGGTCTACAGCGTCATCCCAGGAGGCGGGGCTACGTTCAGAAGCGAGAGATGCGTCACCTAAACTACGGCCGGGATAGGTCTAAACTTTTTTATAAATCTAAAAAAGTGCCTTTTTTTTTTTTATCATTTGTGATTTTTGCGGCAGAACCGCAGCATTTCCGCAACAGAGGAGCATCGATTCCACAGAATAAATTGACTGCGGTTTAAAAAGCCACACTGCAGGTCCATTTTTTTTGTAGCGTGTGGATGAGATTTGTTCAAATCTCACCCACTCTGCTGCCACTGTAATACGCTGCGGATTTTCCACAATAAAATGTGCTGCATAAAATCCGCAGTGTTCATGCCTAGTGTGTTCCTGCCCTAAGGCCGGATTTACACAAGCGTGTGCTTTTTGCGCGCGCAAAAACGTGGCCTTTTGCGCATGGAAAAGGTCCATAACAGCTCCGTGTGGCAGCAGCGTATGATGGGCGGTTGCGTGATTTTCACGCAGCCGCCATCATTATGACACTCTGTTTGTATGTTTGTAGCACGTGGTGCTTTTCTGTTTTCATTCATAGTTTATACTGCTGCGGAAGTGCTGGGCGTGATTTTCACGCACTCATTGACTTCAATGGGTGCGTGATGCGCGAACAATACACAAATATAGGACATGTTGTGAGTTTTACGCAGCGGACACACGCTGCGTGAAAATCACTGACAGTCTGCACGGCCCCATAGAGTAACATAGGTCCGTGCGAGGCGCGTGAAAATCACGCGCGTTGCACGGATGTATTACACGTTCGTCTGAATAAGCCCTAACAATAAGGCCCAGTTCACAGAGTTTTTGGTCCTTGATATTGACTCGGACACTGCGTCAGAATCAGCACCAAAAAACTTCCAAAACCGCCTCCCATTGATTTAATCTGAAATCAATAGGAGCCAGTCGCGGAAAAAAGAAAAAGCAGCACGTCCTTTCTTGCCGCGGTTCCGCCTCTGACCTACCATCGAAATCAATGGGAGGCAGAAAATGCATTTTTCGCTGCGTTTTTTGTCTGCTGTCCTCAATCGCCGCAGGCAAAAAACGTGGCAAGATAGTGTGGGCAGGTCAAAATCTGCCTCAAAATTCTTTAAGGAATTTTGAGGCAGATTTTTTGCGGCCTGCAAAATACTCTTTGTGAACAGGGCCATACTTAAACAGCAGTTTGAGACATATTACTCACTGTGTCAGAAGAACTGCTCCTCGTCAGGCGATGTCTTCGGTCCAGATGTCCAGTCCTTCACCTCCAGGCTCCAGAAAATCGCGGGGATCGTAGAACTCCTGCCACCGCGCAACAACTGGACTCCTCCCCCTCTCCTTACGCAGCTACACTCTGGAGGAGGAGGAGGCGGAGGAGGAGGCGGAGGCGGAGGCGCGCCAGCAGGTAAGTAGTCTGTGCGCCGTTCTCCCTGTGTGGCTGTCCTTGCCAGCAGTTCGGCGATATTCTTGTGGTGCGGGCACGAGCAGGTTGCGCGCCGGCACACCAGGGTCGTTCGCGCGCGGGCATGTGCCTGCTGTCCTTCGTGCGCGCGCTTGTGCGGTCGAGCGCGCGCGGATGCGTGTTTGCGTTCGAGCGCGCGCGCGCAAGCGGGAGATGTTTCACGGCGCTGTTTTACCAGAGGGGGGCCCGCAGCTCACGGCGGTGTTTGACGAGAGGGGGGCCCGCAGCTCACGACATTGTTTTGGTGAAAAGAACAGGCCCCATTGCAGGGGCCTGTTTTTTTCTACCAAAGGCAAGTCGCGGCAGTTGCCGGGCCCCCCTTTCAATTAAGTTTGGCCGGGCCCCCTACAGTAGTACCCCTAATACCCCCCTGATGGAGGCCCTGGGTCCAAAGGACTGACAGGTTCAGGGTCAGCGGGTCCTGCGTATCTCTGACACGTAGGATCGAGCTGTTATCGACCACATCTAATTTCATAAACTAGATGTGATTGATTACAGGTGGATACTATGTGTCAGAGACATACAGGACCTGCTTCCAATGAACCCGTCAGTCCCGTGGACCTGACGGATACAGGCTTCAGCACTAGATACAGCTGCTCTGTATACAGTATACACAGCAGTTGTATCTCAAAAAGAAAGAAATATTTTTAATAAAAAGTAATAAAGTTGCATCACACTGATATCTATCTATCTATCTATCTATCTATCTATCTATCTATCTATCTATCTATCTATCTATCTATCTATCTATCTAACGTTTTCAAAGGTGTACATAGGCTTTAAAGCAATTGCGTTATGACAGACGTTTATGGCATACCCACAGGATATGCTATAAATGTCTGATAGATGCAGGTACCACCTTTTGGACCCACACCTATCTCCTGATCGGAGATCCCCCGATCCAGTCCCATGTGGTGAGTTGGCCGCAGACCACATCCAGGCAGACCATCAGTGTACAGCAAGACGGATTTTATAGAAACAGCCGAGCCTGCTGTGCTATATTATTTCCGTAACCCCTATGAATTTTTGGGGGTTTACGGAAACAGCGTAGCTCAGCCAGCTCAGCTGCTTCTGTAAAACCCGTCCTGCTTTGCACTGACGCTCCCAGAGTTGGGATGCGCATCTATCAGTCATTTGTGGCATATCCTGTGGATATGCCATAAATGTCTATAATGACACAACCTTTTAAGTTGAACCGGCTTTTGTTTTATTCTGTCATAGAAAATCTATTCAGACCCGTCATACGCAATAGACTTTTTTTTTTTCCAAGGGGCAGTATTTTTGCCTAATTCACATACCTTTGTGCAATATTTTTGTGAATTTGTCACCCTTTTTTTTGTATAAATATGTCCCAATAAAAACACGATGCAATTGGAGAGAGCAAAACGTACAATTCTGCTTCTTTCCTGTTAGCTCTCAGGCTTTAGATCCTTAGATTGCTTAATAACCCCTCTTTGATTCATTACAAAGCATATTATTTAATACACTGGATTTCAGCATAGACAGATAACAAAAGTGGTAGCCAACAAGGTTCTAAACGTAGCTTTAACTAGGACTGGTGAGTAAACTACATAATACACGATCAGCACAGTCCAATAGATAAACATACAGAATTGCAAAATTACAGTAAATAGAAATCTTTAAAACTGCAGTTCTCCTTTAAAACTGTCCAGTAAAAGCTGGATTCTCCAAAGAAAACTTGGACACCGTAGGTTTATTTGATTTTCCACAGTGATATGTTAAAAAAATAAATTAAAAAAAAGAAGCCAATAACATCCTGCTACCCGGTTCCTAATTCTAGTTATTGTGGGTGATTTTTTTATTTCTAGAAAAATAACAATCTATAGTGTTTCGGTAGGAGACGAGAGAAGCCTACAGAGTATCAAATGAGAACCAGACAGTGAGGTCATTATCAAAAAATAGCAAATAGATATTTTTCTAAAGAAGAACATCTTGCTGTGAAATCTTTTATCGAGGGATGAACGGAGAAATGTATCAAGGAAACTTGACCTTGTCTTCAAAAATAGTAAATAACACAGTTGCCCCTTCAATCCAGGGTGGATTAGAGATATATGTTTGACCTGAACATAAAAATTACTGGATCAGGGAGGAAAGTGGATTCAGTGCAAGACATTAATAATCTACAATGTGAGAAGAAACTCGTAGCACAGAACAATACAATTGTAGAACTATCAGTGTAAAAGATGTAAGGTTACCGGAGATCCAGAACCAAAAAAACGGAGCAAAACAGAATCTCTAATATGTTATTACAAAAAAAGAAAATGAGTTTAAAAATATATATACAGTATATACATTTTTATTTAGATTATTGTCATTTTGTGTTGAGTTATAGTGAATGACAGACGGTATAGTCTTCAAAAGGCATAAAAAAAGCAAAAAAGCAACAAGGACGCTTCCTTTTGTTTGCTATGGAGAATATGACGGGTTAAAAGTTTTGTCTGTGACAGTGAAATTGAGGCCAGCTGTAGGTCATATTCACGTCCCAGTCACAGGAAAATGAACCTGTGAGACAGAACCTAATTATCTGCTAAACCAAAAGCCAGTCTCAGTTCAATAACTTACGACAGAGCTGGCAGACAGATATAGTGTTTCCATGGAAACACCAAAAAAACCTTTCGACTGCAGACAGGAACAAGAAGGAAAACGAGACTATAACCCTAAGCGTGCCGGTGCTGTTTCATTCTTCTCACATGGAAGTATTTAAGTAATACTCTTGAATCCATCATCTTCCAAAATGTTGTTGTTTAAAGATCATGTTCCAAAAATACATAGTAGATTGCCATTGTGTTACCGCAACAAATGTATCCTTTCCCTGTCCAAAAATATGGACACTTGAGCATGATCCTTCACAAATCATGCGGTTGCGGAATCTGAAGCGGTCTAGATTATGGATGTCGTCCATTCTGCATTCATAAACGGTTTTATTTTCCTTTTATGTCCCTATGCATCGATTTACATTGTTACTGTTTATGTTGCTTTTTGGATAAGGGACTGCAAGTTACTATTTATTATGGACTCTGTTTCCAGTGCTTTACTTTGGTAGAAAAGCATTTCTTAATTCTCACCAAGAATGAAATTGTCATGGCAAAAAAATACATGAATGGCACAAAAGAAAAAAAAAAAAAAGCCTACAGACAGATAACATTTAATTAGAACGGCCATAAAGGTTAGTGACATGTATTGGGAAAAAAAAAAACAGAATAATGTAGTTACATTTCTTTCAATACAAAGTAGATTGCAAATTCGGTAATTATGGACAAGCTTAAAGGGGCTGTGCACAATATTTAAAAGGTTTTCCTGACAATAAACTGATTTTACCTAGTGCTGGGACCCCCCGTAATCAGTAATAATTTGCTGGGGTACCTAAACTCCTCAATGAAATCAATGGACTGTCCCTGTAACGCATGGACGCCTCGGGTTCTTCAGATCAAGAGATATTTTTTGTATTCACTCTACAAGCTGACTCCTGAACTGTAGACCTTGTCCATAAATAAAAGTTGGGACTGACTATCCAGTACCTTATGGTACATTTTGCTCCATTGTTGTCTTACTATCACTCATTAAATATCTTTGGAGCATTTGCCTCTTCCATGATCTCTATGTCTATGTCTTCCAACTTATTTCCGTAACCTTTCCTTACATTCTAAAATTTCATTTTTCACATTTGGCCACTAGTGATACCGTAGATTTTCATGCCTGCTACGTCTCGAAATATTCCTTGTCCCTATGATCAATAACATGTCAAAGGTCCCAAGTTGTTTTATCCTCTCTCTTCAGAAGTGGCGACATGTGGATGTAGTCTTCAAGAGAGTGTTATCAATCTCAGGAGGTGAAGATTAATAACAGAAAAACACTATGACTTTTGTCTTACCACCTTCACAGGCGGAGATGTGAATTACCCAAGACGGTGTAAGTGGGGTCACTTCACTTCATTAGGAGCCTGAAATGATTACCACAAGACATATCCCCTACCTCTTAGATAGATACTGTTGGCTTTACAGCACTAAAAGGCACAAGGGGAAGATTATAATGTTTTAAGGACATTGAAGATTTAGAAAAGTGCAGCAACCAGTCATTGACCTTGGAACACCCTTGTCTTCTTACTCAAGGAAACCATTCCATGCTGTTCGTAGTGTAAAGATACCATAAATGATGCCCAAAAAAAAATTCTCCCATTACCATAATCCCCCAAAGCCTCAACAAATAGGAAAATAATAAAGACTGTGATGTAACGTCTTGTGGCAGCAACGTACCATAGTGGTCAAGTGGCGTTATTACAGACAACACTTCATCATTTTTGGGACATTAACATGGACGTCGCGACTACAAGGAAAGTTACTGGCAGGGAATCGGAGCATAATTAAAAGGTAAGTATAATATAAAGTTTAACGTTTTGGGGAAGCTCTGGGGTTCTGATTGTCGTAAAAACCCCTATAGAGCTTTAAAGGGGTTGGCCGCCTTGCAAATAATTTTTTTAAAATGTGTTACATATGAAGATGAATATAGGCAACCCAATATTATATCTTTATTAGAAGTTCTGTGCCCTTTTGTAGTCTTCTATCTTGACCTCACGCCGCTCCCCCTCTGAAATGGCCGCAAATGGAGTGGCATGTGACGAGACATGTTCATTAGCCTCCACCATTGCAACACACTGCGCCTGTTATTACCAACTTTTCATCTGCGTTTGCACAGTATTTGTACGTCCAGGAAACCAGCGCAAATGCAGTTTTGCAATGAAGAAGACTGATTGTCACATGCCCCTCCATATGCAGCCATTACGGCGTGTGGTCAGGATAAAAGTATTTGCTTACAAGGGGATGTGGCTTCAGAGAGTGCCGAAATGGCACAGAACTTCTAATAAAGATATATTAGTAAATTGCCTAAATTCAGGTTAAGAACACATTTGAAAAAAAAATATATGTAAAGTAGCCAACCCCTTTGAATCATAATCTAGATTTTGGATATAGAGTTATTTTCCCGATTACACCCTTCAAGACAGCAATGTGGCTATATATGTTCCAACTGCCGATGCCCCATGCAGTTGTCACGTATATAGACGTTAGTCGCCTGGAACAGGGTTTAATGTGTGCTGTGCTGCTTCAAGTTACACCTCTGAACACGGGTGCATGCTTAAATAGGACCAGTGGCGCCCCCTTCAGACTATTGCCGCATCATGTAGGGCTGTGTTCGGCTGTGCTGTATGATAAACATATGATGGCTTCAACAAGTTGCTGTTAGGATATGTTCTCACGCTTAATCAAAAACGTCTGAAAATACGGAGCTGTTTTCAAGGGAAAACAGCACCTGATTTTCAGACGTTTTTAATCATACTCGCGTTTTTCGTGGCGTTTTTCATGGCGTTAAAAAGAATGAATGAATTTATTTATTTCATTTGTCAGGGTTTTTTTGGTCCCAACCCCCTAAAAACACCAAAGTGCCTATGTAGATAGTGCCGCAATGCCGCATCACCGTGGTTTCTACAGTGGTTGGCTCTATCTACAGTGCGGGTGTGGTGCAATCTACAGGAACGTGTGGCACTATCTAGGGGGTGTGGCACTATCTGCATGGGCACTGTGACACTGAAAGGGCACTATCTACAGGGGACACAGTGGCGCAATCTACTTGGGCACTGTGTGTAGCACGATCTATGTGGGCACCTTCTACAGTGGGCACTGTGGCATTATCTACAGGGGCATTGCGGCACTATCTACATAGACACTTTGGTGTTTTTAGGGGGTTGGGACAAAACAAACCTGACAAATTAAATTCATTCATTCATTCTTTTTAACGGCCATGAAAAACGCAGTGAAAATCGCGGGTATGATTAAAAGCGTCTGAAAATACGGAGCTGTTTTCCCTTGAAAACAGCTCTGTATTTTCAGATGTTTTTAGTTAAGCGTGAGAACATATCCTAACAGTAACTTGTTGAAGCCATCATATGTTTATCATACAGCAGAGCCGAACACAGCCCTACATGATGTGGCAATAGTCTGAAGGGGGCGCCACTGGTCCTATTTAAGCTTGCACCCGTGTTCAAAGGTGTAACTTGAAGCTCCTGAGCCCCAACACAAAATCTGTAACAGCCGCCTTCTTCTTTACCATGTGCCATTTATAACACTTGTGTCATCTTATGTGGCAGCGGGGCTTTTGGACCACACCAGGCACGAGAGCCTGAATGTTACTGCTTCCACTGCAACCCTATACCTATGTCTCTGCCCTAGATCCCCTAGCCGCATACAGTATAATGGATATTGCCTTATGCGGTACCTTCTGATTACTCCTACGACACTGTCTATAATATTAAGGGTATGTTCACACGGCAAAAAAAAATGGCTGTAAAACAGAGGGAAAACAGCCTCTGATTTTCAGCTGTTTTTTATGCATCAAGCGTTTTTTGATGCGTTTTTTACGTACGTTTTTGGAGCTGTTTTTCTATTCACCCAATGAAAAACGGCTCCAAAAACGGTTTTAAGAAGTGACATGAACTTCTTTTTTACTCGCCATTATTAAAAAACGGCCACGTAAATACGCCCCGCGGGAACGGAACGCAGTTTTTCCCATTAAAATAAATGGGCAGATGTTTGGAGGCGTTCGGCCCCCGTATATTTAGTCATTTTTCGGGGCGTTTACCTGAAAAACGGCTGAAAATAAGCCATGTGAGCATACACTTGAGGCACGTAAAAAACGCATCTATTGTCTCAATAGAATAACAGCTCCAAAAACGGCCGTAAAAAAAACGCATCAAAAAAAGCTTTATGCATAAAAGACGGCTTTCAGGGTCTGTTTTCCCTTGAAAACAGCTCCGTATTTTACGGCCGTTTTTTGTTTGCCATGTGAACATACCCTCATACTGGTTACTCCTGCAGTACGGTCCCATCTGTTGCACTGAAGTGTCGGCTGTAACATACCGTATATATACATATATGGTGGATGTCGGGAAGCAGCTAAGGCCCTGTTCACACAGAGTTTTTTTGCAGGCAGAAAAATCTGCCTCCAAATTCCTTCAGGAATTTTGAGGCAGATTTTGACAGACCTGCATGCTGTTTGGCACGTTTTTCGCCCATGGCCATCAAGAGCCGCGGACAAAAAACGCTGCGAAAACCGCTGTCACTGCCACCCATTGATGTCAATGGGAGGTCAGAGACATAAAGGCCCAAAGATAGGGCATGTCGCTTCATTTTCCCTCGAGTGGTTTTTACCGCTCGTGGGAAGGGAAAAAAGCCCCTGAATTCAGGCGTTTTTTGGTGCTGTTTCCAACGCGGCTTCCACGTCAAAAACAGTGCCAAAATGCTTCGAGTGAACATACCCTAATACTTCTACACTGCATATAATATTAATACTGGTTACCCCTGCAGTACTGTCTATAATATTAAAATGTAACTAAACTTTCAATAAACTTATGATATGTCATAGTGACATTTCAGAAGTTTTGATCGGTGGGGTCTGAGCACTGAGACCCCCACCAATCGCTAAAACGAAGCGGAAGAAGTGCTCAGGTGAGCGCTGAACTGCTTAGTTGATGATCGGCTTTTCTCGGAAAGTTGAGAAGTTGGTGTACAAGCTCATAGACTTTCTATTGCGTCCGTACACCAAATGCTCGGCTTTCCGAGAAAAGTAGATCATAAACCAAGCGGCTCAGTGGTCACCTGCTTCTTAGCGCTTCTGCTGCTTCATTTTGCAATCGGTGGGGGTCTCAGTGCTCGGACCCCCACCGATCAAAACTTCTGACATGTCACTATGACATGTCAGAAGTTTTTTCAAAGTTTAGTTACCTTTTACTGGTTGCTTATGCAGTACTGTGGATAATATTAATACTGATTACTCCTGCATCACTGTCTATAATATATAATACTAGTAACTCAAGCAGTACTGTCTTTAATATGAATACTGGTGATTCCTGCAGCACTGTCTGTAATACTAATACTAGTAACTCAAGCAGTACTGTCTATAATATAAATACTGGTTACTCCTGACGCACTGACGTACTGTCTATAATATTAATGCTGGTTACTCCTGACGTACTGTCTATTAATACTGGTTACTCCTGCAGCACTGTCTATAATATTGAGATTGGTTGATTTCATAGGATTGTCTATTATATTAATACTGGTTTATTCTCTTGCTAATTTTAGGTTTTTCTGCAGGAAAAGTAACATTTTAATGGAAGAGAAGGAACCACCCCGCTGCTGGTTTAAGCTGCTGCACTGAGGATGTTGATTAAGCTTCCTTTGTGTCTCAGTGCAGGGAGAAGGAGAAGCGTTTCTGGCAGCCAAAGACTCAAAGAAATGTATCCTGAAATGAACAAAATGGAATACAGCATTTAATTACATGAAATAATAAAGCTATAATATAAATGATAAGGGAATAAACAGATCCGTAATTTACATTTATGTGTAGAGTGAAGAAAAGCAATGCAGCAAATAAAAAAGGTTGACTTAGACTGTGTTCACATCAGCGTTGCCTTTACGTTGAGGGATTCTGTCTGAGGATTCCGTCGGGTTAACCCCTAAACGGAAAGGCAAACTGAAACCTTAGCTTCCGTTTGCATCACCATTGATCTCAATGGTGATGGAAACGTTGCTAAAGGTTTCTATTTGTCACCGTTGTGACAGTGTTCCATTGTTTCTGATGGAATGAATAGCGAAGTCGACTACGGTATTGATTCCGTCAAAACGACGTAACCCTGTCACAACGGTGAAAAACGCAAACCTTTAGCAACGTTTCCGTCACCATTGAGATCAACGGTGATGCAAACGGAAGCTAAGGTTTCCTTTTGCCTTTCCATTGAGGGGTTAACCCCATGGAAACCTCTGACGGAACCCCTCAACGGAAAGGCAACGCTGATGTGAACATATGGAGTCAATTTCTGTGACACTGGACTGATGACACATTTACTGTTCCTGCCTGTAAATTATGTTTTATAAGTGTGCCCATCACTTGTGTTCAGTGGAGTCAGGTCTCTACAAGTGATGGGCACACTAATAGTACATAATATACAGACAGGTTATGCCAAGTTATGCCAATTCTGAAAATTTCGGAGATCAAATTTAAAGCTTGTGTCTCAGAAATGCCTCTAAATCCTAGGAAAATGTTTAGATCTACAGTGAGTAAGGATGAATTTTCACAATAATGTATAATTTATTTCCCATTACTTACATAGCACCAACATATTCTGCAGCGCTGCACAGAGATTGTCACCACTCACATCTGCCACTGTCATCAATGGGGCTCACAATCTAATTTCCCTATAACAGACACTCATACACTGAATAATTTGACAAGAGAAAATAAAACTTTTTTTTTTTTTTTCATGCAAGATTGGGGAAAACATACAAAATAGATGCAGATAATTTGTAGATTTAAAATTTCTATGAAAGTTATTTTTCAGTACTCCCTATAACTATGAACTTTAAAGAGTATTCCCAACTGAAACATCTATGGCATATCCCCTAAATTTTTGAAAGATGCGGGTCCCAGCTCTGGGACCCACACCTATTTCTAGAATGGGGTCACTTGACCCCTGTCTTGCCTAATGAGACAGCCGCCAGCTGCTGCACCCAGGTAGGGAATGAATGTGTGCGGATCTCTCCATTCGATCCTATGAGAGTAACAGAGTCAGCCAAGCGCTGCACACAATAGGGCAGACTTACTAATATTGTCTTTAATTCAGAATACTAAAATTTTAACTATAAATGGGAAGAAGGAAGGAGGCTGGCACTGCCAAAACCGCTCAATCGGAATGGGAGTATAAAAGTATGGCTTTCTTTCTATTTGGATGATTTGCAGGTAAATTGCCACGGAGTTGCTCATCGAAAGTGTAGCACGATCGGCTGAATATATTGTAGAGGAAAAAATCGAGGCACTCACCGAAGCTGGCAAAACAATTTCTTTATTACAAAAAGATCTCGGTCAGGATGTGGAATTGCCTACGGCCGTTTCACGTGCGTACACGCTTTCTCAAGGCCCTCAAGGCCTTGAGAAAGCGTGTACGCACGTGAAACGGCCGTAGGCAATTCCACATCCTCACTAAAATTTAAACTATATGCGCTAAATTTATTAGTGTTTCATGCTGGATGATAAATTTGGCGCACATCTCAACACTTCTGTCAAACTTTATACCCCCTCTTGGTTGGCTTGCTGTAGGACAATTTGTGCACCAAAATTTTGGTGCAATGTGGCACAACAAAAGCTACGCCCCTTTTCAGCCAAGCCACTCCCCCCTTGTCAGATGCATCACAAACATCTGTTCTTTTTGGCACATTGATGAATTTGTCTGAAATGCTTTGCACCAAAAAGAAGGTGCAACATTGGCACAGCACCAATAGAAAATTTGCCCCAATGATTAAAGATTGGAAAATCCCTTTACAGGAATGGATATATTACTTAAATATGGATAGGAATCCATAATATATATTTATGGCAGTGTGCGGGAAGTACCTCAACGCTGTGTGGGAAAGGGTTATAGACAAGGGGTTCATAAACTGTTCTTGCACAGGGGTCCATTTGCTTTCTGCGTCCACCTTTGGGCACCTTAATGGTGTATCTGATGTGTTTCAACAAACCCTCTTATGTTTATATTGAACACTATGATTCTGTGGTCTTCTTGACCCAGCCCCACACATGCCACTGGACCATATCAAGGCACCACCTGGATGATAAAATGTAATGTTTGATTGTTGATGGATCCTCTGCTGGAATCAATATTTTTCTGTCATACAGAAACTGTGGGATTATTCTAGTAATAGAAAAGCCTGATAACTTCTCAATGGTCCCAACAATTAAAAGATTCCTGAACCCTCCTTATAGAAAACCACTTTAATTTTTTGCATTATGCCCCTGGATTTGATACAGATTTCAGCACAGATTCCATGCCGAAATTCGGTTCAAATCTGACAACATTCCACATCTATTGCATGTGAATAAAGATTTCTGCAACTCGTTCACATGTTGCAGATAGCTTCCGCGCAGATTTTTGCCTGCGGCGCAGGAAATCATCTGCAAAAATACTGTAAGTAGCATGCTACAAATTCCTGCCGATCCTACACAATAATGGCAGCGGATTCCCACATGCAGATTAGCCCCATTGAATGTAGATAATCTTAGTGAAGACCCGTGGCACATTTAACGACACATCCACAGCAGAAATCCAAGATTAACCTTGGATTTCTGCCACAGATCCGGCAGTAAATACGTGTCAGATTTGCCTATGGCAAATCCGACATGTCTGAACACAGCCTTAGTGGTTTTATATTTTGCGACTATTATATATTGTTAAATGTACTGCAACATATACAGTATATATGCATAGCAGATGAGAACTTCATATATCAATATCTGCATTGAGAAACATCAGGATCTTCCAAGATGTCTGACTGACAGCTCCATTTCATTGCCTAGTCAAGAATTGAAAGATTGAAATAAAGTTAAGAATTGTGGTAAAGACTTAATGTTCAGCTCATACATATTACATTGTCCTGGATCTATTACAAATCTCCTTGCAGATGACACCATATTATTAATGAATATCAATTGAAAATAGTCTTCATTCATAGATAGCTGCATTATATTATGGAGAAATGAGAAATTCCTTAAAAGGAACAACCACAACGGAAAAAGTATAATATATATTTACTGGGTTCTCCATTTTCTATAAAATATCACTAAATGAACAGAGCACATACAGCTCAATGTATAGTCTTTGTTAAATGTGCTGATATAGAGGAGGTAGCTGTAGTAGAAATGGCGGAAGGGGGAGGGTTCAATTACATTTGCCTCATTTTATGGATTAAATATATTGGACATAGACCCCTATATTCATATCCCATGTCCATGGATAAGACATGTCAACAAATAATGCCCTAGTGCGTCCGAGATAGGAAAATAAGATTGTGAGCCCAATGGGCATAGGAACTGATGTCAATGATGACACTCTCTGTACAGTGCTGTGGAATATGTTGGCGCTATGGATAATTAATAATACTAAATATTGTTTCACTTGTTTTCTGTTTGTTCATAATTTGTAAAGTGAAGAAAAGGAACATTTTTGCTGGAAATGTATATTCTTTTTGAATTATGTTTTATGTAAACAGCCAGAACAACTGAACTCATTAACTGTTGTTTGTTAACACTTAAACATCCACATATTCATAGAAATAGCTCATATTGTTCCAATATTGGGTCTTCATGTGTTAGTAAACTGATCTATGGCAGGCATCAGAGTGCTAGTGATCTAATCAGACCCAGAATACACGCTTGTGCACTCAAAGTACTTAATAGACATACATGAGAAGAATAAGGGTATGTTCACACGTTTAAAGAATACGTCTGAAAATACGGAGCTGGTTTCAAGGGAAAACAGCTCATGATTTTCAGAATTTTTTTTAAGCAACTCACATTTTTCGCTGCGTTTTTACGGCCGTTTTTGGAGCGGTTTTCAAGAGAGTCTATTAGAAAACGGCTCCAAAAACGTCCCAAGAAGTGTCCTGCACTTCTTTTGACGAGCCGTCATTTTAAGCGCCGTATTTTGACAGCGACGCGTAAAATGACAGCTCGTCTGCACCGAACATCTTAAGACCCATTGCAAGCAATGGGCAGATGTTTGCCGACCTATTGGAGCCGTCTTTTCAGGCATAATTCGTGGCGTAAAACGCCTCCATTACGTCTGAAAATAGGTCGTGTGCACATACCCTAACAGATCCATCAACAGCAGTTTGTTCAGGGGGCATTCTTACAAAATCTTTTTTTCCCCAGATGTTTCTGATGGTGACATTGGCTGGAGCATAAGGGTATGTGCACACGACCTCTTTTCAGAAGTAATGGAGGCGTTTTACGCCTCGAATTACGCCTGAATAGACGGCTCCAATACGTCGGCAAACATCTGCCCATTGCTTGTAATGGGTCTTACGATGTTCTGTGCAGACGAGCTGTCATTTTATGCGTCGCTGTCAAAGAAGTGCAGGACACTTCTTGGGACGTAATTGGAGCCGTTTTTCATTTCACTCCAATGAAAACCAGCTCCAATTACGTCCGTAAAAGACGCCGCGAAAAACGCGTGCACTTGTAAAAACTTCTGAAATTCAGGAGCTGTTTTCTCCTGAAAACAGCTCCATAATTTCAGACGTAATTGGCGTTGCCGTGTGAACATACCCTAAGAAATAAGAACCGTGTGGGTCCTGATACCTGTATTCAGCACAGTGATGCTGCACATATAACCCATATAATTAATGTGTGGCCACCCCTCTGCTTTAAATGGTCATTGGTACTACTACTCTAGGATTTCCGATGGGGTACCAAATACTGCACCCCCAAGGGTCTGACCTTGTGACATGTCTGATTGACATCTCAGAAATGGATTGTGTTGTATTAAAGGCTATGTACACCTTTGAAAGCGATTTATTTATTTATTTTTTTAATATAAGGTCAATCTGTGTTTTGTGCAACTTTATAATTCATTTTTATAAAAAATTATTTTTACTTTTTGAGATACAGCTGCTCTGTATTTTGTATACGGAGCAGCTGTATCTTACGCTGAAACCTGTACCTGTCAGGTCCGCGGGACTAATGGGTTCAGTGTCAGCGGGTCCTGTGTGTCAGAGATCCACCTGTTATCCATCACATCTAAGTTCATAACTTTGATGTGATCGATTACAGTTGGTTCCTGCGTGTCAGAGACACGCAGGACCCGCTGACACTGAACCCGTCAGTCCCGCAAACTGGATGGATTCAGGTCTTAGCGCACGATACTGCTGATGTGAATAGAGAATACAAAGCAGCTGTATCTCAAAAAGTATTTAAAAAACCAACTAATTATAAAGTTACACAAAACAAACTGATTGACCTTTTTATTTAAAAAAACAAACTCGCTTTTGAAGGTGTACATAGTCTTTAACCTTTTCCTACTCATGCCAGTTTTGACCTTCCTGACAGAGCCTCATTTTTCAAATATGACATGTGTCACTTTATGTGGTAATAACTTTGGAATACTTTCACCTATTCAAGCTATTTTGAGATAGTTTTTTCGTGACACATTGGACTTTATGTTAGTCATAAAATTTAGTCGATACATTCAGTATTTAATTCTGAAAAACACAAAAATGTAGCAAATTCTTTTTTCTATATTTAAATGTATCTGCTTGTAAGACAGATAGTAATACCCAGGGCCGCCATCAGGGGGGTATTAGGGGTACTGATGTGAGGGGCCCGGCCAAACCTAATTGAAAGGGGGGCCCGGCAACTGCCGCGACTTGACTTTGGTAGAAAAAAACGGTCCCCTGCAATGGGGCCCGTTTTTTTCACCAAAAGAATGTCGTGAGCTGCGGGCCCCCCTCTCATCATGGGGGCCGTCAAACACCGCCCGCCCGCGCGCGCGACCGATCGCGCGCACCCGCAAACTCCCGCGCGTGCGCACTCGCGAGCTTTTGCGAGACCGCAACCCGCGAACGACCACAGTCGCGTACGCCCGCGTGCACCAGCGAAAGCCCGGAAGCGCGCACCCGCGACAGCCTGGGCGCTCGCAGCCGCGGCAGCACGCGCGCACCCGTGATCGCACACGTGCGCGCTACATCGACCAAAGAGCGCGCAGCCGCGGACACACATGGACACAACTTACCTGGAGCCTGGCTGGAGGTGAAGGACTGGACGTCTGGACCGAAGACATCGCCTGACGAGGACTGGAGTGGGAGCAGCTCTTCTGACAGTGAGTAAAGTGTCTCAAAGTGCTGTTTAAGGATGGCCCTGTTCACACAGAGTATTTTGCAGGCAGAAAAAAAATCTGCCTCAAAATTCCTTAAAGAATTTTGAGGCAGATTTTGACCTGCCCACACTATCTTGCCGCGTTTTTTGCCGCGTTTTTTGCCCGCGGCGATTCAGGACAGCAGACAAAAAACGCAGCGAAAAATGCATTTTCTGCCTCCCATTGATTTCGATGGGAGGTCAGAGGCAGAACCGCGGCAAAAAAGGACGTGCTGCTTTTTCTTTTTTCCGCGACTGGCTCCCATTGATTTCAGATTAAATCAATGGGAGGCGGTTTTGGAAGTTGTTTGGTGCTGATTCTGACGCAGTGTCCGAGTCAATATCAAGGCCCAAAAACTCTGTGAACTGGGCCTTATTGTTAGGGCTTATTCAGACGAACGTGTAATACGTCCGTGCAACGCTCGTGATTTTCACGCGCCTCGCACGGACCCATGTTACTCTACGGGGCCGTGCAGACTGTCAGTGATTTTCACGCTGCGTAAAACTCACGACATGTCCGATATTTGTGCATTGTTCGCGCATCACGCACCCATTGAAGTCAATGGGTGCATGAAAATCCCGCCCAGCACTTCCGCAGCCGTATAAACTATGAATGAAAACAGAAAAGCACCACGTGCTACAAACATACAAACAGAGTGTCATAATGATGGCGGCTGCGGGAAAATCACGCAGCCACACATCATACGCTGCTGCCACACGGAGCGGTTATGGACCTTTTGCATGCACAAAACGCCACTTTTTTGCGCGCACAAAAAGCACACGCTGATGTGAATCCGGCCTTAGGGTAGGGACACACTAGGCATGAACACTGCGGATTTTATGCAACACATTTTATTGTGGATAATCCGCAGCGTATTACAGTCGCAGCAGAGTGGATGAGATTTGAACAAATGTCATTCACACGCTGCAAAAAAAATGGACCTGCAGTGCGGCTTTTGTCTTTTTAAGCCGCAGCGTGTCAATGTATTCTGTGGAATCGTCGCTCCTCTGTTGCGGAAATGCTGCGGTTCTGCCGCAAAAATGACAAATGAGAAAAAAAAAGGTACTTTTTTAAATTGATAAAAAAGTTTAGACTTGCCCCGGCCGTAGTCCTGGTGACGCACGCGATCCTCTATTATTAGCGCAGCCCGGCCTCCTGTCATGACGTTTCATCCCATGTGACTGCTGCAGCGGTCACATGGTCTACAGCGTCATCCCAGGAGGCGGGGCTACGTTCAGAAGAGAGAGATGCGTCACCAGGACTACGGCCGGGATAAGTCTAAACTTTTTTTCCCTGCAGGATTCCCGCATCGGACACGCCTCACGAAACCTGCACCACTATTTGGTGCGGTTTTGCTGGCAGAATTCCCTGCGGCTACCGGGGCGGATAAGCTGTGGAGTTTTACTCAGCATATCCGCCTAGTGTGTTCCTTATGATGTCGCTCCTGGAGCTGCTGCCGGTCTCTAAATAGGCAGTTGGTCCAGTAGAATTTGGAATTATTTTTTTTTGTGAACCAGCTTAAAAAAATACAAAACTTTTGTGTTAGTCGACTACGCTATTGATTCCGTCGGAAAACCGATAGCCAGCCGGAATGGTGACGAATGGAAACCATTAGCGATGTTTCCGTCACCATTGAGATCAATGGTGACTGAAACGGAAGCTGTGCTGTCACTTTCACTTTCCGTTGCGGGGTTCACCCAACGGAAACCTCAGACGGAACCCCGGAACGGAAGCGAACGGTGATGTGAACAGGCCCTAACACAAAAGTTTTGTATTTTTTTAAGCTGGTTCACAAAAAAAAATAATTCCAAATTCTACTGGACCAACTGCCTATTTAGAGACCGGCAGCAGCTCCAGGAGCGACATCATAAGGGACACACTAGGCGGATATGCTGAGTAAAACTACACAGCTTATCCGCCCCGGTAGCCGCAGGGAATTCTGCCAGCAAAACCGCACCAAATAGTGGCGCAGGTTTCGTGAGGCATGTCCACTGCGGGAATCCTGCAGGGAAAAAAAAAGTTTAGACTTGCCCCGGCCGTAGTCCTGGTGACGCATCTCTCTCTTCTGAACGTAGCCCCGCCTCCTGGGATGACGCTGTAGACCATGTGACTGCTGCAGCAGTCACATGGGATGAAACGTCATGACAGGAGGCCGGGCTGCGCTAAGAATAGGGGATCGCGTCACCAGGACTACGGCCGGGGTAAGTCTAAACTTTATCAATTTAAAAAAGTACCTTTTTTTTTTCTCATTTGTGATTTTTGCGGCAGAGGAGCAGCGATTCTGCAGCATAAATTGACATGCTGCGACTTAAAAAGCCAAAAGCCACACTGCAGGTCAATTTTTTTTGCAGCGTGTGAATGAGATTTGTTCAAGTCCCATCCACTCTGCTGCGACTGTAATACGCTGCGGATTGTCCACAATAAAATGTGTTGCATAAAATCCGCAGTGTTCATGCCTAGTGTGTTCCTACCCTAAGGCCGGATTTACACAAGCGTGTGCTTTTTGCACGCGCAAAAAAGTGGCGTTTTTCGCATGCAAAAGGTCCATAACAGCTCCGTGTGTCAGCAGCGTATGATGAGTGATTTTCGCGCAGCCGTATTCATTATGACACTCTGACTGTATGTTTGTAGCACGTGGTGCATTTCTGTTTTCATTCATAGTTTATACGGCTGCGGAAGTGCTGGGCGTGATTTTCATGCACCCATTGACTTCAATGGGTGCGTGATGCTCGAACAACGCACAAATATCGGACATGTCGTGAGTTTTACGCAGCGGACACACGGACACACGCTGCGTGAAAATCACTGACAGTCTGAACGGCCCCATAGAGTAACATAGGTCCGTGCGAGGCGCGTGAAAATCACGCATGTTGCACGGACGTATTACACGTTCGTCTGAATAAGCCCTAACAATAAGGCCCAGTTCACAGAGTTTTTGGGCCTTGATATTGACTCGGACACTGCGTCAGAATCAGCACCAAACAACTTCCAAAACCGCCTCTCATTGATTTAATCTGAAATCAATGGGAGCCAGTCGCGGAAAAAAGAAAAAGCAGCACGTCCTTTCTTGCCGCGGTTCCGCCTCTGACCTCCCATCGAAATCAATGGGAGGCAGAAAATGCATTTTTCGCTGCGTTTTTTGTCTGCTGTCCTCAATCGCCGCGGGCAAAAAACGCAGCAAAAAAAACGCGGCTAGATAGTGTGGGCAGGTCAAAATCTGCCTCAAAATTCGGTGCGCAATTCCAGGCAGTCGCGAGTGCGCACGCGTGGTAGTTTGCGGGTGCGCGCATTCGGTCGGTCGCGCGGGCGAGCGGTGTTTGACGGCCCCCATGACGAGAGGGGGGGCCCGCAGCTCACGACATTCTTTTGGTGAAAAAAACGGACCCCATTGCAGGGGCCTGTTTTTTTTCTACCAAAGGCAAGTCGCAGCAGTTGCCGGGCCCCCCTTTCAATTAGGTTTGGCCGGGCCCCTCACATCAGTACCCCTAACACCCCCCTGATGGCGGCCCTGGGTAGCATGATATAGTGCTGGACGGAGTACCGTTAACAGGCGGTGCCACGGTAGGGGGGCCCAGAAAATGTAGCTGTATGGGGCCCTGAAATTCCTGATGGCGGCCCTGGTAATACCACACAAAATAGTTGCTAATTAACATTTCCCATATGTCTACTTTAGATTGGAATAGTTTTTTTAACTTACTTTTATTTTTCTAGGACGTTACAAGGCTTAGAACTTTAGCAGAAATTTCTCTCATTTTCAAGAAAATTTCAAAAGGCAATTTTTTTAATTGATCTGTTCAGTTCTGAAATGGCTTTCAGGGGCCCATACTTTACAAACCCCCATAAATCATTCCATTTTAAAAACTGCACCCCTCAAAGTATTCAAATGAGCATTTAGAAAGTTTCTTAACCCTTTAGATGTTTCACAGGAATTAAAGCAAATTAGAGATGACATTTACAAATTATTATTTTTTTGCAGAAATATATATATATATATATATATATATATATATATATATATATTTTTTTTTGTAACACAGAAGGTTTTACCAGAAAAATACAACCAAAAATATGTTACCCAGATCCTGCAGTTTTTAGAAAATTCCCCAAATGTGGCCCTAGTGTGCTAATGGACTGAAGCACTGGCCTTAACTGGTTCCCGACCGCTAGCTGTATGTTTACGGCCAGCGGTCAGGGTCCTTAAAACCCGAGCCATAGACTTTTTACGGCTCGGGTTTTAACTTGCTGCCCGCGCGATCGGGCAGCTGAATGTCGGGTCTGAGGAGAAGATAGAAGCAGCTTTCACTGCTTCTGTTTTCTCCGATGTCTTTTTACACAGCGTTCAATGAACGCTGTGTATAGGAATAGAGACAGCAGCAGCGGCGCTGTCTCTATTCCTCCCGGTGATCATGTGACTGGTCACATGATCGCCGGGTGCCGTTACTGACAGACTGCTGCTGGGTCTTACTAGACCCAGCACAGCCCAGTTAGTGACAATCGTCACTATGAGAGGGCTGGTTTCCCCTGTAACTGGGGCTGCTGTGGGTGTAAAAACATGGTGTAAAAGTAAGAAAAAAAATATATAAAGTTCCCCAAAGGTCTTTTCTGACCTTTGAGGGACAGACCATAGTAATAAAAAAATAGTAAAGTTAAGTGCAAAAAAAAAATTAAATAATAAATACACATAAAATACCCACCCCAAAAAAAAACGTTCCCCCCGCCAATCATTGTTGTAACGCTAGCGCAGACCCAATTTCCCTAATATAGACATGCAATATGTTAAAATTTATGGTAGACAATGACGATCACAAATAAAAGGTCTATTTTACGGTAAAACTATGTTATTACCCAAAAAAATAGCTGAAACGTAAAAAAGCTTATTTTTTTTACTATTATTTTCAAACTTTATGAATAAAAATTCTAAAATAGCAAAAAAGTTGTGTATAAAAACGATAAAAAAAGAAACCTGCATTGTCTACGGAAAAAACGTCGCAAAAATCACGTCGTTAGCCCAACAAATAAAAAAGTTATAGCCATTTAACTAACAAGTGCTAAAAATGGCTAAACGGTGTCTGGTCCTGAAGGCGCAAAATAGCCCGGTCCTGAACTGGTTAAAAGCAAAGTAACACCTTGGTGGATTTTGGGGCCCTCTTTTTATTAGATTAGATTTTAGGCACCATGTCAGGCTTGAAGAGGTCTTGTGGTGCCAAAACAAAGGAAACACCCCCCAAAAATACCCCATTATGTAAACTACACCCCACAAGGAATTTATCTAGGTGTGTCGTGAGCAGGTGTTTCATAGATTTTATTAGAATTAGGCTGTGAAAATTAAAAATGTAATTTTTTCCAATAAAACTTAGAATTTTTTCATTTCTACAAGAACTAAGGGAGAAAAAGCACCCCTACATTTGTAAAACTATTTCTCCTGAGTACAGCAATACCCCATATGTAGTCATAAATGGTTGTTTGGACACACAGTAGGGTTCAGAAGGGTAGGAGTGCCATTTGACTTTTGGAGCTTAAATTTTGCTGGAATGGTTTGCGGAGGCCATATTGCATTTTTAAAAGCCCCTGAAGGACCAAAACAGTGATAACCCCCCACAAGTGACCCAATTTGGGAAACTACACCTCTCAAGGAAATTATTTAGGGGTATAGTGAGGCTTTTGACTCCACAGGTTTTTTTGCAGAAATTATTGGAAATAGGCCGTGAAAATGAAAAAATATTTTTTTTTCCAATAAAATGTAGCTTTAACTATTTTGTTTTCATTTTCATAAGAACTAAAGGAGAAAAAGCACCCCAACATTTGTAAAACAATTTCTCACCAGTACAGCAATATCCCTTATGTGGTCATAAACGGATGTTTGGACACACTGCAGGGCTCAGAAGGAAAGGAGCGCCATTTGACTTTTGGAGATCAAATTTAGCTGGAAAAGTTTGCATAGACCATGTTGCATTTGCAAAGCCCATGAGGGGACAAAACAGTGGAAACCACCCACAAGTGACCCCATTTGGGAAACTTCATCCCTCAAGGAAATTATCTAGGGACATAGCGAGCATTTTGACCCTACATGTTTTTTGCCGAAATTATTGGAAATAGGCCGTGAAAGTGAAAATCTAATTTTTTTTCGAATAAAATGTAGGTTTAACAATTTTTTTTTAATATCCACAAGAACTGAAGGAGAAAAAGCAACCTAACGTTTGTTAAGGAATTTCTCCCGAGTACGTCAATACCTATATGCGGTCATAAACTGCTGTTTGGACACACGGTAGGGCTCAGAAGGGAAGGAGTGCCATTTGGTTTTGGAATAGTTTCTAGACGCCATGTCGCATTTACTGAGCCTCTGTAGTACTAGTAAAGTATAAGCACCCCAAAAGTGACTGTTTGTTAAAATACACCCCTTAAGAAATCATCTAGGGGTATAGTAAAAATTTTGACCCCAAAGGTTTTCTTAAAGAATGAATTAGAATTAAGCCGTGAAAATGAAAAAAAATATTTGTTTCCAATAAGATGATTAGCATGTTTCAATTTCACAAGGTATAAGGAAGAAAAATCCCCCCAATATTTGTAAAGCAATGTCTCCCGAGTATGGTAACACCCCATATGTGGTTATAAACTGTTGTTTGGACATATGGGAGGGTTCAGAAGAAAAGGAGTGGAATTTGACTTTTGGAGCGTCGATTTTGCTGGAATGGTTTGTGGACGCCATGTCGCATTTGCAAATCCTCTGATGTGCCAAAAAAAAAAATGACCCTATTGTAGAAACTACACCCCTATAGGCATTTACCAAGGGGCGTAGTGAGCATTTAGATCCCACAGGTGTTTTTCATAAATTAATACGTAGTGGATGATGCAAAGTGAAAATTGCAATTTTTCCACTGATATGCCATTTCACCGCTCAATATGTTGTGCCCATCTTCTACCACTGGAGAATCTTACCCCATAAATTGTTAAGCGGGGTCTCCCGGGTATGACAATGTCTTACATGTGGACATAAACTGCTGTTTGGGCACACTGTGGGGCTAAGAAGGGGAAGAGTGCCATTTGGCTTTTGGAACATGGATTTTGCTTGGTAGTAGTTTTGTTTGAGTATTACTGGTATTTCAGTTTATAATGTGGGGGTATATGTAATCTGTGCGGAGAACATCAGGGCATAATAAGAGGGTATAATAATGGGGTAAATAATAAAACTATCCATAGATGTTTGGTACACTGTGAAGAAAACCATTATGCAGAGGCCGGTGTCGCACAGATAAACGGTGTCCATTCTTATCCCACTTTTGTAACACTCTGCAGCTTTTGGGGACTTTTTCTCCTTTGTAGTTTGGGAAATTTTGCTGAGAAAGTGTTTCCCTGGTATAATACGGGCACCCTCGCTTCCAGCGGATGTGCTACGTCCCTTTCCTTCCTAGTTCCTAAATACTACGGCCCTGAAACTGAAGGAATGTTCCTTTCAGCCTGCACATCGGGATGTTATTTCATCAGCACATTACTAGTGCCATAACTTTTTTATTTTTCGGTTGATGGAGCTATGTGAGGGCTCGTTTTTTGCAAGACAAGCTGTAGATTTTTATTGGTACCATTTTGGGACACATTCTTTTTAATCACGTTTTATTTCATTTTTTGGAAGAGGATATGACCAAAAACAAGCAATTCTGGAATTGTTTTTAACTGGGTTTTTCTCTGCCTTTACCGTGCGCCATAAATTAAATGTTAGCTTTATTCTGCGGCTCGATACAATTATGGCTATACCAAATTTATTTTGTTTTTTTCATGCATTGCAGCTTTTGCACAATAAAATCACTTTTTTTTTAAAAAAAAATCATTTGTTTTCTGTTTCGCCATATTCTAAGACCCATAACTTTTTTATTTTTGCGTGGACAAAGCTGTGTCAGGGATTTATTTATTTGTTTGCAGTGAGCTGTCGTTTTTATTGGGGTGAAAGTGACATTTTGATCACTTTTTATTCCATTTTGTTGGAGGAGATGGGACCTAAAAACAGTGATTCTGGCATTGTTTTTCATTTATTTTTTTTACGGCGTTCATAAACTATATAATCGTTTTATAGTTTGGGTCGTTATGGATGCGGCGATACCAATTATGTATAGTTTTTTTATTTTTTCCAATAATAAAAGACTTATTATGGGGGAAAAGGCAATATTGAGTTTTTTAACTTGAAACTTTTATTTTATTTATTTTTTTTCAATATTTTTATTTACTTTTTTTTTTACATTTGTCCCACTAGGGGACTTGAAGGCCTGAAGCCCTGATCGCTTTTCTAATACACCTCTCTTCATACGTAATGCAGTGTATTATATCTGTCAGTCATAAATTGACAGCAAGCCTATGAGGACCCGCCGGAGTCCTCATAGGCTTCCGTACAAGGCAGACACGGAGGCCATTGTTAGGCCTCCGGTTGCCATAGCCACCATCGGCAGCATCGCTGGGTGTCGGTGTCTAAAAACCCCTCAGATGCTGCGATCTCTATTGAGCGCAGCATCTGAGGGGTTAATCGGCCGGATCAGAGACTAGCTCTGCTCCTGGCCGTTATAGCAATGTGTCAGCTGTAATAAACAGCTGACTCCCGGCGGTGATGGTGCTGGCTCAGCTCCTAAGCCCGCACTATCAGCGCAACGTAATTGTACTGTGCTTTGCGCGAAGCCCTTCCCAACCTCACCGTATATATACGGCCCTCCGCTGATCGGAGGGCCAAGAATATTCCTATACACTTATTCCAGAGTTGTCCCTGCTGTTTTGCACAATTCTGTCTGGTGAGTGCGGCTTGGTCCGTCCAATAGATTTTCTTACCCTTCTCTTTTTTACTGCACTATGGAGCGCTTTCTGTGTTAATGTGTATATATGGCAGATGTCGGGAAGGGGTTAGGCATTTGACTTTACTGGAAATCTGTTTACTATATATGAAATCTGTATTTCAATGGAATATAATGTCGCTATAATTCTTGTTTTTAATGGTAGTTAAATAATAATAATCCCATTCTTGTAATTATTGTTTTCTAACATTACATCTGGTGGAATTCAGTCTGATAAAAAATTTCTGTAATATTTCTCATTTGATATTTTCTTTTTATGCGGAAATCGCATCAGAAAACGCGCCAAAAAATGTCCGAAAATGCCTCCCATTGATTTCAATGGGAGGCGGAGGCGTTTTTTTCCCGCGAGCAGAAAAACCATCTCGTTGGATAAAGAAGGGACATGCCCTATCATCGGGCGTTTACGCCTCTGACCTCCCATTGACATCAATGGGAGGCAGAGAAAGCGTATTTCGCTGCGTTTTTTGTGAAAATCTGCGTCCAGGCAGAGCAAAATCTGCCTTAGGCTATGTTCACACGGAGTATTTTGGGGGAGGAATATCTGCCTCAAAGCTCCAAACGGAATTTTGAGGCAGATATTCCTCCCCCAAAATACTCTGTGTGAATAGCAATTATCGCGCCGTTTTTCGCCCGCGGCCATTGAGCGCCGCGGGCATAAAACACGCTTTCTCCTGCCTCCCATTGAAGTCAATGGGAGGTCGGAGGCGGAAGCACCCGAAGATAGGGCATGTCGCTTCTTTTTCCCGCGAGGCAGTTTTACTGCTCGCGGGAAAAAGACGCCGACGCCTCCCATTGAAATCAATGGGAGGCGTTCTCGGGCCGTTTCTGCCGAGTTTTGCGACGCGGTTTCCGCGTCAAAAAACTCGGCAAAAGACCCCGTGTGAACATAGCCTTAAAATTCCATTTTGAGGCAGATTTTCCGCCTGCAAAAAACTCAGTGTGAACCCAACCTAATAGAGTTTTCTGTTTAGGAAGGTACATTCAACAATAAAAAACATTTAAAGGCTATGTTCACACGGAGTATTTTGCCGAGTTTTTTGATGCGGAAACCGCGTCGCAAAACTCTGCAAAAACGGCCCGAGAACGCCTCCCATTGATTTCAATGGGAGGCGTCGGCGTCTTTTTCCCGCGAGCAGTAAAACTGCCTCGCGGGAAAAAGAAGCGACATGCCCTATCTTCGGGCGCTTCCGCCTCTGACCTCCCATTGACTTCAATGGGAGGCAGAGAAAGCGTATTTCGCGCTGTTTTATGCCCGCGGCGCTCAATGGCCGCGGGCGAAAAACGGCGCGAAAATCGCCGCAAAAATCGGCGTGCAGGGAGAGGAAAATCTGCCTCAAAGTTCCAAACGGAATTTTGAGGCAGATATTCCTCCCCCAAAATACTCCGTGTGAACATAGCCAAACACTTAATATATATGCATAATATTATTATTAAAACGTTTCTATAAGGGTATGTGCACACACACTAATTACGTCCGTAATTGACGGACGTATTTCGGCCGCAAGTCCCGGACCGAACACAGTGCAGGGAGCCGGGCTCCTAGCATCATACTTATGTACGATGCTAGGAGTCCCTGCCTCTCCGTGGAACTACTGTCCCATACTGAAAACATGATTACAGTACGGGACAGTTGTCCTGCAGAGAGGCAGGGACTCCTAGCGTCGTACATAACTATGATGCTAGGAGCCCGGCTCCCTGCACTGTGTTCGGTCCACTACTTGCGGCCGAAATACGTCCGTCAATTACGGACGTAATTAGTGTGTGTGCACATACCCTAACCAATACAAATTCACCTTTTGACCAGTCCCAAATGTATAATGTTTGACTGGTCACTAAAACTGTTCCCTGCTAAACAGAAATCTATTAAAGGGGAACTATGAAAATTTACAAAAGTTTCAAGTTGCCTATAGGGAAAGCTTTAGTGCTTGTGTTCACATGTCTGCTCCGTATCTTAACACCTCAGTATTATCATATGGACACCTCATATCAGATAATCAGACATTTTATTGCATTTTCTTACTGATTGATTTCATAACAATGAATTACCACAAAACAGTGGCAGGAAGATTTATTGTGGGGGCACAGGCACAACAGCTCTTTTCACTGTAAGATCAACCATTGATTAATTAAATTGACATAGGAATATAATAGTTAAAGAGGCTCTGTCACCTGACCTGCCTAGGTAGAGTCGTGTGTTAACCTTAAACCATACTATCCCCCACCCCCATTTAGTAACGACACATGACACCGAGGTTGGATGTGAAATGGCCACAGCAGCCGTTTATTAATTTCACAGTTTTATAAAAACAATTTAAATCCGAAACATTCGGATAACTAGTTAGGAATCCACCAGAGAATTCCTCCTAATAATTCACATGACCCAACATGGGTCAGAATCATAAATAACAATTAAACGTTAACATTAACCCGAGCAGAGGAAGTCCTTGAAGCCCCTTCAGATGTTCCTTTCAAGAACACACCGAATTAGCCATCTGCAAACCACTAATTACCTCCAGCCGTAAACCAGCTCGGAAGCACCGTTCACCTCTGCAGATGGCTCCAACCACTAGAAGTCCACTTCAAGGGGATAACACCCGTTGAAGCCCTCAAGTGATATACCGACCACTAGAAGTCCACTTCAAAGGGATAACACCCGATGAAGCCTTCAAGTGACATACCTTCTACCAGAAGACCACTTCAAAGGGATAACACCCGATGAAGTCTTCAACCATGTACCTTTTTTGGGGGACGCATACCCCCGATGCGACCCCCCCACCATTTTGTACTGACTGGCCTCAAGGACTCCCCCCGCCAGCTGCCATGACAACAGAACCTACTCCGGAAAAAAGAAAAACATGTTAAATAAACACACAAAATAAAACACAACGCTCATATACGGACGTACAGAAGACCTAAGGAGTAACAAAACAAGGGTGGGAGGGTGGGAGCTTTGCTTCTTGTGTATTACTCCTCCCGCTGCTTCCGGCTCAATGCCGAGAAACAGCGGGAAGCGCAGTAACGGCCCCCCCGTCCCCCCTAGCTCCTCCCCGTCCCTCCTTCAGCTCCTTCACCTTTCCCTCACCTCTTAACATTAACCCTTTCCCTACCAGGACGGTCATGTCGGCTTCCCTCAAGCCTGCAGCTGCGTCCAGCCTCTTCTTGACCTGCCTAGGTAGAGTCGTGTGTTAACCTTAAACCATACTATCCCCCACCCCCATTTAGTAACGACACATGACACCGAGGTTGGATGTGAAATGGCCACAGCAGCCGTTTATTAATTTCACAGTTTTATAAAAACAATTTAAATCCGAAACATTCGGATAACTAGTTAGGAATCCACCAGAGAATTCCTCCTAATAATTCACATGACCCAACATGGGTCAGAATCATAAATAACAATTAAACGTTAACATTAACCCGAGCAGAGGAAGTCCTTGAAGCCCCTTCAGATGTTCCTTTCAAGAACACACCGAATTAGCCATCTGCAAACCACTAATTACCTCCAGCCGTAAACCAGCTCGGAAGCACCGTTCACCTCTGCAGATGGCTCCAACCACTAGAAGTCCACTTCAAGGGGATAACACCCGTTGAAGCCCTCAAGTGATATACCGACCACTAGAAGTCCACTTCAAAGGGATAACACCCGATGAAGCCTTCAAGTGACATACCTTCTACCAGAAGACCACTTCAAAGGGATAACACCCGATGAAGTCTTCAACCATGTACCTTTTTTGGGGGACGCATACCCCCGATGCGACCCCCCCACCATTTTGTACTGACTGGCCTCAAGGACTCCCCCCGCCACCGCGAAACAGGCCTTGACCACCTTAAGCCTGTGAGTTCCTCCACACCACCACCGCCCTTTCTATGCCTTCTGCTATAGCCAAGCTCCAAATATCAATGCCAACCTCGGTCAGATGAACCCCGTCACTCCTCCAGAAATTCCCCAATCCTGACTCCAAATCCCTATGCCTCACGCAAATGCCCCCGTTCTTTGCCACAAAACGGGACACCGCCCGGTTAACTTTTATCCGAGCCTTATTGACTCTCTCCACCGATCTAGCTAACCGCCAATGCTTCCTTGGGACTATGTCCGACCACACTACCACCAACTTGGGATAAGATACCCACAAACACAACAAATCATGTTTGATATCCCGCACCAACTCACGAAAAGGGCGGACTCCTAAGTCATTCCCACCCACGTGCAACACTAAAACCTCCGGAACCCTATCAAGCCGCACATATGTCTGGAATTCCGCCAACACCCTGTTCCACGACATACCTCTAAACCCCAGCCAATGCACAACCGCATCCTGTCGCGGAATGCGCAACTGGCGACCATCCGGGCGGACGTCCGCCCTCAAAGCCCCCCAGTGCACGTACGAATGACCCATCAACCACACCAGACAAGGAGGCGAATCTGAAACGGAAAACACAGTTAGGCACCACCATATAACATTTGCAAGCATAAAAAACAAAATTACAACATATGGGGGCGGACATAGGACTTAAACCTTTTTGACTCCCAACGACCAATACGCCTCACCCCCTCATCATCCAACCCCCAGCGCCCTGCTTCCGTTGCTGCGCCAATCCGGAAGGAATGAGATGAATATGAGCCTGCCGCAACCCCAACCGCCGTCAAACATTTTTTAAAAACAGCTCCAAACTGAAACCTGGACAAGAACGACCCGTCCACATGACGTAACAAAGGCAAATCTGGAGACCCCCTGTTTTTTGTAAAACCCCGCATGCACTCTACTGGGCACATGACCGACCCCGGGAGAGCGAACAAAACTATCAGTTTTCCCTTCCCTAATTGGTCAGTTTTTGATCTACGCAACCATACCTCCAACCGATCTGCAAAAAGGCTCACCTCCCCAGATCTCAGCCCCCCTGCCTGTTTAGTACTTGGCGACACCAACTCACCTATTCTAAATGCTCCGAAGAACGCCAACGAGAAAGCCAACCGAAACAAATCTATTTCATCTGAAGAACGACATACCGATGCCAATGAACCGCCCAACAAGCCCAGCAAAGCAAACGACACCGGCCTTCTACTATCCGCCTCCACCCTACCTCTGCGCAACCCCTTCAAAGCCTGCGATACCAGAAATTCCTTCGATACATCCCGCAAGCCCCGCAACTTAAGCCCAAACGCCACCGCGGATATAAACCGGTTCACCTTCGCTACTGAAAACCCCCCCTCCCAGGCATCCCCTAACCAATACAAAAGTGCCACCAACCTGTCTCTATCCGTATTAACATCACCCAACTCTCTTACCCACTCCTCCCACTGCCTCCAACAAGCAGCATAAGCCCTCCACGTCGTGCGCGCCAAAGACCTTTGTAACAGCTGCTCTACGGGACCGATACCAGATCCCATAGATGATCCGGACACGCCAAACCGAGACGTTCCGCTCCCGGGGCCAATTGCCGAAACCGGTCCCACTGCGAGCGAGAAAGAGCATCAGCAACACAATTCCGTACACCCGGGACATGCACCGCCACCACCCACGCGTTCAGCGACAAACACACCAACACTAAATGTCGCAACAATTGAACTACCGGAGGAGAGGACGCCGTGATGTTATTAATGGCAAGCACCACCCCCATGTTGTCGCAGTAAAAACGGACCTTCTTATCCCTGAGCCTGTCCCCCCAAATGGTAGCCGCCACCACGATGGGAAACAGCTCGAGCAGGGCCAGATTCCGCGTCAATCCACTGGACACCCAGCTAGCCGGCCATTGACCCGCGCACCACGGACCTCCCCCGTAAGCTCCAAAGCCACCCGCCCCAGCCGCATCCGTGAAAATATTCAGATCACTCGTATCCTGCGCTGGGGCCATCCATAGCGAGCGACCATTGTACTGGCCCAAGAAGTCATCCCAAACCTGAAGATCAGCTCGGTGCTCCTCCTTGAGCCTCACAAAATGATGCGGCGCCCGCACTCCCGCCGTTGCCGCCGCCAACCTTCTACCAAACACCCTCCCCATCGGCATAATCCGGCAGGCGAAATTCAACTTCCCCAGCAGCGACTGAAGCTCCCTCAGCGACATTTTCTTCCTTCTACAAGCCCGTCGCACCTCCAGCCTCAAAGAACCCAGCTTATCCGCCGGGAGCCGACACTCCATTGCCACCGAGTCAATTTCGATTCCCAAGAAACAAATCGTCGCTACCGGGCCCTCCGTTTTTTCCGGCGCCAAAGGGATCCCAAAATCCCTCGCCACCTTCTGCAGGGCATGAAGCAAGTTACCGCAAACCGGCGAACCCCCCGGGCCAACGCACAAAAAATCATCTAAGTAATGGATCAACGAATCGACCCCGGATACTCCCCTCGTTACCCACTCCACGAAGCTACTAAACGCCTCGAAGTATGCACAAGAAAGAGAACACCCCATCGGAAGGCACCGATCCACGTAAAAGGCCCCATTCCAAAAACAACCCAACAGCCGTTGGCTTTCTGGATGCACCGGCAACAACCTGAACGCCGCCTCGATGTCGGTTTTTGCTAGCAGCGCCCCCGGACCCGCAGCCCGCACTAACCCCACCGCCTTATCGAATGAGGTATAAACTACGGAACACAACTCGTGATCAATCCCGTCATTTACCGACGAACCTTTGGGATACGATAAATGTTGAATCAAACGAAACTTTCCGGGCTCGCGTTTAGGGACAATACCCAAAGGGGACACAACTAAATCTTTCACCGGCGACTCCACAAATGGCCCCGACATGCGCCCCAACGAAACTTCTTTTAACAACTTTTCCGACACGACTTCCGCATGCAAGTAAGCCGATTTTAAATTTCTCCGCGTAACCGGAACCTCATAAGGAGGCGGAGGAATAACAAAACCAACACTAAACCCTTCATAAATCAACTTAGCTGCCGCCCTATCCGGATACTCATTTAGATAAGGGGCCATCCTTTCCACCCTCACCGGCGACACCCCCTTGACCAGCCCCGTGCTGGTTCCCGGACCTCTTTTTCCGCAGACATTTTGCCGCCCCGTGTGATGCCCCATTACACTCGGAGCACACGTGCTTGAACTTGCACGTGGCCCCGAACTTGCACTGGCCTTCATTGAATTGCCAGCAAAACCCCGCCTTTCCCCCGCCGCTTGGTCCACTCTGACTAGTCTGGCCTCCCTGGCCACCGCTCCCGGGAAAGGGCTGCCTAACCGGAGCCGTAACCCGTAACCAGAGAGCAATATCCTTCTGGTCCCACCGAATCGCCGGCCGAACCGCCTTCCGCTGACGGAATTGCTCATCATATCGCAGCCACGCCTGACCCCCATACGCCCTATGAGCCTCCCCAATAGCATCAAAATAACAAAATAACGCCGAACAATTTTCCGGCGCCTTTTCCCCTATCACACTAGCCAATATGGCGAACGCCTGCGACCAATTAACGAACGTCTGCGGGATAAGCCTATACCGCCGCCGTTCCTCCTCGTCCTTTTTACTCTCATCCCGCTTGCTCTTATCCAAATTGAATTTAGCCAGCGGCAAGAGAGAAAAAATTTCAACATATTCATCTTTCCAGATCCGATCACGCACCTCCTGCTTTAAATGCGCCCCCAACGGACCCTCAAAACAAACATACACCTCCCCCCGAGCACGATCGTCCATGCGCACTCGATCGCCGTCCTTCTGTGCCTCAGTCTGCACCGACACCGCGACCGCCTCTCTAACCGCCACCACAGGACGCGCCTGCAACGATCCCACTTCCCTGGGGCCTTCCCAAACTACCGCAGGGGACACTTCCGTTACTACCGGCGCCGCGGCCCTATCCAGGCGCCCCACCAGCTCCCGTAAGCAACCCACTAAATCTGCCAAACCCGCTCCGTCGCGTCCGCCCGCGCCACTACCGGCCCCCGATGCTATGCTAGCAGCCCCCCCGCCGACACCCGACATAAAAATCGCTGGATAAGACAATAATGGAGTTATACACTCACCGGGCTGCACAGGCGCTGTGTTCCCGTCAGCCGGACCATCCTGACCTCGACGATAGACGTCCAGTTCACCTTCCTCCAGTTCTTCTCTCGCCGACGACTGTCCCTCCCAACGACCTCTTCGGAAAGGGGATGAGGACGCGCTGACCGATGGGCCGGCAACCTGCCGCCCGACCGCCGGGACCCAGACTTCCGACCGGACCTGTTGCCTCGACGTCGCTGCAGATCTAGTCGTCCGTCTAGACGATCCTGACGAAGCCTGCCCCCTGGCCGGAACATCACCATGCGGGGCGGCCGTACCTTGCTCTCGACATCTTCCATCTGATGGGGGAGGGGTGACAGGGAGCCCGGCCTGCGACTCCCTGCTTACCGCCGGACCCCGTCGCGGCCTGGGATTCCTGCCAGGACGCAGGGCCTGGGAAGGGGCGGTCCTCCCAGCTGCCTGGCCTGCAGCGTCCGGGATCGGGCTCCCTCTGCGACGCCGTGTCCGCGGGACTACCTCCGGACTCAGGCGCTCTGGAGGTCGGGACCGCCGAGAGGGACGGGTCGACACAGCCTGCATCGCCGTCACCCCTGCTACCGCTCTCTGCCTGCCCAGCGCAGGAGCGGTTGTTGCCGACTCCCCCCCCGCCGCCATAGCCATGCTCGTAGGGGGGCCGGGGGAGGGGAGCCTGTCCCTTACAACAGACCCCGAACGCCGTGCCCGACGTGGCGAAACGGCGTCCGGGATCCGCGTTAATGCAGCCACGGTCTCCTCCAGCCATCCGGGACCGTGGTGCACAGCAGCGGCACGCAGCCGCTCTAAAATCAGGGCCTCTGCCATACTAAAAAGCCGGGCAACGGGGAGCTTTGCTTCTTGTGTATTACTCCTCCCGCTGCTTCCGGCTCAATGCCGAGAAACAGCGGGAAGCGCAGTAACGGCCCCCCCGTCCCCCCTAGCTCCTCCCCGTCCCTCCTTCAGCTCCTTCACCTTTCCCTCACCTCTTAACATTAACCCTTTCCCTACCAGGACGGTCATGTCGGCTTCCCTCAAGCCTGCAGCTGCGTCCAGCCTCTTCTAGATTTTGCAACCCCTATCTGCTATTGCAGCAGATAGGCGCTGCAATGTAGATTACAGTAACGTTTTTATTTTTTAAAAACGAGCATTTTTGGCCAAGTTATGACCATTTTTGTAGTTATGCAAATGAGGCTTGCAAAAGTCCAAGTGGGTGTGTTTAAAAGTAAAAGTCCCAGTGGGCGTGTATTATGTGCGTACATCGGGGCGTTTTTAATACTTTTACTAGCTGGGCGCTCTGATGAGAAGTATCATCCACTTCTCTTCAGAACGCCCAGCTTCTGCCAGTGCAGATCTGTGACGTCACTCACAGGTCCTGCATAGTGTCGGACACATCGGCACCAGAGGCTACAGTTGATTCTGCAGCAGCATCAGCGTTTGCAGGTAAGTAGCTACATCGACTTACCTGCTAACGCCGATGCTGCTGCAGAATCATCTGTAGCCTCTGGTGCCGATGTGTCCTCGCTCCTCTGACACGATGCAGGACCTGTGAGTGACGTCACAGCGTGATCTGGCAGAAGCTGGGCGTTCTGAAGAGAAGTGGATGATACTTCTCATCAGAGCGCCCAGCTAGTAAAAGTATTAAAAACGCCCCGATGTACGCACATAATACACGCCCACTTGGACTTTTACTTTTAAACACACCCACTTGGACTTTTGCAAGCCTCATTTGCATAACTACAAAAATTGTCATAACGTGGCCAAAAATGCTCGTTTTTTAAAAATAAAAACGTTACTGTAATCTACATTGCAGCGCCTATCTGCTGCAATAGCAGATAGGGGTTGCAAAATCTGGTGACAGAGCCTCTTTAAAGAGTCACAATGGGAGAGAAGAAAACATGGACTGCACATCCACTTGCTATACTTGATCTATTCTGGATCGGCAAAATTTCAAAAATGTAAACTAAGAACCTCATGTTCATACATTTTTATCAAACTGTATGAGCCCCCTTGCCACTTCACAGTGACCTCTTTAAACTGGGAGCGCATGGTAAGGTGAGTTTATTCAATCTGTTCACATGTTGTGGTACTGTGTGGTGGTATGTGTTGCTGTACTGCTGCACTTGTGGGGGGACGTGGCCAAGAGCCAAGGAGGATTGGCATGGCCTGATAGAATGGGTGCTTTTGGGCCTCTGGGTTGCTCCCTCTGCAGGGGCCTTGCTGCAGTAACAGTGGTCACTATGTGGTGCTGCAACCGATAGAGTAGGGACCCACTTTAAAGAGGTCGCCGTGAAGTGGCAAGTGGACTTGTATACAATTTGATCAAAATGTTAACACAAAACCTCATGTTCATGTTTATAAATTTTGCCTAGCAGCTATAGATCAAAGTATATATTGTGGATGTGCGGTCCATGTCTAGTCTGGTGATAATAGTTAAAGAGTGTCTGCACTTTCAAAAACGTTCGATATGTCATAGGGATGTATCAGAAATTTTGATCGGTGGGGGTCCAGGTGCTGAGACCCACAGCGTGGCTGAAACAAAGGTGCAGAAGCGCTCAGCTGAGTGGCCTATACCTTCAGCTGTGATCGTCACTCCTTGTCAGCCTGAAGATAGCTCACATAGAACACCTATGACCCCCTCTTCAGCCTTTGAAAAGCGCCGATCACAGCAGAAGGTATAGAGATCTGAGCTGAGCACATCTGCACCTTTGTCTCAGCACCCGGACCCCCACTGATCAAAACTTCTGATTTGTTTCTATAACATATCAAAAGTTTTTTGAAAGTGCAGATACTCTTTAACTAAAAGTTCAGGGTCATTTGCTCTGGGACCTGCACCACTTTGGGGCCCCCACCTTCCTGCCCCTACATCATATAGTTTTACAGTGTTCTCATTTACAACATATTTAGCAAGAATATACTGTTATTAGTTGGGCACTACATGCCACTGTTATTTTGAGACTGTATGATACTATGTCTTCACTATATGGTACTACTACGTAAGCACTATATGACAATATTATGTGGAAACTGTATGGCCCTCTTTGGTGGTATTATTTAGATGTATTATGTTTTCATTTTACTTTATGCTACAGTTACCTTTATCTTTAGAGTTATTTAAAAAAAAAAATCTTTGCAGAATTAAAAAATGTAGTTAAGCTGACAGAACATTATAAACCAACTTCATCAATGCATAAAAGTAAAACCTTTCAAATGCCATATTTCTGAAGACATTTGTTTTTATCCTTGTAATCTGCTTTTTATATGGACTTATGCTGTTACTGATTGGAGTATTTCGTTATTTACATATGGCATCGGTGCAGACATACTTATTGAGAGTAGAAGGAGAGCATAGCACAATGCTGGCAGGATAATACAATCCTATATTAGAGTATGTACAATTAGTGTGCTGCAATGATCAATACATCCATTATCTTGTTAAGAGATGAAATATACAACAACCATTTACCAGTTCCAGGAATTATTCAATGAAACATTGAGTACGGCCAAGTGAGGCCACTATAGTTGGTATATCTGCTCGGAGGAAAATGCTCTGACATCAAACGAGAAACCGGTCAAATGGGGTCAATCAGTATCTCTGCGCAACACCAAAATATACAAGTATAACGTCACTGGGTGTGCAGTATGTATATCTGTGCTTGGGGAAAAAAAAGCAGTAAAAAACATACATGACACATTTTCTAGACTTCAAATTAGTGCATTATAAGTCATTCTGACATCAGATAACTACTCTTTTTGGAATTCTTAGTTAAACGGGTTGGCCACTTTCTACAGAAACATCTTAAATGCCCTAAACTGCTGTGCTGAACCACGGCACCTCCGTTGGTTACCCCTGTGCTGCATTTGAAGGTTCCCTTGCTCCCCTGGTTCGGAGGTGTAAGCATTGGATGGCGACGGTGTTTCCATTCTAAGGTTTTAAAACAAGTATTCTGCTTCTCTATCATCCTCTCCCCCTGCTCACACTCTCTATGGGTCTTTTATATCCCAGTCAGTCAATCACAGAGCCTCTATGATTGTCTGCGCAGCTCTGTGATTGGCTGATGATACTGTATATGTGAGTGTATAGCAGTCTACAGTCACAGATGGAGCAGCAAGAGAAAGAGTCCTGCAGACTTCAGTACAGGGAGTTAACCCTTTTTACAGACCTTAGACCACCAGGGATGTTACCATTAAAGGGGTTTTCCCAGAATCATAAATAATCTCCTATCCACAGGACAGGACATTTTTTGATCGCTGGGAGCCCCACCGCTCGGACCCTCCCCATATGTGAGAATAGGGGTTTCGAACCTCCAGATCCTCCTCACTGCACTCCCCACAGTGAGGAGGAGCTTTTTAATTCTATGCGAATGATGGAAACAGCCGAGCGCTGTATTCGGCTGTTTCCATTATTCCCATAGACTTTAAATGGAGCAGCAGCGCTCATGCTTGACTGCCTCTCCATTCAATGTTCTCCTCACTGCGGTTGAGCAGAGGAGAAACAGGGGGTTTTGGAGCCCCATTCGCACGGTCGATGGAGTTTCCAGCAGTGATCAGAAATGATCACCTAGCCTGTGGATAGGTGATAATTAATGATTCTGGGAAAACCCCTTTAGCCTTTTTACTGCCGTTGGCTACCAGGAATGTTATCATTAACCCCTTCATTACCCTAGATTATTAGGTTTTCCAGGGAAATAACAGACACAATTATTTATAATAACCATGATATATTTTAAACATGAGTAGGTGTAAGTTGCAGGTATGCTGGCAGAAGGTGCCCACACGCTGTTTTTCCACAGGGGCCCTCAGTTGTCCATGTCCGCCAGTGAGCTGATCGCTAGGGTTTACAATACTGAGACACCCTGTGATTAGCTTATCATAGGAGGACCGTTCTAACGAACATAATGTGGTTTACATTATTATCATGGCTACTAGATAATCATTTATTGTGATCAATAGCTCACTATTCTTTCCTATAGTCTACGAGGGGCAGAAGAGGGAGGAACTGTGTAGTTATTTGGCTAATTATTTTTAATGCACTAATCCTAACTGGGAGTAACTCTGTGAAGTCTATCAACTATCACCTCAACCATTTGTATTCCAGTCTTCTTCTGCCTTCAAGTTTTTACGCAAAAATAAACTAATTTATCAATGATAACAGCATTAATGAGTTTAGTAGCTCTGCCAGAATTTCAAACTTTACAAGTCTCTGATTGTATGTAATCACATTTGATTTTTTTTCCCTCTGTCAACTCTCCCTGGCAAAAAAAACAACAACCCACTGTTGTTAAACCCTCAACCTTCCTTACATCTCACTATGCAGAAATATGCATGGTTAAATCTATTCAGGAGCACTGGGCTGTGCACTATGTGCTCTATGTCTACATATGTTAAGACGGTTTTTCTAGTGCCATAGCAAAGTGTTATAAATATGAATGCATATGCAGTTATACATAAACAACAAGGTATGTAATCTGCGGCACTCCAAATACTGTTAAACTACAAGTCCTATCATACCATGAAAGCTGTAGTGATGGCATACTGGGACTTCTAGTATCACAGCAGCCTGAGCCCAAGGTTGCAAACTAGTCATATAAAGGTAAAAAGTCAACCCATAAATAGTTAAGTTTATAAACAGCACATAAATTATGCATGCAAAATTTAAAAATGCACATTGAACATTATATAGAATGGCATTTATAGCTCCCTAGTGAACTAAATGGAAGCTAGGCATGCTGGGTAGTAATGATGACATCATCAAAAGAGAAGTAACTGCATGCTCGTCTTTTTTTCACAGACGTCAATTGAGTTTGCAGCCCAGTGCATCAGAACAACTATACAATGTTATTGTAGAACCTATGACACATAATCAAAATGTTTTTTTGAAAATTCGTTTTTCATTTTGCTATATATCATGTTTTATGTTTTGAATTATGGTAATGGATTTGAATGTTCTAAATTACAGTCTGATTAAAATCACAATAGCAAATATTGATCATTCTGGAAGACAAGCTGAAAACAAGTTATGCTATCCAATATTTATATATCTCTATATATCACAACTGCACTACAAAAATGCCCAGGCTTTTATGTGCATGCAGGCATCATCAGTTATAATGCATGGGACAGAGCAAAACAGATTGTGGTTCTGATACTGTTGCTTTATTACAAATCCTACAATGGTCTTATCCCTGCTAAAGATCTTTTAACAGGGGTGCCCCATCCTCAGGTTGACATTGGGGGAATGTGTCCTAAGTGTGCCTCCTGCAGTCAGGAACAGTAAAAGCAGTCAGTACCTGCCATATCTCTTCTGTCATGGCATGACTGATGTATAAATAAATAGTAAGTAACTTAGAACGGTAGTTGGGACAAACCAATGCCAACCGGTTAAGAAAGTAAGGCCCTCATGGTGGCTGTGACTGTTATGACAAACTTTGGGTGGCTCTATTGTGGGAGGCACATTGTTTTATGACTTGTGGGCACTGTGATTGTTGTGCCATCACTGCGGCTGGGCTCTTATGGGATCACTCATACCTCACCACTGTCCTAGATCCAGCAGGACAGTCCCAGATTTAAGGTGCGGTCTCGGGAGGTCTGTATGTCCCGCTATTGTTGTCCATATAATTGGTTACAGCACTGCGCCATCTGCTGGCTGTTCATAGACCTTCAGACAAAGCAGACGCTAGGACGCACCAGGCCTGTCAGATACGCATGGGTGGGGCCTGTCTATTGAGGACATCAGAGAGCATTGGCTGTTAGTAGTCAGTTTAGCTCTGCAATTTTGGTGTGGTTTGTCATTGAATAGAATGGGCCTGTACTGGGGGATATTATAAAATTCGCTTATAATTTCCTGCTCCGTTATGAAGATCGTGTGTTGCAACTGTAGGATGTAGCCCGCTGTTGTCAGCTGTAAGCAGCAGAAAGAAAGTCCAGGACAGATTTACTGGTGCCCGTGGGTAGAGCACTGCCAATGAGATGAGGCTTAACAGCAGAACAATGATCCAGGGATTAGGGTGCAGCATCCAGAAACGGATCCACTGCTGATCCGGGAGAGGGAACTGGGAGAGACTTCTTCCTGCAGGATGAGAGAGAGCCGCTAGTGTTCCCCTATATAAGCTTCAGCCTGATGTGTTGGCAGGGTCCATGAACTTCTCTCCATGTCCTGAGATTCCCAGCTGTTGTGGTCGAAGACGATCCACTTTATTTATCCCCTACATTGTATGAGCGGCAATTTAAACAACAGGGAGCAGTATAAACAATAGAGCAGCAGAAAAACCAATGTGCTGGTAACTCAACATTTATCCATTGCCCGTTATCTACATGACCTCCATGTGGCAGACAAGATGAGAGGAGTGGAGTGAGATGGGGGAAGAACCAGAAAACTGATGCAAGCAGCCAGTTCTGAGCCAACAGGTGGGGAGGGCAGATAATGGATTTGGGAGCTCATTTGCTGGCAGTCAGTCTGCTGGCATTGAGAACTTGAACAAGTTACTAACCCAGAACTAGGACCAGGTCTTGCAGGGCAGGTCAGATCTGCCATCCACATGAGTAGTGATCAGCATGAGCCTACATCAATATGTCTGCATTAACCCCCCAAATCTAGTTCAAGGTTCACTGTGAGGAATGGAGGCTGCTATAGCAGTAAAAAGAGGAGGCTGCAACCCATTAAAGGGGTATTTACACCAGAAACATGTCTGACATATCCTGTGGATACACAATAAATACTTGGAAAGTGTGGGTTCCACCTCTGAGACTCTCACCTATTGAGAGAACGGGGGTCTTGTTAGTCAAAATTGTTGCTCATCCCATAGAAGTCAGTGGAGAGGGGGCCACATTTGTACGCAGTCCACCTGAGGAACTCTGGAGATTATTTTGGGAAACTACAATTCCCAGCATTCTGTGACAGCTGCAGACCTTCAGAGAATGCTGAAAGTTGTAGTTTTCCCTAAATCTTCTGTACCCTTTGTAGGTGGGGTTAGAGGCATAGCTTAATAGAAAAATGGCAAAATCCGACATGTAATTGGTCAAATCGCGGCCGATATCAAATTATTTCTGTGGTTTTGCAGTAAAAACTGATGTGTTTCTGAGCGCAGATTAGCCCTACTTACTGGGACTAATTACCTGTGTTTAACCAAAATGTATTTCGCAGCAGAGTACACCACGGAAACTGTGTCAAGAAGGGACATGTCCCTTTTATATTCAGTAAAGTGTTTTGCAATTGCACACCCCATTCCAACCCGTCTAAACAACGGGGCAGTTTCCTGTTGAAAATAATGAGAGGCTTTTTACAATAGTTTTTCCCACTGTGTCCAAAGAGAAAAAAAACACGTAATTTCTCTTCAGCTTTTTCCAGAAAGCCGATGTATTGGAGTATGGGCTCATAGACTTTCTATTGAGTCCGTACTCCAATACATTGATTTTCGGAAAAAGCAGAACGGGCACAATGCGGCTGAGCACTCACACGAGCGCTTCTGCCGCTTCGTTTTAGCGGTTGGTGAGGGTCTCAGTGCTCGGACCCCGACCAATCCAAACTTGTTGGTCGGGACATGTCAGAAGTTTGTCAAACGTTTAGTTACCCTTTAAGGAATAACTTGAGATTGTCGTTTGCTTTATATGATGTAAACGTTTAGCCACAATTACGTTTTAAAAATCTCTCTCGACTTGAACCAATGAATAAATCAAGAATGACTTCTTGCCCAGTTCAGAAGCATGCAATGTAGGCTGTCTGATATTGAGAAAAGCAATTTTCAATGCTATTGGTTCCTCATGTGGAATAGAAGACACGTCATCATTGACCGCAGAGTCATCAGGGTCAAAAACACTATCTGCAATAATGGTGTGCTCCCAGTTGTCCCCGGTGGTGAAGCATTCAATGTCTTCATCAATATTTTCAAAGTCAGTGGTCACATTGGCAGCCTGACCAAGTTGACGGAGATGGACAAGAGATTCAGTTGCATCATCAGTATCAGTGATGGGGACATTCACTGCAGAAGTTGACAAAAATCCACTCTTTAGAAAACACAGTGAATTTCTCAGGCCTTACATCAGCCGAAACATTCTTTACCCAGCTCAGTGCATCAGTAACATTGATAACGTTCGCCAGCATGTGCACTGACGTGACTTCATCCATTTTGGCAAGCAGAGAGCGCATGAGCTACTTTCTGTAATATATCTTGAAAGCATGGAAAACACTTTGATCCATTGGCTGCAAACAAGATGTGGTATTTGCTGGAAAGAATTTAAGTTCCACAAGTGTCAGATTTTATTTGCTGTGACAGGGAGCGTTATCTCCAAAAAGTAAAATTTTTCTTTTTTGCAACCACACTTTTAATTTAGTTTTACGAACCATGAACGAAAGATTTCAGATGTCATCCATCCTTTCTTGCTGGCAAACCACAACACATCCAGCGTGGACTGGCCTTTCCTTTGGAAGCACCTTAAGTGAAAATCAGTATGGATTAACAACGGTCGCTCCTTATCTCCACAGAGGTTGTCACATAATGCTACGGTCAATCTTTATTTTGCTTACTTCTCACCTTTGCACTGGTTGCCTTTTAACGTTAAAAGTGTAATGTTATTTTAGAGGTTTATGCCATTTCCACAGGATATGTCACAAATATTTAATAGATGCAGCTCTGGGACCCGCACCTATACTCATCCCTGTTTCGCCTTGTGCTGCGGCCGCTGGATGCAGATTCCAGGCGCAGACTAGTGGAGGGAGGACCGCAGTTCTCTCCATTCTGTTGTATTATAGCTACGGAAACAGCAGAGTAGCACTTGTTTATTTGTTTCTGTAACTCCCATTGAACAGAGTCCCTGCTTGGAATCTGTGGCCAGTAGCCGCCACACCAGGCCCAACGGGGGTTGGGTGACCACCGTTCTTGATATAGGTGCAGGACCTGGGGTTGGGACCTGCATCCTATCACATATTTATGGCATATTCTGTAGATATGCCATAAATATCTAAGATGGGAATACCCCTTTAATGTCTTGCAGTTATAGTATGCAGTTGCTCTTTCCAAGATGTAACATCATCTTCTCTCACCTCTGCACTTTCACCAGAAATAGTACGGAAAATGTTGTTGTGGCGCATACTAAATTTATTCAGCTATCCGTTACTAGAATGGAAATCTTGAGTTACAGTACAGTACTGGCATCACACTGTTTAAGGCCCCATGACGCTTACTATGCAGTAGTTCTCCAGCAGTACTATCTTCTTTATCTCCAGCTATGCAGTCCAGCATGTTCTCTTGTAGTGCAGTATGCAGGTTCTTCAACACTGTAACCCATTGACACAAGAGTAGGTATTGATGATTTTGATAGCAGTACTAGCCCCTGACATCACACCATTAAGCTTACCATGCAGTAGTCCTCCATCAGTACTGGGAACTCTAGATCTCCAATTGTGTGGTGCCTTGGCATTTTGACCCAAACTGTCTATCTACACTCCTCAACATGGAAAAGTTTTGAAATTGTGGCAATCACAGGCTCGATAGACATGTTAATAATATGCAAATGATAAAAAAAATGGAAACAAAATATTCCAAACATCTTCATTTATTTAGTATTGAGTATGAGCGCTACACGCAGAAATACATGCACTTACACGCCTTGGCATGCTATCAATTAGGTTATTAATGGTTGTCTGAGGAATGTTATTCCACGCTGAATGCACTTGGGCACGCAAATCATCAAGATTGGCTGCTGGCAGCTCCCTTTGCAATTGCCGACCAATGACATCCCAGATGTGCTCCATGGGAGACAAGTCCGGAGACGCTGCAGGCCATGGTAGCACGTTTAGACCAGGTAGGCTGCTTACAGTAGCACACGCACCATGCGGCCTGGCGTTTTCCTGTTGAAAACGGCTTCTGGGACATTTTGGAGAAATGGCCATACCACTGGTTCCATGACTAAATCAATGTAACACCGAGCTGTTAGTGTTCCTGAAATAAGGACTAGAGGGGTCCAGCTACCGTACATTATGGCATCCCCACACCATAATTCCGGGAGTAGGACTGGTGTGACGTTCCCTTGTGAAGCCTTCTTCATGGCATTTCCCACGTGGTCTCAAGACCAATCTCCAGCTATCATTGCATCCAAGAGGATTGCAGGACTTATCACTAAAGAGGATAGACCTGCATTCCAGCCCCCATTGCCGTCTTGCTGTGCACCATGATAGTCATTGACAGCGGTGGAGTGTGGTCAATGGAACGCCTGTAGATGGATGTCTGGCTCATAGCCCAATGTCGTACAAATGCCTTCTGATGGTTTGTGTCGACACAGGTTGCCGCCCTAAGCTTGGCATGTAATGCCCAATTTCACTTGCAGTATAGAATGGATCACTACGCGCCATTCTTCCAATCACCTTTACACACTACTCGCTTTCATTCCTGGTCATTATTTTTTTCCCAACCTCCAGGACACGCAACATTGAACAGCGCTGACATCTCGTCCTAGGCGCGTGGCGATCTGCCGGAGTGATAAACCAAGGTCCCTCAGTTCAAGGATTCTGTGATTTCATGTGGCTAAAAAACGTTGCTTTCAGTCTGGCTTTTATGTCCCTCCCACGTGCCACAGATTGGAGCACGGTGCTTGAAAATTAGATAATTTGCAGATGTTAGCGACACCTGCTACTCCCTAGATTTGCATAACCTTACGGCTTGTCCTTCTTGGTGTTGCAATTTCAATGTTAATGAGTGTATTTCAGAGCAATGTTCTCAAACCTGTGGCTCTCCAGCTGTTGTAAACCTACAAGTCTCAGCGTGCCCTAAAAGCCTATAGTTAAGAAGCAAATTCAATTTCAATAGAAATATGGTTTGTCATAGTCACACAGATGAGTTTTTTATAACAGCTCAGAGATGGTTATAATTAGTGATGGCATATCGCTGATGGCAATGTGTGAACTGGCCATCTGTCTTCTGGGATGGGGGTATGGCCTTCAATGTTGTTGGGATTAGTGGGAATCCTAGTTGTCAGTCCCCCATTTATCAGACATTTGTGGCATATCTTATCAATATACCATAATTGTCTTCAACTGCAAAATCAACCCCTACGTGACATCTTCCGTATATGTATGGCTGTATGGAGCAGGCTCAGTGTCACGTAGCGGGTTAGTGGACCCACTAGGCCGCACCGCCGTAGCAAGGAGGCAGCTGGCCAAACAACAGGAACCCGAGAATACAAAGTCCCGTACAAGGGTACCTGGATAGTCCAGACAGTGGCCACAGCTCTGGCACTGATGGAGATGGGTGCCGCAGGTTGCGCCTGGCGTGGCGAATTCCTCTGGACGTGGCAGAAGACACAAGACGTGACACGACTCCGACACTAATAGGCACAGGAACAAGAGCAGCACGGAATACAGGAGCAGGTAACAGGGCATGGGTACCAACTGGAACGGGAAACACTAAGGGACCATTTGCAAGACAGACTGGGAAAACTAACAACGCTCAGGCAAGGATCAGAAGGCCTGGGGCCTTCTTATAGACCAGGAAATCATGGCAGTTGATGATAATAATTTCCTCTGTGCGCGCACCCTAAGGGACATAGCAGACCGGAGCTCACAGATCCATGGCTGCGGGCGTCGGTAGGTGAGTAAACCCGACAGTCCGTGGCCATGGACACTACAGTATCCCTCCTCTAACGCCTCCCTCTTCTTGGGGCCAGAGCGAGAGAGGAATTTTTTTATAAGAGCAGAAGCACTGAGGTTCTGGCTCCCAGGACCTCTCCACAGGACCACACCCTCTCCAGTCCACCAAATAGAAAGTCCTTCCTCCTACCCCTTTGCAGTCCAGGATCTCCCTCACCTCGAACACTTCAGAAGAACCGCTGGGAGCAACTGTGGAACTAGAAGTCTTGCTGTAGCGGTTCAGGACCACAGGCTTCAGCAGGGACACATGAAAGGAGTTGGGATTCTGAGGGCAGGAGGCAGCCGCAGCTTATAGGAGACAGGGTTTATTTGTTGCAGAAATTCGAAAGCACCAAGGAACCTGGGAGCAAACTTGTATGAAGGCATCTTCAAACGAATGTTCTGAAAGTACAGCCAGACTTTGGTACCCAGAAGATACTGAGGCGGCTCTCTTCTCCTTGTATCTGCTTTTCGCTTCATTCGATCGACTGCCAGCAAAATAGAGGACCGGGTCTGTTGCCAGATTTGCAGAAAGTCCCCATATGCAGTCAGCAGCGGGTACCTGAGATGTGGTCGACACTTTGAAGAGGGACTCTAGGATGTTGACTGTACACAATATAGTGGAGTGGAAGTGGTGGACTCACTTGTGTGGTTGTTGTATGAGAAATCGGCCCATGGAAGAAGCTGTACCCAGTTATCATGCAGCAAGGAGATGAAGTGGCGGAGATAATTCTCCATGATCTGGTTGATCCTTTCAACTTGCCCATTGGACTGGGGGTGTTAGGCTGAGGAAAAGTCCAAATTCACATCCAGGAGTTTACAGAGGGCTCTCCAGTACTTTGAAGTAAACTGAACCCCCCGGTCGGACACAATGTGAAGAGGCAAGCCATGCAAGCAAAAAATGTGCTGAATGAAGAGGCTCACCAGTCGAGGAGCAGAAGGTAGGCCGGTCAGCGGGATAAAATGTGCCAAAGAACCGGTTCACCACCACCCAGACAGTGTTGCATCCTGCTGAGGGGGGAAGGTCTGTGACAAAGTCCATTGCAATGTGCAGCCAGGGGGCATTGGGTACCATCCGAGGTTGAAGCAGGCCGGCAGGCTTGGAGTGAGTAACTTTGCTAGAAGCACACACTGTGCAAGAAGAGACAAAGTCCAGAACATCTTTAGGTAGCGTGGGCCACCAGAAGTGACGAGCAATTAGGTCTCGGGTTTCACGGACACCAGCGTGCCCAGCTAGTTTAGAACTGTGTCCCCAGCGGAGAATTATTCTGTCTGCCAAGCGAACAAAAGGGATGTCTCTAACCTGCAGAGGATTAGCAGTGACAATGCAGGACGGGTCTATGATAGTCTGAAGGGACTCCACTGTGTCTTCTGTCTCAAACGATCTGGACAGGGCATCGGCCCTCACATTCTTGTCTGCGGGACGGTAGTGGAGCACAAACTGGAAACGGGTGAAGAACAGCGACCACTTGGCTTTACGGGGATTCAGTCGTAGAGCAGACTGAAGGTAGGTAAGGTTCTTGTGGTCGGTGAAGATCAGGATGGGGTGAGCTGCGCCCTCCAGCAGATGTTTCCACTCCTCCAGAGCCAATTTGATGGCCAGTAGCTCCCGATCTCCAATAGAGTAACTGCGCTCAGCAGAAGAAAAAAGTCTAGAATAGTAGCCACATACTACCGCCTTTCCTGTGGAGCTCCTCTGGAACAGAATTGCACCAGCACCAACAGAGGAAGCATCCACTTCCAGTGAGAACTGCCGAGATACGTCAGGATGATGGAGGATCGAATCTGAAGTGAAGGCTTTCTTGAGGCTAGTAAATGCGGACTCTGCCTCTGGAGTCCACACCTTGTCGTTCACACCCTTCTTGGTAAGGGTAGAGATGGGAGTCGTCAGAGAAGAGAAGTTTGGAATAAACTGCCGGTAGAAATTGGCGAATCTCAGGAACCGCTGTATGGCCCTTAAGCCTTGAGGACGTGGCCACTCTCACTTTCTCAGGGTCCATCTTGAGACCTTTATCAGAGATGATGTAGCCCAGGAAGGGCAGAGAACTCCTCTCAAAGACGCACTTCTCCAGCTTGGCGTATAAACGATTCTCCCTTAATTGTAGTAGAACCTGACGGACATGCCTCCGATGAGTCGTCGGATCTGGGGAGAAAATCAACAACACATACATAGAGGAGATCTCGGAAGATATCATTAACGAACTCCTGAAACACTGCGAGAGCGTTACACAGTTACGAAGGGCATCACTAGGTATTCGTAGTGCCCGTCCCGGGTGTTAAATGCTGTCTTCCATTCGTCACCCCGGCGAATCCGGACTAGATTATAAGCCACCCGCAGGTCTAGCTTAGAAAATTTTTGGGCTCCTCTTATGCAATCAAACAGCTCGGATATAAGTGCCAACGGGTATTTGTTCTTGACCGTGATCTGGTTGAGACCACGGTAGTGAATGCATGGTCGAAGGGATCCTTCCTTCTTTTTAACGAAGAGAGAATCCAGCCCCGGCCAGGGAGGAAGATTTTCGTATGAAACCCCCCTCCAAATTCTCCTTCATATAGGCCGACATGGATAGAGACTCTGGCAAGGAGAGAGGATATACTCGGCCACGGGGGAGAGAGGCATTGCTGAAAACATCTGCAAACTGAGCAAACTGGGGGGGCAGTCCCGCCAATGACTGAGGCAGAGGAGGCTTGACAGGATGGATCTGCAACAGACAATGACCAAGGCACTTGGAGCCCCATTGGAGAAACTCTCCAGAATTCCAGTCCAGGACTGGGGCAAGTAGTCGAAGCCAAGGCAGGCCCAGCAGAACAGGATTGATGGCCTTTACAAGGAAAGAAATCAGTTCAAAATGAAGGACTCCAACCTGGAGCTTCAATGGCTTGGTTTTAGAAAAGTTGGAATCAGGCAGAGGCAGTCCATTAACTGTGGGAAACTGAAGATGATTCACTAGCTCCTTTTGAATGAAGTTTGCCGCAGAGTTAGAGTCAAGATAGGCAGAAACTTGATGCGTCCTCTCGCCGGCTACTAGGGTCACAGGAATAGTCAGCTTGGAACAGAATGCTCTATTAAGTGCCGTTCCACCTAGGGTTGTCTCTCCAACCAATCCTAGGCAATGGGGTGTCTCTGGCCTCTGGCGACACAGACGCACAATATGGCCTCCGAGGCCGCAATACAAACTAAGTCCAGAAGTGCGTCTGCGTTGTTTCTCCTGGGTAGACAATTTTACATAGTTACTCTGCATAGGATCCTCTGGTGGGATGACTGAGGAGTATTTCTGGAAAGTAGAATCCAGCCTAGGAAGTTCTCTCTCCCGGAGAACTTCTTGGGAACGCTCCCGGACCCTCATGTCAACCCAGGAGGCGAGTAGGATAAGATTGTCCAGGGTAGATGGCAGATCGTGAGCAGCCAGCTCGTCCTTAATCCCTGAAGACAGTCCCTGCCAGAATGTGGCCACCAAAGCCTCGTTGTTCCAAGTCAATTCAGCAGCCAGGATACGGAACTGAATGGCATACTCACCCACGGAGAGGTCTCCCTGGTGTAGGGTCAGCAAGGATGCGGCAGCCGAAGAAACTCTCCCAGGTTCCTCAAACATCGAGCGAAAGATCTGTAAGAAGCACTGCAAGTTACGGGTCTCTGGTCCCTGATGTTCCCCCATGCCAGGGCTTTGCCAGTAAGGAGAGAGATGATGAAGGCGATCCTGATGTCATCCGAAGAGAAGGACCTGGCATGTAGTCTGAAGTGTATCAGGCACGGATTTAAAAAACCGCTGCAGGTCCTCGGGTCTCCGTCATAGCGTGGAGGTAGCGTCAGGAAGCACAGGAGATCGATACCGGTACAGACAGGAAGTGTAGCATTAGGAACAGCAGGAATGGGTGCGGTGACGACTGTGGTTGGAACAAGCAGCCGATGGGCTATGGCGTTCACTGACAGGAGGAGTTGGTCTAGTCGTGACTGGAGATCCTCCATCTCGGCCAGCATGGCTTGTGTCGTCAAGGTCTCAGGTTGACCACCGGGGTCCATGGCCTGAGCGTACTGTCACGTAGCGGGTTAGTGGACCCACTAAGCCGCACTGCCGTAGCAGGGAGGCAGCTGGCCAAACAACAGGAACCCCAGAATACAAAGTCCCGCACAAGGGTACCTGGATAGTCCAGACAGTGGCCGCAGCTCTGGCACTGATAGAGATGGGTGCAGTAGGTATCGCCAAACATGGCGGATGTCACAGGTGCCGAGGTTGCGCCAGACGTGGCAAATTCCTCTGGACGTGGCAGAATACACAAGACGTGGCGGATGACACAGATGCCACAGGTTGCGCTAGACGTGGCGAATTCCTCTGGACATGGCAGATGACACAGGACGTGACACGACTCCGGCACAGGAACAAGAGCAGCACGGGATACATGAACAGGTAACAGGACATGGGTAACAACTGGAACAGGAAACACTAAGGGGACCATTTGCAAGACAGACTGGGAAAACTAACAACGCTCAGGCAAGGATCGGAAGGCCTGGGGCCAGAATATCATGGCAGTTGATGATGATAATTTCGGGATATAGGCTGCGGGCGTCGGGAGGTGAGTAAATCCGACGGCCCATGGCCATGGACGCTATACTCAGTAGCTGAGCCCGCTCCGTTTGTAGGGGCTGTCGGCTGTATATTACAGCTAACACCCTGCTCTAAGGGTGTATACCCATGATGTGGTTTTGCAGCAATTTTTACCGGTCGACTGAAAAGCACGCTAAAAAATGCATGCTTTTTATCGTGATTTGCCACAGTTTCCATGCTAACTGGCAAACCACAGCAGATTGTGGTAAAAACACGTCTTTTTTAGTGCAGTTTTTGGCAGCGCGGCAAATAATGCAGCAATACTGCACCATGTGAATTCACCCTAAGGCCGTGTTCCCACAGGTCGGATACGCTGCGTAAATACCACGCAGCGTATACAACCTGGAACCCGCAGCACCTACCGTCCGAAAAACCGTAATTGTGGTGCGGTTTTTCTAAAGGAATTTCCGCTGTGTAAAAAAAGTGCTCATACTTACCCCCTCATTCTTCTCTGCGCGTAGTCCAGCGTCCTACGATGACGTTGCAGGCCATGTGACGCCGCAGCCTGTGATTGGCTGCAGCGGTCACATGGGATGAAACGTCATCCCAGGAAACCGGACTGCAGGAAAGAGAGCGTTCTGGGTAAGTATGTTGTTGTTTTTTCCCGGAGTTGCAATTACGCCGCAAAAGTTGCAAAACTTGGCTTTCTGTTGCGGGTTTTGCATCCCCATTGCATTCAATGGGGCAAACCAGCAACACAAAATCAACAAAAACGTAGCATAAATTGACATAATACGGAATTATATTCTGCACCGCAAATCAATTTATTAATGTTTACGCTGCATTTTTTTACGCAGCATGATGAGATTTTTAAAATCCGCTCAGCATTTACACATCGTGTGGATGACATTTGTTCTATCTCATCCACTTTGCTGCTACTGTATTATGCTGTGGATTTTCCGCAACGCAATCCGTTGTGGAAAATCTGCAGTATTTACGCAACGGGTGACCTGACCCTATCGCTTGGGAATACTAATAATTCTTATCACCGCAAACCTTTTATTTATTGCAACAGGGTTTAAAAAGTGGGGTTTGTTATATATTGTTATATATTTTTTGCATTCTATTGTATTGCATTTTAATATCCATATTATTCATTTATTTTTTAAAAAAAAATCTTGTTCTTTTTTTTTTTTCATTTGTTTAATCGTTTTCCCTGGTACATGAAAACTGGAATTGAACTGCTATATTTTAATGTGAAATAAACAGTTGATACAAACATATGTGACCACAGTGTCTTTTATTTTCAATAAGAAATTGTATTTCCTTGTATATTTGCTACACCTTAACATATATTTTACAAAATATTGTAGGGAAGCCTGGAGAGCAGGTGTTTGTTTGATCTATATCCATATATCTTAGGCAGTTATACTGTATCAGAAGCCGTCTGCCAAATTAATATATGACCTATATTCCGCTATATACAGAAAACATCACTAGTCACAAAATGGTGTTTCAGCTTTGTTTCACGATTTATGGCATATATTCTGCTGCAGAAGCAGACTAGCACCTGTAAGAACAGGAATGCAGTCTAAGGCACTGTTCACATCTGCACTTTGTTTTCTGTTCTTCTGTTCTGTCATAGGACAGAAGTACTGGATACGTCGCTTGATGGAAACCAGGGGTGTCAGATGGAGCCCATTGATTTTAATCAGTTCCGCCGGGTTTCCGTCATTTTGCCGGACAAAATAGCACTGCATGCTGCGCTATTCTGTCCAGCAAATATGACGAGATCTGTGGTGGAAGCTCCTTAACGAAGCCTCTGGCAGAGATGTGAACAGAGCCTAAGCAAAAGTTGTGGTTACCTATAAACAATAGTATTATATGAGAAGAGAATATGATTATTCTGAATCACTTAATACACAAAATAGTGGAAAATTCCTTATGCCATACACTTGCAATACCAGACACAACCATTGGTCAAGTGTAGCGCTAAATTCTAGTATTTGTATAACTAGTAGATGGATATTCAGAGAAAAAGACGTTGTTACAGTCAACCTTATCTCTTCGTATAGTACAGTATAATGAAATATTTGAAGCCTTACTAAATATCAGCAGGAGGGTTGCAGGTTGTCCCCAATCTGACATACAATTTTAGGCCTCATTTACACGAGCGTAATATACGCGCGTGCGATGCGCGTGCTTTTCACGCGTGTCGTACGCACCTATATTACTCTATGGGGCAGTGCAGACAATGCGTGAATTTTGCGCAGCGCGAGTGCGTTGCGTAAAACTCACGACATGTTCTATAATCGTGCGTTTTTCGCGCATCACGCACCCATTGAAGTCAATGGGTGTGTGAAAACCACGCATGCCGCACGGAAGCACTTCCGTGCGAACTGCGTGATTCGCGCAAGAGCTGTCAAACTGAATGTAAACAGAAAAGCACCACGTGCTTTTCAGTTTACAAACATCCAAACGGAGTGTCAGAATTTAGAGATGAGCGAACCGAATTTCACCGGGTTCGGCCGAACTCGTTTTGACCAAACCCGGCAGGAGACAGTCACTGTCCAGGGTGCTGAAAGAGTTAAACTGGTTCAGCACCCTGGACAGTGACTTCCGATCCCAATATAAGTGAAAAAAAAAAAAAGTTCTGACTTACCGATAACTCCCGGCTTCTTCCTCCAGTGTTACCTCCCGGGATGACAATTCAGTCCAAGTGACAGCTGCAGCCAATCACAAGCCAAGCACAGGCTGCAGCGGTCACATGGACTGCCGCGTCATCCAGGGAGGTGGGGCCAGATATCAAGAGAGGCGCGTCACCAAGGACGCGTCACCAAGGCAACGGCCGGGAAGTTCTCGGTAAGTACGAACCTCTTTTTTTTTAAACAGGTTACTCGATATGGGTGATCGGAATTCACTGTCGAGGGTGCTGAAAGAGTTACTGCCGATCAGTTAACTCTTTCAGCACCCTGGACAGTGACTGACGTCGACTAGCCTCATCTCCATGATGGCGGCTGCGCGAAAATCACGCAGCCGCGCATCATACACTGATGACACACGGAGCTGTCAAGTGCCTTTTGCGCACGCAAAACGCTGCGTTTTTTTGCGTGCGCAAAACGCACACGCTCGTGTAAATCAGGCCTTAATCTGAACCCATGTACAAGATTAAGGGTATGCAATGCTAATCCTTTACTGTGATTATGAGACTGTTAACACAGACGCTAAATAATAAAACATAATAGGGAAGAACTGTAGTAATCACTGAAGATTTGTAAAAATTAAATGGATTCCCATTAAAATCAAGTCTCTTACTCTTGTTGTAAATGTCAAAGTGTCAGGCAGGGCCATTAGAGGAGTGAGATTTATAGAGGAGACGGAGAGATAATTCTGAATGACTGTCTATATACTAAAAGTACTGACAGAGAAAGTAACACTATACAGCCATATCAGCTCTTAACACATTCACAGCTATAGAATTATAGGGTCATGACACGCTGTAAAATAATATGGTTTTCCCACTTACACATTATCACTTATTTAACTCGCAAATGAAACACAAAAGGAAAATAATCCATGTTATATTTTCCAAAAGGAAAATAATTCTGTAGAGTGTCGATATTGCATGCAAACTAGGACAAATTTCCATATGACAAGTAGTAAGTCAGTTTAAGCCTGGACTGAGCTTTGATACCAGACTTATATTTTACCTCTATAAACAGAGAAAAACTGTAATAGAGATATGGTAATATTTAAGAACCCTAAGTTAAAGCAGTATAAAAAAAAGGCAAAAAAGAAAAAAGGAATGCCCTATATAAAGAGGTTTTCTCAATATGATAATTAATTAGGAAAGGAAAATGCCTTGGAGATCAGCGATCATCTCCAAAGGAATCACTAGTCCAGCTACTGAAAACCAGTGGCCGCTACAGGAGAAATGTGGTATTACATGGCACCTACACAAGAGAATAGACAACCATTTAAAACATGGCCAGGCTGAGTCTGCCAGAGCTCTTTCTTAGTGGCTCTCTACTCTGACTAATAGAGGTCTCGAGCGGTAGATCATCCTGTATAATGTCCACGTGCACTGATAAGGCAAGTGGACAGGGGGTTGTCATGTTGAGACAACCACTTTAAGGGTATGTGCACACAATAGCTGCCTTTTACGTCTGAAATTACAGACTGTTTTCAGGAGAAAACAGTTCCGTCGTTTCAGACGTAATTGCTCCTCCTCGCATTATGCGAGGCGTCTTTGACGGCCGTAAATTTGAGCTGTTCTTCATTGAATTCAATGAAAAACGGCTCAAATTACGTCCAAAGAAGTGTCCTGCACTTCTTTGACGAGGCAGTCAATTTACGTGTCGTCGTTTGACAGCTGTCAAACGACGACGCATAAATTACAGGTCGTCGGCACAGTACGTCGGCAAACCCATTCAAATGAATGGGCAGATGTTTGCCGACGTATTGTAGCCGTATTTTCAGACGTAAATCGAGGCATAATACGCCTCGTTTACGCCTGAAAATAGGTCGTGTGAACCCAGCCTTAGAAAAACATCAACTTTGAAGAAGCAAATGACATCTCAGAATGCTTTGTGTAATATTTATAAATGTATTCTTAGCTTAAAGGGAATGTTTTATATATTTCATGTAAGATGTAAGTCTGTAAAAAAAAAGAGAGGTATGGTATTGACTAATATTTTAAATGTTGTAGCTATTTTATTTATTTTAAACTTCCCTGAGGGTGACCTTATTGATGATGTAAACTTTATTTTACTATTCTGTTATCTAGGCCTCTAGCTGTACAACAGAGCTGTCATTATATCCCCCACCCTCTGCTGACCCTGTACCAATATATACAGCAAAGCTGTCAAGTGAGTCACAGAAAACAAGAAATATTAGCTTATTGTGTGTGCTCTTGTGACCAGTGTGAAAACTGGAACATTTCAATACTTTTTTTATGTCGATATGACAGAATAAAACAAACAAAAAAAATTAACACCTTGTTTCCGCCCGTTTAACACCATGGCAGGGCTTCAAAGGAGACTGTCAGTATTACGATATACTGCAATACATTAGTATTGCAGTATATCATGCAAGCGATCCAACGATCGCTGGTTCAAGTCCTAATAAAAAAAAGTAAAAAACAGTTAAATAAAAAAACATTTTTATAATGTACCCAAAACATTTATATTAATGTTCAAAAACCCCCCTTTTTTTAGTTCATACATAGAAGCTGCATCGCAAAAAGAAGACCAGTTCTTATTTCTGGATGACACTGCTGTAATTCACAGAGCACATTTGGTCATCCAGCATATTGAAATATATTAAGCTGAAATGTTTCCATGGCCTTGTCACCTAGACTTGAATCAACGGAAGGTCATAAAAGTGTTGGTAGAGTATTCTATATTCCACAAAAGAAGCAGAAACTTTTTCCTGCAGGAATCCATCTTGTAGGTTTTCACATATTGGTAGATGTTAGCCATTTATCTAGTATTTATGTGAATTTTACACATAATGAACTTCATGTATAAAAACTGGTGCATACAAAAACCGGAGGTGTTGCCCATAGCAAACAATCTGATATCTGTTTCCATTTTCAGACCTGCTTTGAAAAAAATAAGGCTGAAATCTGTGGTCAACACCTCCTGTTATCTACATTAGTTTTTACACATAAGGCCCAATGTAGGATAGTACCATATCACAGATAATACATTTTTTTATTTTATTTTTTATTTAAAAAAAAATAATAAAATGGCTACACAAAATCTATTATTGTATTGCATGCACTAGCAAAATCATAGCTGAATTAGAAAAGTTGCCTTGAAGGGAATTTCCACGCTTAAACACCATTTAGATTTTTTTTAAAAATCTTAATAGGTCCATAATTCTGGACTGATTGATTCCTCAATTTATCTTTATATTAACTGTAGCTCCTTTTTTAATACAATGCATATGCATAGGCATAGTTAAATGATAAAATTCTGTCTGCCTGCAAACACCACTAGGGGGAGCTTTGGAGTATACTGTATACATTTATACATTCAATTCAATAATATAACAGTATGCAGTAAGCTGCTAAACTCCCTCTAGTGGTGACTGCAGATTTTTATCATTAACTCTGTCTATGCAGGGTATTTGGACCTCTGTATGAGGACAAAATGTGGCTACAACCACTAAAACAGATGTATTAAGAAATTTATCAGCACAGAATTCTGGACCTAAAAACAAACATGGTGTTAAAAGGTGGTGAAAGCTGAACAAGACTGTGTCTTTTCCTTGTCTTCCGAAAGCTGAAGAGTGAGAGAGAGCCTGCGCGTGCGCTCGCATGCGCGCACAGCTCCGATGCTGCTGCTGAATATACCCCTGACCGCCAAGGAACAGAAGAAGAATTCATATTCTTCTTCTCCTCTTCTGTTCTGTGGTGGTGGCGGAGCTGCACGTGCGCGAGCGCGCACATGCTTATCTTATGCTCTTGCTCTTGCTCTCCTCTTTCCAGCTCTTGCTGCGACACTGTCCGTAGCTGATTGAACAGTGTCACAGCGATGTTAGACGCTGCCATGCCAATTACATGCCCCATTGACATTTCATGGGGTTATTTAAATATTGTGCGCCAAATATAAAGCCACCAATTTCTAAATAACGGAGAAAGATAGGACATTTTTTTTTATAGTGAGAGAGGGGTTGTACAGCCCTGACCATCACATGCTGCACTCAGCTGAAAATGTATGGGCAGGTGAAAGGTTCTCTCTAAGCAAAGTTTTCATATATACATCCTAAAGTTTTGGGCTAGGTAAGTCCATCTGTACTACATTCCTCTAGCAACCAGGTTTTAAACCCAAATTGCAGAGAAGACTTTCTAAGCATTTACTGCTAAACCATAGATTTGATTTTCCATGTGTTCATTAATATCATGCAGATACAATTGACTTTTGTCTTACCTAAGAATTCATTTTACATATTTATTTTTAATATAATTGAACGCAGTTTAAATGGAAAAATATTTTTATTACAATTCAGCTAAATCCCATTAATATTGTATTTGATCCTGGAAAAGCTTTTATGCCTAGTTTGCATTGAAATAGTACAACCCCCACGCCCAAATAATGCATTTCCAAAAAAGGATCATCTAATTCTAGCTGGTCTACAAGGATTCCCAAGCTTAACTTTTTCCTTTTACTTCAGTATATTTATTACATTGTCACTCTGCGGGGTATAAATACAGGAAGGTGGTTACAATATGTCAGCGCTTTCCATGTGCCTTTGTCTTGTGAAACATCTCATTTAACTTTGAAATGTTTCAGTACACACATTGGAATATATAAAACCCATCCATCTATACATATTCTTACATCTAAGACAATTTACCGAACGATAATCCTGAAATAAAAGGAATAAACATCAGACTAATTTAAAAATTCAATGTCCCACTGTCAAGATGCACAATTTATTAAAGGGAAACTACAGTAAAAACTATAATTTCTCATGTGAATTCCCACCTGTAACCATAATGTCTGATGTCATAATGTCTGATGTCAAAATGTCTGATATCACTGCTGTCACTCGTAGGCTTGTGAATAATAAAATATCAGGTAGAATGTGCCTGGGCCATTGCATAGCAATAATCCAAGAATGCACTGGGAGACAAATACTGGAGTTAAATTGACAAACTTGGCTAAAGAGTTGTGTAGAATAATTTTTTAGTCGTATTCTAAAACCCTGGATGCCCATCTGAAGGGGTCTACTGGCCCTAATGCTAAATATTAAAGGTTTCCATGTAAGAGATCCATACCTGCTAGGCATGGCCAGCCTTAGATACGTTCGACCAGTGCGGTCGAACAGGGCGCCAGCCGCCACACTGCAAGAGGGGTGCCAGTGGATGTGTGTATCCCCGTGCTGTTGCAACTACCAGCGGGTCAGGTGCCACTCGCTAACTGCACCCAGGGCCGGCCTTAGGCAGTCGCCTTTCCGCCCGGGCGCATCATCACTTAGCGGCCGTCGCTACCACTTTAGAAGCCATAGCGGCTGCTAGCAGTGACACTGGGCATGAGGGCGGTGCGGCTGCTATAGCGGTAGCGATGGCACTATAGCAGAGCAGGGAGGTATCTCCCTGCTCTGCTATCTACTAGCGCCACTGTAGCTCCCTGAAGGAGCGGAATCCCCATGTGGCCGGGGATTCCGCTCCTGGAGCACTGCTTGATGTCTCTGTCCATATATGGACAGTGACATCAGGGGAAACTCCTGAAGCGGGATCCCCGGTCACAGTGCTGCAGACGCTATGACCGGGGATTCCACTCCAGGAGAAGCCAATGATGTCATGGACACAGACGACTGGAGCTTCTCCTGGAGTGGAATCGACGGTCACAGCGTCGGCAACGCTGTGGACGGGGATTCCGCTTCAGGAGTTTCCCCTGATGTCACTGTCCATATATGGACAGAGACATCAAGGAGCGCTCCAGGAGCGGAATCCCCGGCCACACGGGGATTCCGCTCCTTCAGGGAGCTACAGTGGCGGTATCTATACTGGAGGGGGGGGTTTGCTATCTACAAGGGGGCTGTGGGCTGTGTGGCACTACCTACAAAAAAGGACAACTGTGCAGGAGCACACAAAATACCCAGCTTTCCCGGCTATCAAATAAGAGTGTGGAAATAAACTAAGATATAACTTTTATTTAATCTAGCTAAAAGGATTATAAAACAATTATGAAGGTACATGGGAGTCCCTGTGGTCCAAATTTTTGAGCCTGCTGCCATGTGGTATCTTTATAATATAGCCTGTAATAAAATATGGCTATATATATATATATAAGTATTTATTTTTTTACAAATTTATGTGGAAAAAATCTGCAGGTACAGACTTTTATGAGTGCTATATTATGTCTCCGTGCAACTCACATGTAACATAGTTAGGCCTTATTTACACGAGCGTAGTTTACGCGCGTCGCACGGACCTATGTAACTCAATGGGGACATTCAGACATTCCGTGTTTTTCACGCAGCATGTGTCCGCTGCGTAAAACCCACGACATGTCCTATACCTGAGCGGTTTTCCCGCATCACGCACCCATTGAAGTCAATGGGTGCGGCGTGAAAATCACGCGCGGCACATGGACGCACTACCGTGTGCTGCGTGTGATTCGCGCAACAGTTGTTCAAGAAAGGCAAAAATAAAAGCACCTCCTTAATTTCTGTTTCTAAACATAAAAACAGAGTTTCATAACGATGCCATATGCGAGAAAATCACGCAGCCACGCACCAAACACTTATGACACACGGAACTGCAACTCGCAAAAAACCCTGCATTTTTTGCGCACGCAAAACGCACACGCTCGTGTGAATTTCGCCTTACATGGGTTGAAAAAAGACACAGGTTCATTAAAGGGCTTTTCCAGGCAATAAAAATTGATGGGTGACGGGTCAGGGTCCGACTCCCAGAACCCCCGCTGATCAGGTGCTTTGAAGGGGTGTGGGGCTCATACAAGCGCTGCTTCCTCTTCATCTCTTCTTGCTCACTGTGAATCTTCGACACTGATTTATCGGTGATTCACAATATTGCAGCCTTCTTCACCCATTAAAGTGAATGGGAGAAGGCTGCAATACCTGAGGATCACTGCTAAATGTGTATTGAAGATTCACAGTGAGCAAGAAGAGATGAAGAGGAAGCAGGGCTCGTACAAGCACTGCGTCCCCTTCAAAACAGCTGAAAGGCGGGGGTCCCGGGAGTCGGACCCCGACCCATCAGCCTTTGATGGCCTATCCTGAGGATAGGCCGTCAATTTTTATTGCCTGGAAAACCCCTTTAAGTGCAACGTTTCTCAATCACTTAATGTATTTAATTGCTAGATTAGTTATACTCCTCAATGCCATTTATCAGTAAATAAACATCTAGCCTTTTTTTAAATGTTGACATAGTATCTACCTCTTGGGGTATAACATTCCATAGTTTGACTACTCTAACTGTAAAGAACCCTTTCCTATATTGATGTCTAAAACATCTTTCTTCTACACACTAGCACAGTAGTGTGCTTGAGCCCTTAAGCAGACTCAAAATATGGTCTGCAATGGTGGACTTAGATTTTCCTCTACTATGTGATAATGAATACTCTAGTTAAAGAGGCTCTGTCACCAGATTTTGCAGCCCCTATCTGCTAATGCAGCAGATAGGCGCTGCAATGTAGATTACAGTAACGTTTTTATTTTTAAAAAACTAGCATTTTTGGCCAAGTTATGACCATTTTCATATGTATGCAAATGAGGCTTGCAAAAGTACAACTGGGCGTGTTGAAAAGTAAAAGTACAACTGGGCGTGTATTATGTGCGTACATCGGGGCGTGTTTACTACTTTTACTAGCTGGGCGTTGTGTATAGAAGTGTCATCCACTTCTCTTCACAACGCCCAGCTTCTGGCAGTGCAGCACTGTGACGTCACTCACAGGTCCTGCATCGTGTCGGCACCAGAGGCTACACTTGATTCTGCAGCAGCATCAGCATTTGCAGGTAAGTAGCTACATCGACTTACCTGCAAACGCCGATGCTGCTGCAGAATCATCTGTAGCCTCTGGTGCCGACACGATGCAGGACCTGTGAGTGACGTCACAGTGCTGCACTGCCAGAAGCTGGGCGTTGTGAAGAGAAGTGGATGATACTTCTCATCAGAACGGCCAGCTAGTAAAAGTATTAAACACGCCCCGATGTACGCACATAATACACGCCCAGTTGTACTTTTACTTTTCAACACGCCCAGTTGTACTTTTGCAAGCCTCATTTGCATAAATACGAAAATGGTCATAACTTGGCCAAAAATGCTCGTTTTTAAAAAATAAAAACGTTACTGTAATCTACATTGCAGCGCCTATCTGCTGCAATAGGAGATAGGGCTTGCAAAATCTGGTGACAGAGCCTCTTTAAGTACCAAGTATGCAACATTTGAAGTATCATGTATTCGAGGTGGTACTGGGGATTTTGATCTATAAGAATCTTATATTAGAAATGTTTTTTTATTCCCAGGCATTATTTTCTATAATAACCTCTGACAATAATGTTCTTTTAATATTAATAGAGGAGAGGATTCAAACAAAGGTGTAACTTAAAGCTCCTTGGCCCCCACCAACCATGTGCCATTTATAGCACTGGTGTCTTCTTATGTGGCAGAGGGGTCTTTGGACCCCCTCAGGCTACAGGGCCCAGTTATGACTGCCACCCCTGTAGCCCCTATATCTACACCCATATGTTAGAGCAGGGGTCTCAAGCACGCGGCCCGCGGGCCGCATGCGGCCCCTGGAGCTGTCATCTGCGGCCCGCGGGACACAGAGCCGCTAGTATCGGCTCTGCTCCGAGACTCTGGAATTCCCTGACATCGCTGTCCACATATGAACAGCGATGTCTGGGGCTTCCCCAGAGCCGGAGTCCTGAGCAGAGCGCTGGTGTCGGCTCTGCTCCGGGACTCTGTGGAATTCCCTGACATCGCTGTCCACATATGAACAGTGATGTCTGGGGCTTCCCCAGAGCCGGAGTCCCGGGCAGAGTGCTAGTACAGGCTCTGCTCCGGGACTCTGTGGAATTCCCTGACATCGCTGCCCATATGTGGACAGTGTGTCAGGGTCTTCCCCATAGCGGAGTCCCGGGCAGAGCGCTAGTATAGGCTCTGCTCCGGGACGATGCGGAATTCCCTGACATATCTTCCCATATATGGACAGTGTGTCAGGGTCTTCCCCAGAGCGGAGTCCCGGGCACAGCGCTATTATCGGCTCTGCTCCGGGACTCTGGGGAAGCCTCTGACATCGCTGTCCATACATCGACAATTATGTCAGGGGCTTTCCCAGAGCAGGAGTCCCAGTGATACCAGGAGCACAGCTGGAGTCCCAGGAAGAGCCTACTAGCGCTCTGCCTGGGACTCCAGCTCTGGGCAAGCCCCTGACATCACTGGGGCAGCCTCTACAGAGGGCTCTGGGGCAGCCTCTACAGAGGGCACTGGGGCAGCCTCTACAGAAGGCACTGTGGCAGCCTCTACAGAGGGCACTGTGGCGTTATCTACAAGTGGGTGTGTGACAGTATCTGAAGAGGACACTGGCATTATCTAGGGGTGTGTTGCATTATCTACAGAGGGCACAGTGGCCTTATCTACAGAGAGCACAGTGGCCTTATCTACAGAGGGCACAGTGGCCTTATCTACAGAGGGCACTGTGGCCTTATCTACAGAGGGCACTGTGGCCTTATCTACAGAGGGCACTGTGCTCTTATCTACAGAGGGCACTGTGGCCTTATCTACAGAGGGCACTGTGGCCTTATCTACAGAGGGCACTGTGGCCTTATCTAGGGGTGTGTTGCATTATCCACAGAGGGCACTGCGGCAGCATCCACAGAGGGCACTGCGGCAGCATCCACAGAGGGCACTGCGGCACTATCTAAAAAGGGGCTGCCCAATCTTGACATGTGTGCTAACTGAGCTGCCGGACTGCATTTGGCGACACTTAAACTGGAAAGCTGGATTGTTGAAATAAGCACGTGAAGAAATATCTCAAATTTTAAACCTAGCGCTATTATTATAGTAATGTAGTATTATTCTAGTAATATAGTGTTATAGTAGTTCAAATAACTAATTGATTAACAATAATTTTGTATTGTATAAAATTTGAAAGTAATGCGGCCCGTCAACTTCCCATTTTTTCTATATGCGGCCCACTTACCCGGCCGAGTTTGAGACCCCTGTGTTAGAGTAACATTTTATCCAGGTGACTGAACATGTTCATGTAATGGCAGGAAGGAGGTGAAGGGAAAGTGAGCCCTAATCTACCCACCGCCCTGTCCCTGCCTACTTGCAACGACCCGCCCTAGGCGACGAGGTACAACTGGGCGGCGGTCCCTACGCTGGCTAAGTGCACTGGAAGACAAACAGGGAACACGCAAGGGAAGGGGCAGTAGCCACGGAACGCCACGAGGAAACGGGGCGGCGAACGAACAGTCAGGACCAGGACGAAGTGAGTACACCCGAGCGGGCACGGAGACAGGAGCAAGCCAGGGCAAGCAAAGCAGGTCAAGCAGAACTGCAGCAAGGCAGAAGCACGGCAGAAGCAGGCTGGAGCAAGCAGCAGTGGGGCCAGGAATCCAAAAGAATTACAAGCACTGAGGGAGAGCACAGGGCAGGTAATAAAGGGCAGGGGGCGGAGCTAACTCCGAGAGACCAGGCCGCAATAGGCTCTCCCACTCCTGAGCCTGCCACCCTGGTTGGTGGGAGATGGTGTCAGTCGAACAGGTCTGGCCTCAGGTGTGGATTGATTAATCCCAGGAGTATAGCTAGATGAAGTACCTGGCAGATCCCTAACAGTACTCCCCCTTTTATGAGGGGCCACCGGACCCTTACTAAGGGGAGCCGGTTTAGTGGGGAAGAGGAGGTGGAACCTCCTGATCAATACCCCAGCGTGAACATCACGGGCAGGTACCCAAGTCCTCTCCTCCGACCCGTATCCTTTCCAATGGACCAGGTACTGGAGGGAGCCCTGGACCATCCTACTGTCCATAATCTTGGCCACCTCGAATTCCACCCCCTCAGGGGTGAGAACGGGAACAGGAGGTATCCTCGAGGGGGACCAGGACGGGGAGCAGCGTTTAAGGAGGGAGGCATGGAAGACGTCATGTATGCGAAAGGATGGGGGGAGCTCCAGACGGAAGGATACAGGGTTGAGGACTTCAATGATCTTATAAGGTCCAATGAATCGGGGAGCAAACTTCCTGGACGGGACCTTAAGGCGCAAGTTCCTGGACGACAACCAGACCAAATCCCCGACGACAAACCGGGGGTTAGCAGAACGTCTACTATCCGCCTGAATCTTTTGTGCGCTCTGGGACGCCTCTAGGTTCTTCTGAACCTGGGCCCAGACAGTGCACAGTTCCCGATGAACCTCCTCTACCTCAGGATTATTGGAACAACCAGGGGAGACGGAGGAGAACCTTGGGTTAAACCCGAAATTACAGAAAAACGGGGAGACCCCTGACGAGTTACTGACCCGGTTATTCAGGGAAAATTCAGCAAGGGGAAGGAATGAGACCCAATCGAATTGACAGTCAGAGATGAAACACCTTAAATATTGTTCCAGGGATTGGTTGGTCCTTTCCGTTTGGCCATTAGTTTCGGGATGGAAGGCGGAGGAGAAGGACAGATCAATCTCCAACTTTTTACAAAAAGCTCTCCAAAATAAGGAAACAAATTGTACCCCTCTGTCAGAAACGATATTGACTGGGGCCCCATGGAGACGCAGGATGTGTTTCACAAACAAAGAAGCTAACGTCTTGGCGTTAGGTAGCTTCTTAAGGGGCACAAAGTGGCACATCTTGCTGAAGCGGTCGACTACCACCCACACCACCGACTTGCCCTGAGATGGAGGCAAATCGGTGATAAAATCCATGGAGATATGGGTCCAAGGTCTCTGGGGAATGGGCAAGGAACGTAGTAGGCCCGCAGGTCGGGACCTAGGGGTTTTGGACCTAGCGCAAACCTCACAAGCGGCGACGTAAGCCCTAACATCTTTAGGCAACCCAGGCCACCAATAGTTTCTGGTAATGAGGTGTTTGGTGCCCAAGATGCCAGGATGACCAGATAGAGCGGAGTCATGGTTTTCCCTGAGTACCCTCAGCCGGTATTGCAGGGGAACAAACAGTTTGTCCCCAGGGACGTTCCCGGGAGCTGCACCCTGATCAGCCGCGATATCAGAAGCTAAATCAGAATCCGTGGCAGAGACGATTATACCAGGGGGTAAAATACAAGCGGGATCCTTCTCGGAAGGAGGATTGGCCATGAAACTACGTGACAGAGCGTCAGCCTTAATATTCTTCGACCCAGCCCTATAGGTAACCAAGAAATTAAATCTGGTAAAGAATAGTGCCCACCGAGCTTGTCTAGGATTAAGCCTCCGGGCCGATTCTAGGAAAACCAGATTCTTGTGATCCGTAAGGACCGTTACCTGGTGTCTGGCCCCCTCCAGGAAGTGCCGCCACTCCTCAAAAGCCCATTTAATGGCTAGAAGTTCGCGGTTGCCAATATCATAGTTACTCTCCGTGGGCGAAAACTTCCTAGAGAAGTAAGCACAGGGGCGGAGATGGGTGAGGGAGCTGGTACCCTGGGACAAGACGGCCCCCACTCCCACCTCGGAAGCGTCAACCTCCACAATAAATGGCTCCTCTTGGTTGGGCTGAATCAGCACGGGGGCCGAGATAAAGCACTTCTTGAGAGTCTCAAAGGCCTGGACGGCCTCAGGGGGCCAATGGAGGACATCGGCACCCTTGCGGGTGAGGTCCGTAAGAGGCTTAGCGACGACCGAGAAGTTCGCAATAAATCTCCTGTAATAGTTGGCGAACCCTAAAAAACACTGTAACGCCTTAAGGGAGGCAGGTTGGACCCATTCCGCCACAGCTTGAACCTTGGCAGGGTCCATGCGGAATTCATGAGGAGTGAGGATTTGCCCTAAAAATGGTATCTCCTGTACCCCAAAGACACATTTTTCAGTCTTAGCAAACAGATTATTCTCCCGAAGGACCTGGAGCACCTTCCTGACATGCTCCACGTGGGAGGACCAGTCCTTGGAAAACACCAGTATGTCATCAAGGTACACAACAAGAAAATTACCCAGGTACTCTCTCAGGATTTCATTAATAAAATTCTGGAAGACAGCAGGGGCATTACACAACCCAAAGGGCATGACCAGGTATTCGAAATGACCCTCGGGTGTGTTGAACGCAGTTTTCCACTCATCCCCCTCTTTGATGCGGATAAGGTTATATGCCCCCCGTAGATCGAACTTAGAAAACCACTGGGCTCCCTGAACCTGATTAAAAAGATCCGGAATCAAAGGAAGTGGGTACTGGTTCCTTACGGTGACCTTATTCAGGTTACGATAATCAATGCACGGCCTAAGACCACCATCCTTCTTCCCCACGAAGAAGAAGCCAGCACCTACAGGAGAAGTCGAGGGGCGAATGAAACCCTTGGCCAGGCATTCTTGGATATATACCCTCATCGCTTCACGTTCAGGACATGAAAGATTAAATATCCTACCCTTAGGAAGCTTGGCACCAGGCACCAAATCGATAGCGCAATCGTAATCTCTATGGGGGGGCAACACCTCGGAGGCCTCCTTAGAAAACACATCGGCGAAGTCCTGAACAAACTCAGGAAGCGTGTTTACCTCCTCCCGGGGAGAAATAGAGTTAACGGAAAAACATGACATAAGACATTCATTACCCCATTTGGTGAGATCCCCAGTATTCCAATCAAATGTGGGATTATGCAACTGCAACCAGGGAAGGCCTAAAACCAGATCAGACGATAATCCCTGCATCACCAGTACAGAGCACTGCTCCAAATGCATGGAGCCAACCAGGAGTTCAAAAACAGGAGTATGCTGAGTAAAATAACCATTAGCAAGGGGGGTTGAGTCGATTCCTACTACAGGGATAGGATAAGGTAAATCAATACAAGGCATCTTTAGAGACATAGCAAATTCCACAGACATGATATTAGCAGATGAGCCAGAATCCACGAAAGCACTGCCCGTGGCAGACCGGCCAGCAAACGAGACCTGAAAGGGAAGCAAAATTTTATTGCGTTTCACATTAACGGGAAATACCTGTGCGCCCAAGTGACCTCCCCGATGATCACTTAGGCGCGGAAGTTTTCCGGCTTCTTATTCTTGCGCCTGGGACAGGTGTTCAGTAGATGCTTGTCGTCCCCACAGTAGAAGCAGAGACCATTCATTCTGCGAAACTCCCTACGTTGTCGAGGGGACATGGAGGCCCCGAGTTGCATAGGTACCTCCGAGTCCTCCGTGGAGGGGCGAGGAGACGGGACCTCGGGGGGAATCGCAGAAAAGTCTGAGGGGAGCACACTGAAGCGTTCTAGCTGACGTTCCCTGAGACGTCGGTCAAGTCGTACTGCTAGGGCCATAACCTGGTCAAGGGAGTCAGGCGAGGGGTAGCTAACCAGCAGATCCTTCAGGGCGTCAGATAATCCTAACCTAAACTGGCACCTTAGGGCCGGATCGTTCCACTGAGAAGCTACGCACCACTTCCTAAAATCAGAACAGTACTCCTCAACCGGTCTCCTTCCCTGACGTAAGGTCACCAGCTGACTCTCGGCTAAAGCAGTCCTGTCAGTCTCGTCGTAAATGAGTCCGAGGGCAGAGAAAAAACGATCAACAGAGGAAAGTTCAGGGGCGTCAGGAGCCAAGGAGAAGGCCCACTCTTGGGGCCCTTCCTGGAGTCGGGATATGATGATACCCACCCGCTGGTTCTCGGAACCTGAGGAGTGGGGCTTTAGGCGGAAATACAGTCTGCAACTCTCCCGGAAGGAGAGAAACGTCTTACGGTCCCCTGAAAACCGGTCAGGTAACTTGAGGTCGGGTTCTAGAGGTGAGGTGAGGGGTACTACTAAAGCAGCGTCACCCTGATTGACCCTTTGGGCCAGGGCCTGGACCTGTAGGGAGAGGCCCTGCATCTGCTGGGTCAGGGTCTCAAGGGGGTCCATGATAGCGTCAGCGTAGGAGAAAGGGTAGACTAGGTAGTGGCTTGTAATTATGTAATGGCAGGAAGGAGGTGAAGGGAAAGTGAGCCCTAATCTACCCACCGCCCTGTCCCTGCCTACTTGCAACGACCCGCCCTAGGCGACGAGGTACAACTGGGCGGCGGTCCCTACGCTGGCTAAGTGCACTGGAAGACAAACAGGGAACACGCAAGGGAAGGGGCAGTAGCCACGGAACGCCACGAGGAAACGGGGCGGCGAACGAACAGTCAGGACCAGGACGAAGTGAGTACACCCGAGCGGGCACGGAGACAGGAGCAAGCCAGGGCAAGCAAAGCAGGTCAAGCAGAACTGCAGCAAGGCAGAAGCACGGCAGAAGCAGGCTGGAGCAAGCAGCAGTGGGGCCAGGAATCCAAAAGAATTACAAGCACTGAGGGAGAGCACAGGGCAGGTAATAAAGGGCAGGGGGCGGAGCTAACTCCGAGAGACCAGGCCGCAATAGGCTCTCCCACTCCTGAGCCTGCCACCCTGGTTGGTGGGAGATGGTGTCAGTCGAACAGGTCTGGCCTCAGGTGTGGATTGATTAATCCCAGGAGTATAGCTAGATGAAGTACCTGGCAGATCCCTAACAGTTCATGTCTGTTACTAATCCTTTGGTATTCTTCTAAGTATTTTTAGTTGCTGGTTGTTGGTGGTTACTTGACGTATATTTCCATCCTTTTTCTTCCTAATACTCAGAGTTTTAAGCTTTGTGTTTTCATTTTATTTATACTGTGTACACTGAAACACTGCATAGAGAGAATAATAACCCTGCAATTAGATTGCTATTTATTGAATGGAGCTTGTACTATTATTTCAATTATGTCTGATCATACATATTATTATGTAAGCAACTGAATTATTGTCCTTCCAGCTTGAAAAATATAAAGTAAGAAAATAAGTGTTCTTTAGAAGTAATGTCAAGGTCAATCTAAAACCAACTTACCATAGTTATTTATTCCCTTTTATTTACATGGTGCTGGGATATTACACAGCGATCATTGAAAAAACTGAGATGCTTCATCTATAGGCAATAGAAAATATGGCTACATTTTCCAATTCTATTTATCTTTGTACTGTTACAGTGACGAGGGCCATCTCCTTTTACCAACTTTGTTTTATGTGATCACAATGATATGGTGGATTAACCATGTTGGGTAACATGAAAGTAAACCTCGGGGGATGCTGGTTCTCATTAAAGAGACACAGCTGGTATGGAGTCTTACTGGCAATGCTCTATGGGAAAAAAATAAATATGCAAGTTAGTTCTCCTCCAGGAGAAGGAAAGCCATCTCTCTAGTGTCACCTTTTGGAGGCAGCATCCCTGTAAGTCAATATACAAACTGTAGAAGAGCCTTGAAACATGAATAGAGATTCTAACCAAGCCATTCTCCACCAAAAGGAAGAGAACCCCATCTGTAGAGAGCTGTTTCAGTTTTTATGCCCTCGTCATTACAGAGCAGGGTGCTGGCTGGCTGAGAGGCCCTTCACGTAACACTCGGGGATTCCACACCAGCTGTATCTCTTTAATGAGAACCCGCATTCCCCAAGCGCTACATGAAAGGCCTTTCACCCAGCCAGCACCCTGCTCTGAACTAAAGAGGGCGAAAAACACCCAAAACAGCTGTCTACAGACAGGTTTCTCTTCCTTTTTGAGGAGACTCTGGCTTGGCTAAAATCACAAGTCATGTTTCAATTCAGAAGAAAGTTACTCTGCACACCAGTAGGAGTAAAGTACTGTTTTTTATTTTCATGCCAGTGGCCGTGTGTGACATTTCGGTCTTATCTTAGACCTTTATCAGGCACTAAGCTGTATTGGGCAGCTGCATATTGGCGAAATGTAATGGCGGCTTTTTGCTATGGAGGCGCTATTGCATTGCGCCAACACGCAACTGCCCAGTACGACTTAGCGCCTAATGAAGGTCTAGGATAAGACCGAAACACACGGCCACTGGCATGGAAATAAAAAACAGTACTTTACTCCAACTGGCGTGCAGAGTAACTCTCTTTTGAATTATAATTGGGTTGGGCACCTGCTTATGCACCCATCACGCCTAGCGCTGTCTGAACCACTGCAAATAGTCATGTTTCAAGGTTTTTCTACAGGTCGGACATTGACTTACAGGGATGCTACCTCCAATTGGTGGCACCGGAGAGATTGCTTTCTCTGTGAAAGAACTATCTTGCATAGGAAAGCAAAGAAAGTAGGTTATTTATCAAAATCCCATTAACCAAACTACTATAAGACATTCTCCATACAAAAATACGCTGAGGTAGATTTACAAAGCAAAATGCGCCACAAATCTGGCTTAGATTGTACCCAAAAAAATAGAGTACGTGGTGTGCACCATATTTAATTATGTGATTTAGACGCTATTTAAACCTCACTAGACAGTTTTAAGAAGTGTCTAGAAAAAGGGGAGTAGTTAAGAGGACATGGCTAAGAGGCCAGTTTTTCTATTAGACAGTTTTGATAGTTGAGGCGCAATGTAAAATATTTATTAATGCTGGCGCACTGCACAGGTGGTGTGCCAATCTTTCCCCCAGTGCAGCACACATTCGATTTTTCAATAGGGCTTACCCTATTAATGAATCTAACTTAAGCTTAAAACGTCATCAGGTAAACAGTTGTCTGAAATTTTTGGTAAATGTGTCCCTCTCACGGACTCTCAAGCCCCACTCAAGCCCCACCCAATCTCAAGCCCCATCCACTTTTTTTTTTTATACATTTCATGTAGGCTCACAGGTGTTTAACCGCTGATCCAGGGACTGTTGCGTGTAAGGGGCGTTAGGGCAGGGAAGGGGTGTGTTTAGGGTAATGGGGTAGGGGTATATAGGGCCACTCACCCGGGCTTTCAGTGGTGGTCACAGGCTCTTCTTTGCGGCCCGATTCACCTCACATGCATTGCTCCCATAGCAGACATGGGGCTAGTAGGACTGGATCGGGTCGGCGTCAGGGGTCTGGTCGCAGTCGGTCACGGCGGCATCGACGTCGTCACTCTAGGAGATATCTCCATCTGACTCGTCGTCGTCGGACGTCTCCCGGGGTAGTTGGCAGGCAGCAGGGAGCAGTAGCAGAAGTTTTCGCGCTGCGTTTGACCGGGGTAGTCGGAGTCGCCGTTCCTCAGTTGGCGCACCAGGTGTCGCTCCCCCTACGCCAGATGTGGTTTCGGTGGTCCCAGTTGCCACGCCGGCTGACGTGGTTCCGTCCGCGCCGGGAGGTGCGTCTGCTGCTGGACACAGTGAGTATGCCAGCCTTCGGGCTTGGAATGACAATAACATGTCTGCCACTGATTTATTGTCTGCTGTGCAATCTCTGGTGGCGGGGGCCGTCCCGTTGCCCGGGGGACCGTCGTCACAGGCCGTGGTTGCAAGGTCCATGCCGGAGGCGTCCACTTCTATGTCCACTCCGTCGGTCCCTGCTTTCAGAGATTCTTATTTTTGTAGTGTGTCTCCCTTGGGTGCTCATGTGTCTGAGGAGGTGCGTGAGAAAATCATTAAGAATGCTTACATTGACATTTGGTCTCTTTTGTCGGTCGACTCATCGACAGTTGATAAGGAGCGTCGAATGGAGCGGGGTGTGTTGGGTAAGCCTAAGGTCGTGCAGTCTTTTAATAATTGGGTGCAGGCCTTTGCTATTTGGGGGGTGTTTAGTACGTCTCGGCCTGAGTGTGCGGGGCAGTTGTTTGCCTATTTGGACACTATTTTTAGCGCGTATAAATCGCATGGTGGCACTGCTTGGTGGCGGTACGATGAGGCGTTTCGTAGGCGGCTGGCTCAGAGGCCGGAGGTTGGTTGGGATACCAAAGCCACTGATGTTTGGTTGCGCTTGATGATGGCGCAGCGGCCCTTTCAGCCCGCCGCCCCAGGGGGTGTCCAGAGAGCGGGGGCCTGTTGGCTCTTTAATGAGAGACACTGTAGACTTTATGCCTCTTGTAAATTCCGCCACGAGTGCTCCTCGTGTGGAGGCACTCACGCAGCGGTTAGCTGTTCCCGTCGGGTTGCAGCGGTCACCCGCCCTGCGGGTGTTGGTCGAGGGGAGGACGCCAGTGCGCGTATCTGCGATGCTCCCGTGGTTAAACCGGTATCCCAAGATGGTGGAAGCCGCTCTGCTTAGAGTTGGTTTTTGTTTTTGTTTCTTTATTCCGTTTATGGCCCAGGCGGACCCGGTTATGTCACGTAATTTGAAGTCGGCTGTGGAGTTTCCAGAGGCCATTCGGGAGAAGGTGGAAAAAGAAGTTGAACTGGGCCGGATGGCCGGCCCATTTTCTGTTTTGCCCTTTCCTAATCTTAGGGTGTCGCCCCTGGGGGTGGTTCCTAAGAAGGAGGCTGGAAAGTTCCGTCTGATTCATCATCTGTCCCATCCTAAGGGGCGATCGGTGAATGACGGGATCGACAGCGAGCTGGCGACGGTCTCATATGTGTCGTTTGATCGGGCAGTCGACTTGGTGTGTCGGGTGGGGGCGGGTGCCCTTATGGCCAAGTCCGATATTGCGACCGCTTTTCGTTTGTTGCCTGTTCATGCGGATTGTTTTCATTTGTTGGTTGTGCTTTGGAGCGGTTTTTCTATTATGATATGTGTTTGCCTATGGGCTGTTCGATTTCTTATTATTTCGAGGTGTTTAGCTCATTTTTGGAATGGGCGGTGCGGGATCTTACGGTTTCTGGGTCACTCATTACCTGGATGATTTTTTGTTTGTGGGGCCCGTTTCCTCTGGGCACTGTCAGTTTTTGTTAAGGTCCTTTCAATATCTTGCTCAGCGTTTCGGGGTCCCTCTTTCTGAAGAGAAGACTGAGGGACCGGTGACGGTATTGTGTTTTCTGGGCATTGAGATAGATTCGGTAGCTATGGTCTTTCGTCTACCGGCGGAGGTGGTGTTGAAATTGCGTGCCGCATTGGATATGGCCTTGGCTGCGCGGAAGTTGGAGTTGCGGCAGATTCAATCCTTGTTGGGTTTGTTGGTCTTTGCGTGTCGTATTATGCCCATGGGGCTGGTGTTTGCCAGGAAGTTGTCCTTGGCTACTGTGGGTGTTTCAGTGCCTTCTCATCGTGTTCGGATTTCTAGTTTGGTTAAGGCGGATTTGCGCATCTGATGTACTTTCTTGGAGGATTACAATGGGCGTACGTGTTGGAGGGCGCCGCCAATTTCCAGCGTGGACTTGGAGTTGTTTACGGACACGGTTGGTGCGGTGGATTTTGGGGCGTTGCTGGGTTCGGCGTCGTACGCTGAAGCTTGGCCTGCTTCTTGGCGGGACACGGGTTGGTGTGCAAATTTGACGTTGTTGGAGCGCTTTCCCATAGTTGTCACCGTTGAATTGTGGGGGGCGCGCCTCTCCAACAGGTCTGTGGTGTTTTGGTCTGATAATATGAGTGTTGTTTTTGCTGTTAACCAACTTACTTCTTCCTCAGGTCCGGTTTTGGCTTTGCTTCGTCATTTGGTGTTGCTTGTTGCTGATGCCTTATCTCGTTTTCATTGGCAGGTTTTTCGCTCCCTTTGCCCGCAGGCGGATCTGGAGGGAGCCAGCTGCCCAGAGTTTTTGTGGAGGCTGCTGGATCGGAGTTAGTGCCGTTGGTGAGGTCCTCCCTTGCGCCCTTTACCTGGGCTACTTACGGCAATGCGTGGAAGGAATGGTTGAGCACTGCGGGGAATAGACTCATTGGGGAGGATCCAGGGCTATGCACGACTGTGACGCTTGAATATTTGTCAGCTTTGCGCGAGCGTGGTGTTTCGGGGGGTGGTGGCTCAGCAGTGTCTGGCTGGGGTTGCTTTCTTTTCGAAGTAACAAGGGTGGTCGGATGTTACTAAATCCTTTTTCATTTTGCAAGCATTGAAGGGTTGGAAGAAGTTGGCCTCCAGGAGGGAGTCGCGTCGTCCTTTGTCCTTTTCTTTATTGCAGGAACTTACAGCGGCGCTGCCGTCGGTTTGTTCTTCCCCTTATGAATCAGTTTTATTTTCGGTGGCGTTTTCATTGTGTTTTTTCAGGGCGTTGCGTATTTCGGAGCTAATTCCGATGGGGGCGGCTCGGCCGGGGGGTGTTCTTTTTGAGGATGTCATGGTTTTTTTGGTGGGGGTTCGTTTGCGTATACATCGCTCTAAGACGGATGTGTTTGGACGGGGTAGTTGGGTTTCGCTTCGGCCAGTCCCGGTTGGGGCTTGTACGTTGGCGGCTGTTTCGGCTTTCCTGGGGGTGCGTAGATCGGGGGTTCAATTTTTGGCGCATTTAGATGGGAGGCCGGTTACAAGGTTTCAGTTTTCTTCTATTTTCCATAAGGCTCTGGTCCAGGTCGGTAAGCCTCCAGGAGAGTATGGGACTCATTCTTTCCATATTTGGGCAGCCACTATGGCCAGTGAATTGGGGTTATCTGATGCGGCAGTAAGGCGCATCGGTAGGTGGAAGTCGGATTGTTTTGCTGGTTATGTTCGCCCTGATCTTCTTTTGCATTAATTCAGTTTTCGTTTTAGGTTCAAGACCCTCGGTGTGGATTGTCGGGCACTCATATGTGTTCTGGGCAGAGCGTCGGGCTGCTATACGCCCTGGTGGAAGATCGTTGGGCTTTGGAAGTGCCGAAGTCTACTGGAGAGGCCTCCGGGGCCTGCGCTGGTTGCAGGCGCTGATCGAAGTGGTCGACATCAGCTGTCATTGGCTGGTACCAACTGTTTTGGTTGTGCATTTGGGTGGAAATGATCTGTGTTTGGTTAGTTCAGGTGAGTTGATCTCGCTGATCCAGTCGGATTTGGAAAGGTTTGCTTCTTTTTTCCCCCGGTTGGTTTTAGTGTGGTCAGAGATTGTTCCTCAGTTGGTGTGGCATGGGGCTCGGGATGTGAATGCCATTGAGCGGGCAAGGCGCCTCTTAAATACCAGGGTGTCTCGGTTCGTCCGAGCGAGAGGTGGTGTGGTGGTTCGTCATCGGGAGTTGGAAGGTGACAACAGGGGATTGTTGCTGCCCGACGGGATGCCCCTGATGGACATTGGATTGGATATTTTCTTGTCGGGGTTGCAGGATGGGGTTGAGCAGGCTCTGTTTTTGTTGGGTGTCGGTGAGCCGTGTAGTTGAGGAGTACACGGTCACCTTATGGCGGTAGTGGAAGGGGATTTACTTACATGTCCTTGGTATAGGCAGGCATACAGGTTGTTCATTGACTTTTTTTAAGGTCATTTAGAGTTTATATTTTTGTCAAATGTTATTTGAAATTTCTATTGTGTTAATAAAGCTGTGGCCAACCCCCGGGTCAACCCCACTTTCAAAGAAGTTTAAGTGTCGGTGGTTCATTTATTTGAAGTTAATTGGGGGAGACTAATAGGGGTGACATATGTTGCTATATGCATACAGTCCATATATGTCAGAAAAAAAGGCACAAGTACTTCAAACATATGGTGTTCAATGTTAATAAATCTCTCCCAAAGTGTGTGGGGTACTTCATATTCTGCTTTAGACTACAGCACACATCTGGCCCTTTCTTCATAAGCCGGGCACCTGGTTTGAAAAGGCGTAAACGAGGCTTCCTGTGTTGTAGTCCTTGCAGCTGAAGAATGGAGTCTCCCTGAATCCTAGATCTGAGACAGGTAAGTGGAGGCTAGACTCTCCCTCACTGCAATTGAGAGGGTAACTTACATGTTTATATGCCCCAAGCGTGAGAGACTGATACCAGGAGGAAGAACCTCCCCCACGCCATCAGCGTCAGATGGGTTGTTAAGGCCTAGTAGTATACCCCGGCATCAGGAAAGAGATTGTTAGACTGCCCACTGTGCCCGTCCTGTGCGCTCCATTGGATTTAGTATCATGCAGGTTTTCTCTCCTAGTAGCATTGATTCTATGGATGAATATCTCCATAATAAAGTACCATACAGCGCTCCATATGATGGCACATAAAGTGCCTGTTGCTCATTAGTAGGGAGCCATAGGGACTCATTGTGCCGCTATACAGGCTCCATACACACGGCTCTGCCATGTGAATAACGCCAAACTCTAAATAAATGGATATGGGCCTCAGTATTACGTTAGGAAACCTTGGAACATTTGAGTATATAAACCCTCAAAAAATGTTGACTATTGGTACTGATTGGACTGAGAAAATTATAATATAATATAAAAAAAAACTCTTTCTATATCATATTCAACCTTAAGATGACCAACTGTTATCAGAATGTAATGTTCATTCATAACTTTTACTAGACACAGCTATATATTGATCCTTTCTGTGATTTGTGGACAACAGAGTTGTTATTCTCTCCTTCCTCACACTGACACTTCTAGATAAAACTGTATTTCATTAAGAGAAAATATGATATATTGTTGCTGGATTCCAGGAAGTAAACAACTCGACCTAATCATATTTGTCCAGAGATAAATGTCACACGATACAAAATTGACAATTGTAAAAAATAAAACTAAAATTACAAAGATAAAGTGAAGTACGGTAGTTGCCCATAACAAACAATGATATTTCTGCTTTCATTTTGCAAATTGCCTTAGAAAAATGACAATGGTTATACAAAAGGTATTTATGGGCAAAGGCATATGTACTGCTTAAAAAAAAATAGATAATAAAAAAATATATATATATATATATATATATATATATATATATATATATATATATTCCCAATGTGTTTAGTAAAAGTTCAAGTCTATAGAAAGTAAAGGGTTAATTTTTTTTGCTGATGGCAGAGAATTATGTTCAATACTTAAAATTCTCCATAGTTGTGACATATTAAAGAGTAACCCTGACAAGCTGACAGTATAAACGGCATATGACAGTTAATGTTGATAAATGTAAATACGCCTTTGTATACATTAAATGAAATACAACGGAGGATAACACAGCAAGAGCTAAGCACTAACACTCAATGCCAGGCAGCAGCTGCAAAAGTAAATAAAATTTTTGGATGCATAAAAAGAGACATAAAAAACTGTGACTAAAATATAATGTTGTCTCTCTATAAATCACTCGTAAAGACACAACTTGAATATAAATTATTTTGCTTGGAAAAAGTAGCCCTTTGGGGTGATCTTTTTAAATGGGTATTCCTAAATACACCCGACAACAGTATGACTAGGGCAGGAGAGGAGGGCAGAAGAGGAGGATCGGACCGGAGCGTGCACAGCAGGGCTCAGCCACAGCAGGAGTGTCCGGAAACAACAGGCACAGCACAAGCTGAGGGAGCTGCAGTCCCTGCTGGGGAGCATCCTGACACTGCAGGGAAGTCAGTCACTCTCCTTATAGGACACGGAAGAGACTGCGGCGGCCCCGGCTACGAATGGTTCAGTGAATGTGACACCCATGCTCCTCAGACACACATGCCACTGACTTAACAATATTAGGGCTTATTCAGATGAACGGGATTTACGTCCGTGCGACACGCGTGATTTTCACAAGCGTCGCACGGACCTATATTAGTCTATGGGGCCGTGCAGACAGGTGCGTGATTTTTACGCTGCGTGAGTCCGCAGCTAAAAAAAGTCACGACATGTCCTTTCTTTGGCCGTTTTTCGCGCTTCATGCACCCATTGAAGTCAATGGGTGCTTGAAAATCACGCGTGCCACACGGAAGCGTCCGTGGGATGCGCGTGATTCGTGCAACAGCTGTGAAAAGGATGAATGAAAACAGAAAAGCACCACGTGCTTTTCTGTATACAAACATGCAAACGGAGTGTCATAATCAGCATTGTGAGAAACTAGACATGGACCGCACAAACCACAATATATACGTTGATCTGAGCCGCTAGGCATAATTTAGAAACATGAACATGAGGTTCTTTGTAAACATTTTGATCAAACTGTATAAGCCCACTTGCCACTTCACGGCGACCTCTTTAAAGTGGGTCCCTACTCTATCGGCTGCAGCACTGCATGGCGGCCACTGCCACTGCATCACCGCTCCTGCAGAGGGAGCAACCCAGGGTCCAAAAGCACCCATGCTAACAGACCATGCCAAGCCTCCTTGGCTCTGGGCCACGTCCCCCCACAAGTGCAGCACTACAGCAACAGACACCACCATACAGCACCACAACATGTGAACAGATGGAATGCGCTCACCTTGCCATGCGCCCCCAGTGGCCAACTGAGAGCACAAGCAAGAGCAGGAACACTTATGAGGTCATTCCTGAATTAAAATCAGCTGGGTATTTTTTCAAAAGCGTGGAGTGCTGGTACCAAGTAAAACAAAAGAAATGAGGAGGATAGACCGTGAAGTGGCAAGTGGGCTTATACAGTTTGATCAAAATGTTTACAAAGAACCTCATGTTCATGTTTCTAAATTATGCCTAGCGGCTCAGATCAATGTATATATTGTGGATTGTGCGGTCCATGTCTAGTCTCTCACAATACTGGGAGTGTCATAATGATGGCGGCTGCGTGAAAAGCACGCAGCCGCGCATCATACGGGGCTGAAACACGGAGCTGTCAAGTGCCTTTTGCGTGCGCAAAAGCCGCGTTTTTTATGCGCGCAAACGCACACGCTCGTGTGAATCCAGCCTAAGAAACAAGTCAGTGGCATATGTCAGCAGTGCCCACAGAGCATCTGCAAATTGTAGTTTATAATAGGAAAATGGGCAGTCACATGGCAAGCTGATTTTCCTCTCTGACTGATAAAGAAATTACAGGGTTAAAATTAAAAGACCAAAACAACATAGAAGGGGTCTGAACACATATTAGGCTTCGTTAGGAGTATTAACAAGGGGAGATTTGGAAAAAAATTCTCATGGTGGGAAAACACCTTTAACATATATAATTATATACCAGGTCAATGCAATGAGTTGGCACATTAACTATAAGGCTGGATTCACACGAGCGTGGCGTTTTGCGTGCGCAAAAGCCACTTAACAGCTCCATGTGGCAGCAGCATATGATGCGCGGCTGTGTGCTTTTCGCGCAGCCGCCATCATTATGACACTCCATTTGGATGTTTGTAAACAGAAAAGCACGTGGTGCTTTTCTGTTTACATTCATCCTTTTCACAGCTGTTGCGCGAATCACGCAGTTCGCACGGAAGTGCTTCCGTGCGGCATGCATGGTTTTCACGCACCCATTGACTTCAATGGGTGCGTGATTCGCGCAAAACGCCGAAAGAACGGACATGTCGTGACTTTTTTTCAGCGGACTCACGCTGAGTAAAAATCACTGACATGTCCGCACGGCCCCATAGACTAATATAGGTCCGTGCAACGCGCGTGCAAATCACGCGCGTTGCACGGACGTTTTTCCCGTTCGTCTGAATAAAGCCTTAGGGTATGTTCACACGCTCTATTTACGGACGTAATTCAGGCGTTTTACGCCTGGAATTACGGCCGAAAATAGTGCTTGAAAGCGTCGGCAAACATCTGCCCATTCATTTGAATGGGTCTTACGATGTTCTGTGCAGACGGTCATTTTTTTTACGCGCCGCTGTCAAAAGACGGCGCGTAAAAAAGACGCCCGCGTCAAAGAAGTGCATGTCACTTCTTGGGACGTCATTGGAGCCGTTTTCCATTGACTCCATAGAAAAACAGCTCCAATTACGTCCGTAATGGACGCTGCGAAAAACGCCTGCACATGCCATTACGTCAGAAATTCAGGAGCTGTTTTCTCCTGAAAACAGCTCTGTAATTTCAGCCGTAACGGACGTGCACGTGTGAACATACCCTTAATTGTAAGAGCTGTGTAACGGACTGGGGTATAAACACTTGTGTGTGGAAGAAAGCCATTTCCATTGTAAAAAAGGAAGGGGTTCTTCATAGTAAGAGCAGTCAATCTTTGGAACTTTGGCCTAACACAAAAGATAGTGGGAGCAAGTCAGTGTCAGTATTTAAAAATGACTAAACATTTATTTAAACTAAATGACTAGACTCTTATTAGGCCCTGTTCACACGGAGTTTTTTTGACTAGTTTTTTGGAGCAATAACCGCTCCGAAAAACTAGTCAAAAACCGGCCGAAAATGCCTCCCATTGATTTCAATGGGAGTTGGACGAGTTTTTTTACCGCGAGTAAAAAAAACATGGTGCGATAAAAAGAAGTGTCATGACCCATCTTGAGGCAGTTTCCGCCTCCAAAACCCCATTTCAATCAGTGAGAAAGAGGAAAAAAACGCCTCGATGAGTGTTTTGACGAGTCTTTGTCAAACCACTGTCTGGAGGAGTTTTTGCAGGAGGAGTTTTCCTCATGCAAAAAACTCAGTGTGAACACAGAGGCTGGGTTCACACTGAGTTTTTTGCAGGAGGAAAATCTGCCTCAAATTTGGATTTTTGCTGCGTTTTTTGCCCGTGGCCATCGAACGCTTTCTTTGCCTCCCATTGATGTCAATGGGAGGTCGGAGGCGAAGATAGGGCATGTCTCTTCTTTTTCCCGCGAGCCTGTTTTTCCACTCGCGGGAAAAAAATGCCTCTGCCTCCCATTTAAATCAATGGGAGGCATTTTCAGCCGTTCTTTGGCGCGTTTTCTGACACGGTTTCCGCGTCAAAAAACTTGTCAAAAAACTTAGTGTGAACCCAGCCTTATGGTGAAACCTTCATTCTACATGCTAGAGGGTCATCCTTGAGGGTATCTGTAATGCCTTTCCAAAGAACAAAACTTTCTACAATGACAAAGTGGGTCACCATTTATTTTCTTCAATAATTCAGATAATAAGGAGTATTATATACAGTACTTTGGTGAAAACTACAGAGAACTCTAAAATCTATTTATTTAATTAAATTGTGTACATTTCAGATGTTAAGAAAGCTTTGTTGCATAGTTAGTACGGTTGAAAAAAGACACATGTCCATCAAGTTCAACCAAGGGACGGGAAAAGGGAAGGTAAAAAATGTCTACACATAGGAGCGAATATTTTTTTTGTTCTAGGAAATTATCTAAGCCTTTTTTTAAAGCATCTACTGTCCCTGCTGTGACGGCTCCTGCGGTAGGCTATTCCATAGATTCACAGTTCTCACAGTAAAGAAGGCTTGTCGCCTCTGCAGCTTGAACCTTTTTTTTTCCAGACGGAGGGAGTGCCCCCTTGTTTTTTGAGGGGGTTTTACATGGAACAGGATTTCACCATATTTTTTGTATGTACCATTCATATATTTATATAAGTTAATCATGTCCCCCTTAGTTGTATTTTTTCAAGGCTAAATAGGTTTAGTTCTTTTAATCTTTCCTCATAACTTAAATTCTCCATGCCCCTTATTAGCTTCGTTGCTCTACTTTGTATTTTTTCCAACTCCAGGGCATCCTTTCTATGAACTGGAGCCCAGAACTGAACTGCATATTCTAGATGAGGCCTCACTAATGCTTTGTAAAGTGGTAATATTACATGACTGTCCCGCGAGTCCATGCCTCTTTTGATACACGACAATATCCTGCTGGCCTTTGAAGCAGCTGATTGACATTGCATGCTGTTATTTAGTTTATGATCTACAAGTACACCCAGATCCTTCTCAACAAGTGACTCCCCCAGTGTATCTCCCCCTAGGACATACGATGCATGCAGGTTGTTGGTACCCAGGTGCATAACTTTACATTTATCTACATTAAACTTAATTTGCCAAGTGGACGCCCAAACACTTAGTTTGTTTAAATCCGCTTGCAATTCATGAACATCTTCCATAGACTGAACTATATTACATAGCTTGGTGTCATCTGCAAAAATAGTAATAGTGCTATTAATCCCATCCTCTATATCATTAATAAATAAGGTGAATAACAGTGGTCCCAGCACTGAACCCTGGGGTACACCACTTATAACTGGGGACCATTCAGAGTAGGAATCATTGACCACAACTCTCTGAATACGGTCCTTGAGCCAATTCTCAATCCAATTACAAACTATATTTTCTAAACCTATAGTCCTTAATTTACCCATTGGACGTATATGAGGGACAGTGTCAAATGCCTTTGCAAAGTCCAAAAACACTATATCCACAGCGGCCCCTCTGTCTAGGCTTCTGCTCACCTCTTCATAAAAACAGATCAGGTTGGTTTGACAACTTCTGTCCTTTGTAAAACCGTGCTGGCTGTCACTTATAATACTATTTTTGTCACATAATCCTGTATATAGTCCCTCAATAGCCCCTCAAACATTTTCCCCACGATGGATGTTAAGCTTACTGGTCTATAATTGTCACTTATTTACTGATCCCTAGGATATATGAGGTGCTGAATACATCTGTTCTCGCTCACATCTGTTAGATTGATGACTAAACTGAAATATCCAGATTAACAGTAAGGCCTCATGCACACGACCGTGTTTTTGCGTCCGCAATTCAACCGCAAATCCACGGGTAAATTGCGGACCCATTCATTTCTATGGGCCCATACACACTATCCGTGTTTTCACGGCTCTCCGCATGTCCGCACATCCGTGCCGCAGAAACTACGGACATGTCCTATTATGGGCCGCAAATGCGGTGCGGACATGCCAATAGAAGTCAATGGGCCCGTGGAAATTGCGGATACACCGCCGTGTGTCATCCGCAGTTTTGCGGATTTGCGGAAGTGTTGCTAGGCGACGACCGGGAATGAGTTCTGTCGTCATCATGTTTTACCTAGGCTTTTTATTTTTCATCCGCATTTTGCGGATTACATACGGATGAACTGCGGAGGACATACGGATGAACTGCGGATGACATTTCACGGAACACGGTCCTGGAATTTGCGGACCAGAAAAACACTACGGTCGTGTGCATGAGGCCTTACATGACTAATAGCACTAGTGTTATCAGCAGCAGACAGTGGGAAAATCTAGAGAAATGGCAAATAAACAGTTTTTATAATATACAGTTCTTAAAGTGTAAGTAAACGTTTGACAAACTTCTGACATGTCATAGTGACATGTCAGAAGTTTTGATTGGTGGGGGTCCGAGCACTGAGACCCACACCAATCGCTCAAAGAAGCGCCCGTGTGTGCGTTCACCTGCTTCGTGTCTGTTCGGCTTTTTCCAGAAAGCCGATGTATTGGAGTACGGGCTCATAGACTTTCTATTGAGCTCATACTCTAGTACATTAATTTCCGGAAAAAGTTGAATAAGCACGAAGCGGCTGTGCTGCTTCGTTTGAGCGATTGTTGGGGGTCTCAGTGCTCGGGCCCCCACTAATCCAAACTTCTGACATGTCACTATGACATGTCAGAAGTTTGTCAAACGTTTAGTTACCCTTTAAATGTGTTAGGTATAATTTAATATATCTATATTGTTAATGAGAGATAAAGTAGTTCTACAATTTAGAAGACCAACTATTTCATATACCCTATTAGGGAATTTGGAGATAATAGAGGGGGGTTTTCTATTCAGGATTCTCATCTCTTGACCACAGTGGAGAACAGTAATAAAAATCATCTCTTTCTCTGAGGGACCTGTACTTTCCTACATTGCACAAATAACCCAATGTTTTGTGTGGGCACTGTGTAATACTTAATTTCCCCTGTGGTGGCGCTGCAGGGAAATTGAACACATACTGTCAGGTTTCCCTATGGAGTGCTGGGGATCCCAGCAGGAGGACACTTTCTAATCATCTTATTGTCAAGTGACCCTTCTAACAAGTAGGGATTGTCCAAAGCGAAGAGCCCCTTTTAAAGGTTATGTACACATTTTTTTTTTTTATCCCAATGCATCTAGAATGAAAACTGAAGCAACTTTGCATTAGGTGTTAATTAGAAAATGCCCTAGTTTCGACAGCTCCTATGCAAACCTAAGCGTCTCCATGGTAACAGACAACAAACAAACCTTTTGTAGTCAGATCATGCAGTCATACTATCTTTCATCTGTCCCCTACTACTTACTGACTCATCGAATGTTTGTTAGCAAGTAGAGGGCCGATGGAAGGCAATATGACTGTAGTATCAGACTGCATCATGATTTGTTCGTCTGTTACTACCAAGGCACATAGGTCTGCATAAGAGCTGTGGAAACAAAACGATTATTAATTAAGACCTAATGCAAAGTTTTTCTTACTTTTCACTTCAGAAGCACTGGGACAATAAAAATAAATTTTCTTAAAACACTTTAAAGTGTATCTGTCACCAATATTTTTGGTGTGAACAGTATTCGTTTATGTTATATTCCCTTGTGGACATTCAGTTTCAGGATATCTTTAAAATGTTTAGCACATCTTTTTGTTATTCTTTAGTAACGTACACTTTGAAGTGAATGAGTGTAAACCAGGGATGCACAACCTATGATAGTCCAAGGGCCACTTGTCAGATTTTAAATTCCACTCAGGTCTGTACCAGATATAACAAAGTAATAGTTATATGTATGTATGTTTGTATGTATGTATGTATGTATGTATGTATGTATGATGACATGTTTTCCATGTTATAAACCAAAAAGAGAAACAAGTCACGACCAAATAATAAAAAGAGTAGCAAAGCCTTTATTAAAGTCAATTTAGACACAGAAAAACACATAGACAAAACTAGACACAATAAAATGAGCCCTCGTACAAAGATGGAATCAGACCATAAAAGTAGCATGGCCCCCCAGGTGGAAAACCGGTCAAAAAATCGCCCAGGAAAAAGTGCTTGAATCATAAGTTTAAAACAAGTATCAGGTATGGTACATTTTGCACAGATTGGTATAATGAAGTAAGAAAGATATAATTGCAATCACAGACATATGTATCACACAAACGGCAATGTGTCTATACCTAAGAAGTACAACGCTAGCCGGGAGATCAGGACCGGAATGCGGGGGGACCACTGCTGCACCCATGTTGTTGCACTTTATTGTGTATATATATATATATTTAAGAGAATTATTGGAAGATTTTGGACACAGAAAACAGAGCAGGTTCATTATAAATCATCTCTAAGATGTTTCGGGAAAAGGGATGGAGCTACAGCCTGGGTTGTATGACCCCTCCCTGTTGACCATGATTTGTGTCTAGGGCAGGATGTGGTAAAGTAAGGAGCCTCTCTCTGCAGGAGCTGGGGGAGAGTTGAATAGTCTTGGACCTCACACATAAGACTCAGTTACTTTTTCACTGGCCTGACCTAGTAATTCCTGCGGCTTCCATGCTGCTCTGAAGTTAATAGTTTGGTGCGGCGCAGACGGAATTACCAACCAAAAATGTTGTGCACCCGGCAACCGGGAACTGCATGTCTAGAATAGCTGATCGAAGAAAGAAGTGAGAGCCCTGCACTGTTTCCTATGAAATCTGATACAACCAGAACTGTGACTCTGCTGGAAATTGATTGCCTTCAGTAAAGGTAAAAGTGAGTTCACCAAGTAGCATCCCTGTCTCCTGCCTTATTGCACTACGCCAGGGGTCTCAAACTCGGCCGGGTAAATGAGCCTCACAAAGAAAAAATGTGAAGTTGACGGGCCGCATCACTTTCAAATTTGATAGTGACGTCAAGGGTTTTCCCGGGCACAGCGCTTAAATAAGCGCTGTGCCCGGGGAGTCCTCGGCGAGCAGAGGAGTTCCCTCCACTTCTCGACTCTTAAATAATGCTGAAGCGGGGAGCTGACAGTTCACTGCTTCAGCATTGGGTTCAATGTATACTCGTCCTGAGAACACAGATACAGTTGACAGCGATCATACCCCCGGCCGCCCGGAATCCGGGATTGTCCCGCTGAATCCGGGACGGTTGGGAGGTCCCCGGGGGAATGTAGCGCTATCTACCCGTGGGGGGGGGGGGTGTGAGGCAATATCTACAGGTGGGGGATGCACTATCTACAGGGTGCTGTGTGGCCATTGCTCTACCAACACCAACGATCCAGCGGGGGAAAGGTACTGCGCTCCTTCATGATGTCAGCGCTTTCCTCCTTCGGCCTGCTCTCTCCTCTCCCAAAGGAGCTATGGTGCCCTGTGGGCCACAGGTGACCGCCTCACTACACCATCGAGGGCATCCCAACATACACCAGGCTGGGAGACAAATATCCAAGGGTGTGCCCCGGGGGACTACTACTACCACCACCATCCTATAGTGCACCCCATCTTCCCTGTGCCAGCCCTGCAAGTGAGAGAAGATTGGTGAAATGACCCTAGGCACTGTGAACACCGTGTTTTACTACTACTCCCATCCTCTCCACGCTCTCCTCTGAGCTGCCACAGTTCTGCCTGGATTGTCAATTAAATAGAACTTATATAGCCTGAGAGTGCCCCGATTAGTGCCAGCCATAAAATGCACCATAAGCACTTACCTGTCCCTGCGCAACGTGCCGCTCCTCCTCTTTCTGACATAGAGAATACATGTAAGCAGTCACCAGAGGACGCTCACATGGATCTTTCCAAGACCTGCACTGATATCTATGACCAGTGCAGGGAAGAGAGGACGAGACTGTGTTCTCTGCATTAGATGGATGTGGCTGTTCTTTGACAAATGTGTCTATATAGCGATACCAACATCTAGCATATTGTAAAAAATCGGCATTGATGTAGACGTATTCATCCTCAAATAATGCCATATAGGCGTTGGCATATGGTGGTGCAACATTCGATCCCATGGCTGTGCCACAGGTTTGTATATAGAAAACGTCACCAAACATGAAAAAGTTGTCATGTAGTATCAGATCTAGCAATTGTTCTATGATCTAAATTGACTTTAATGCTCTTTATGTTTATCCATTGTGGCAGTTATTTCCATGCCGTTTCTTACTTGCATTTAGATTATATACATATTGACCTCTTTCTTGTATTCTCTGAAACGTAGTTCGCTTTAAAACATTAATACAGGAATAATTAGAGATAGATATGTCATCTTTTTAGATCATTTATGTTTTTTCGAATGGACTTCTATTTCTCCTGTCTATTCTACCATTATACCATATGTAAGGTCCAGTCATGACTATTTATCATGTATATACTTTGTTTTTCTATGTATTTTTTATGTATTGATTATACTGTATGTCTATACTCTTTTTCTCTTTTTTTGTACACCAGTGCGATTGTGACAAAGGCTTGGGATAGGCCGAAACGTCTATTATTACATCGTATATTATTACATCACAAGCCTTTTTCTTCTATTGATTGTACCAAGATAATACATAATTTGATTTGTGAGGAAAAAAAGAAATTTTTTTATTATTTTGGAAACCTGCCATCAAGGAGAGATTTTCTTCGAATATATTTACATATTTGAGTGCTTGGGTTATTTTCTTCTGATCTTCTGAAATATTGAGACACAGACAAGCATGTCTTTGCCCTGATGATTGGGTGGTGCACAGAAGAGCATCGTGGGCTGTGCCGACTATACACCCTGGTCAAAAGGGTTGAGTTGTGTCTAAATGAGTATAAAGGTTGGAGCTACGGTCAGGACTCTGACCAATCAAATTCGTCTGTGTATGTGAGGTCACAACATCAACTGATTAGCTGCTAAATCCTGTATAATAAGAGTGCCGGACAAGAGCCGCATCCTTAATGAATATTAATCAGCAGCCAATTTGATAAGATACATAGATAAAATTCAGGAGAGGTGCAGTGTGATTTACTGGAAAAACACAGTCACATAGTGTAGAATTTAAAGGCTATGTACACCTTTGGAAGCATTTATTTATTTATTTATTTTATAAATCAATGTTTTATGTGTTTTTATGCAACTATTAAATTGACTTTCATTACTTATGATTTAATTTTTTTCATTTTTACGATACAGCTTCTATGTATCCTATATACATAGAAAATGTATCCTCTCACAGCCAATTCCGTTAGTTCAGCTCGGCTGAGAGTGGGTCCTGCGTGTCTCTGAAAAAGAGGATTCAACTTATAGCAATCACAACTAAGTTATAAACTTAGATATGATCGATATTAGCTGTATTCTGTGTGACAGAGACAAACAGCACCAGGTTTCAGCCGAGCCGTCAGTTCAGCTGAACTGACAATTAGCTGAAAGAGAAAGATACAGCTTCTATTTGTACAGGATACATAGAAGCTGTGTTGTAGAAAGTTTTTTTGTTTTCAGAAAAAGCGCTACCTTAGTCTATGAGCTGTGCCTAGTCTTCACTTGAATAGAGCTCAGCTGCAATAACAGGCACAGACATAGACAAGAGTGGTGCACTATTTCTGATACAAAGCTGCTAAAAAAATAATTCATCTCAGACAACCTCTTTAATAAGTAGATTTGGTAAACGTGAGCAGAGGTGATTCTCGATCTCTTGTAAAAAAAAATTAAAAAAAAAATGCAAGTCTCTGGCTGCTAGCATAGTGTAGCAGTAATGTTGGAGAGCCACTCATTTCTCTCCTGTAAGAACTTTTGATATTTTCTTTCTTCCAGTTTAGTGTTTGGGATTAGACTACTGCTCTTATATATTCTATTGTATTATAGCCTTCAGCCATTTAGCATTATTTATGTTTTAGAATACATATTCATATTGATTATGTTTAATCTTAAAGCTATTAATACAATTTACTTGCAATGCCATGCCTAACCACTGGGTGTGCTATTATATGGAAATATGCCCATAAAGCATGGGTCACAAAGCACTTTTATTTAGAGCATATGTTCTATATATTCTAATTTGCCATCTAGTGGTAGATATATTAACTGCAATAATGTAATTTTTTGCTCTGTTGAACATAAATTACACGTTATAATGCATTTATATGTCACAAAATGGAAAATATATGTTGTTAACTCCTACATCCTACATAATTGCATTTAAAAGAAACGGTTTTTTATTTCGTCTTTATATTTAAAAAATCATGTGATTGTTTTCTATTGTTTTTTTTACAGTGTATCATGTTTAAAGAAAAAAATTATTTTATATATATATATATATATATATATACATACATACCACATACTGTAAATATTCTATAAATATGCATGTTCAAGAAAATATGTTTTAAAAATAACATTTACAAAAATAAAATTGCCATTTTTCTGACCTATAAGGCCACGTTCAGATGTGGCAGAATTGCTGTTGAATTCCGCTGAGGACAGTCCGCAGTGGAATTCTGCAGCAGCCGTTTTTTACATTTGTTTCTATACATTTTTGGGAAACTTAGTTCAGACCTTATGGAAAATAACTGTGTGGAAATCAGGCTGCGGTGCAGAATTTTCCCTCCACAGCATGCATATTGTTGCGGAGAAGCAGCGGAATTTCACTGCGGATTTCAGCCTTTGCAATGCAAAAACTGAAATCTGTGGCAAGTCCGCTGTGATATCTGCAACATCTGAATTACCTGTGAAATATGCAAATGTTGGTGCAGATTCGTTGCGTAATTGCTCCAAATCTGCAGCAACATTTTCTGCGGAAAAACTCTGCCACGTCTGAGCGTCGCCTAACAAGGTAAATGTATGTTAAATCAGTTCAATATGTAAAAAATTAAAAACACTTAATACATTTTTTTTCAAAAGAATGCAAAGAATTTTTTATATATTTATTGGTCTATTTTTACAGATATGAATTCTTAATGCCATTTTATGGAATTTAATTATATAAAATTGTTTTATAATAAGGCTAAAAGGGTGTCAAGATTTAATATAATAGGATTTACCATTTAGATTATGAGCCCCAATGGGGACAGTAAAAAAGAGGGCCTCTGTACAGCGCTGCGTAATATGTTGTTGCTATATAAGTAACTGAAATAAATAAATAAATAATAAATATTTACATTTATTTCAATTTGTGAAATTATTTATTTGGTTAATAAGCTGAATGAAACGTAATATTTTATATAATATAAAATGTACTACATTTTTCTTGATGATAATTTTATTAGGCTTTTAATTTTAATATTATTACAGGTACGCTATTGTGGATTTTTATAATTGAGGATGGACATGTTAAAAATGATAGAATTATTTGGTGTTCAAATATATGTACAATATTAGCATTGATTTGCATTACGAAGCATTCACTGAATTTTTAAATGGTAGTATCAGAATTTATATTGGAAAAATTGTGCAAACTATATATATATAATATTTCTATGCACTTTGGCAGCTCTAGAACCCATCTTCCTAATTGAATATATTTTATTGCAATTTCGTTTTGGAATATATTGGGAAAAAGCATTCAGTAAATCTTCCTAGAAGTTTTACTGAAGTATCTGGGTGAAGCTAACTTTGTAACAAAAAGGCGGAGGTTATCTACTTTGATATTTGTCTTTAAAAACACACAGCAGTAGATGCTGCTGTGATTTGCCAGAAATGAAGAAAATTGGTAAATAATAAATAAATTCTTTGGCAACATACACATACAATTGATGTCCTAAAAAAGTTATTAAATGTCAAATTATAATAAATAGATAGATAGATAGATAGATAGATAGATAGATAGATAGATATGAGATAGATAGATAGATAGATAGATAGATAGATAGATAGATAGATAGATAGATAGATAGATAGATAGATAGATAGATAGATAGATAGATAGATAGATATTAGATAGATAGATAGATAGATAGATAGATAGATAGATAGATAGATAGATAGATAGATAGATAGATAGATAGATATGAGATAGATAGATAGATAGATAGATAGATAGATAGATAGATAGATAGATAGATAGATAGATAGATAGATAGATAGATAGATAGATAGATAGATATGAGATAGATAGATAGATAGATAGATAGATAGATAGATAGATAGATATTAGATAGATAGATAGATAGATAGATAGATAGATAGATAGATAGATAGATAGATAGATAGATAGATAGATAGATAGATAGATAGATAGATAGATATTAGATAGATAGATAGATAGATAGATAGATAGATAGATAGATAGATAGATAGATAGATATGAGATAGATAGATAGATAGATAGATAGATAGATAGATAGATAGATAGATATACACACACACACACGTTAAATGGGCACCTCATCTATTGGACATAGAATATGGGCTTGACCTTAGTCTATGTCTAGTCTATTTCAGGTTCAGACAGAATAGAGGTCTGTTATAATCCACACTTTTATTTGTCGATCACATTTTGCCTCAAGTGTAAATCCTTATCTATAAGATTTCCATAGCACACACTGGCATGTGTCATTGGCTGATAACAAAAAGAGCTGGGAGAAAATCCAGGAGAATAAAACCATAAAGTCCTGTTTTTTAGTATCGGTCTGCAATGACACTTTATTCCCCTTCTGGTTGGACTAGATATACATATATTCTACTAATAGCAAACTATTAAGACACAGTATATGCAGATTAGAGGAAAATAGTAGATAACAGCAGGTTTTTTTGTATGTCTTGTATGTGTTGATCCTTTGGTTTTCAAGTGATCATTGTACTGTAGTCAAACCAGTTGTGTGCCTGGCAAAAAAAAAAAATACAGCAATCGGGAAGATGGAAAGTTTATAGGGAAAGTGATTTCACAGTAATTATTCTGATGACGGCTGCCGTTCTGTAATACTTTAGAGGAGGATTTATCACGTACCACAATATATTTCTGATATTTCTTGATTGAACGAGAGTCATCAGTAAAATAGCTTAACGTTTTAAAAAATAATAACTAAACAAATAATAAAATTAAAAAAATACAACATAAACAATATATCTAGTTATTTGATTGTCAGTGATCGAAAATAAAAAAAAATATTATTTTAAACCAAAAAGGTTTCATTATTGCTGTAATTTAAAATATTTTTCATTTTTAGGGATATTTTATAACCTTTTTGTGATACATTAATGGATATGTGAGACAATTTTCAATACTTTTACTAGTTCCAGAATAAGAACATATGTTACTCAGTGGGGTTTTTGTTTTTTCTCATAGTGAACATTTTTTTACAGTTATACATTTCTATCAAATTAACAAATCCAAGGTTTATTGCCTGATGTACTTTATATTTTTTTTGTTATCCCAATTGTCTTAACAGGTTATTTATAGGATAACATAAATTGTTCACTCATCTAAAGCATCAACCCTTTTCATGGCATTCAATCTGTCTGAGCAGGTAAGGTTAAAAACCGATATTGACAAAGCAATACTATTATTGAGGGATAAACGGTCAGCTTTTTTTTAATGAAGAAAAAAATGAAAAAAAATAAATAAAAATGCACATAAACCGGTGTAAAGAGTAGAGTAGTCTGCCTCGAAGCATGGCATCAAAGGGGTTAACTGGTCATAGCTGTGATTGCATTAATTTTTGTCTTTTAAAAAAAATTAAAATGTACAAATAAGCTGGTGTCAAAACCTAGGTGATCCTTCATTTCCAGCACATTGACCAAGCTCACATCAGCAGCAGACAGCAGTTAATATATGCGTCTGGCTCAGTCCGGTCTACCCGCCAGGAATTCATCGAATTGTTAACAACCCTCCTTTTTTGTATGCAGCGCACATGATTCTCTCTCTCTCCCTCCCCCTCCCATTCTCCAGCTGAAGATTTTTGTAGCAGTAATACAGTATGATATTATTATCTACAATCACATATATAGGGAAGATAAATATACGAGCGGCTCCAGAATAAAAAACAAAACATCTAGAAAGGAAGGCCTAATTTAACCCCTCTAGTGCTGGGTTCTCCTTGTTTAAGAATTCCAATAGAAGAAAAAGAAATGTAGGAAATATTTTGCTTTTTAAACATTAGATATATTTATTTATTTAAGAGCTTATATTTTACTTAAAAATAAAAAGAATATAAAAACCTAAAAAAAAAATAATAATCTTGTAATATATTATATTATTAGCTTATCTTTACATGTGATTAATCTTCTGTAGCTCATTAAATGTACAAATACAAGATGTAGATGCTTTTTATGCCAAAATGGCAATTCTTTAATTATATCTATGGAATAAGGAGTTAAAGGCCGCCATTACTGTATTCATTTTGCAATACTAGGTAAGGTGGGAGAAATATATTTTAATATGGCAACATGGTCATAAAAGGCCCTCACAGATCACAGGGCTGAAAGTAATAGTAGTAGCTAGTTAATGATTTTATTTATATATATAATATTACATGCATAGGATACATTTAAACTCAAAGAAGACTGCCACACAGTGCTGATTTTAATTACATTTTGTGGAATATCATGAAATAATGACATTATAGACAGGATACAACAATTTGCCTTAAATTTGAATATTTTAAAAACAAGCCATTTCAAGTAGTGAATATAATAAATAATATTTTATTATTTAAAGCACATATTCGTTATTACACATATACAATCATTCCCATGGAATACATGAGTACATACAATGACATGATGTATTCTCTCAATAATCAAAAAGACACAATCGTTATCACTGTCCAGAGCTGCTGATTCCCCTCCGCCTAGGTCCCAAGAGCCAAACTTGTGATCAATGATGAAAAATCCTCACAAGTTAGGGTCTCAGGGACTAGGAAAAGTCCAAAATTAGTCCGCTGAACTCGTCTTAGCAAGGTTTTATTCGCTTTCGACTGTAAAGATTGCAATGATATTTCAGCGTTACAGTATAGAAAATACATACACAGTTTAACATTACTCCAAGAGCCTAGATGATACAGTTATAAGAAAAAAAATGACTAGTCAATGTGAAATGTCCCTAATATGAAGAGTCAATGTGAGAGACACTGCAACCTTAATCCATATTCTGTTGCTACCTTGGGCCCTTGGATATGGACTGCTTTAAATATGACTCCGTAATGAAGAAAAAAGAAGAGAAAAAAAAATTATATATTTTTTAAAATAAATCTTATGTTAATGTAATGAGCTGAAAATCCCCCCTGGCTGCAGACGATCATAAGCTCTGCTGTTGATACAGACAGGGAACAACGAAAGGAGCTGAAAACATTTTCCTATCACCAGGGGGCTTGCTCTGTCTATAGTTTTATACCAAAATCCCGGCATATTCATTTCATAATACAGCCTTGTGTCACAGGAGCAATATTATTTCCAATTAAAGTGCATTCCCTTGTTGTTTCCACCGGAAAATACATTTTCAATGGCCCAGATCGGTCTCGTCGACTGTAAGATCAACATACTGTAGAATCCAGCGAATACAGAATCGTTGTCGCTCCGAGACTTCTGTTTAAAAAAAGAAAAAATAGAAAGGAGACAAAAAAGAGTTAGTATATTAAAGCAAATAATACATTCAAGCAGTGAAAGTGCTCAGATACAGAATGCAGCTCCAGTATGAAGGCTTAGAAGGTGCCAGTAGTCAGTATAAAAATCAGATGTTTTTGTCGTTTTAATGTTTCGTCACTCGCTGTTAGAAAAAAACTAAAAAGCCGTGGTAAAATCCGAAGCCTTTATCCAGTTACGAAGCCTATTCCGACTCTCATCTTAAAATGATTTTACATGCCATATTTGAACACAGTCTACAGATGAACAATTAAAATGAGGAATCTGTGCCCTCCGCAGATATGGCATTAACATAATTACATCCCCCATCGCCTAGACCCATCCTCTTCAGAGACTACATCTGATGCTCCAAAGATTGAAATCAGTGAGATTTTAGTCGCTCTCAGACATACCTTTTGCTTGTCACTGACTGGCATTTACCTTCCATTGGCACGCGCAGACACACAGACAGACACACACACACTTGCAGACACGCACAGACACACACACACACACACACAAAAAGCAAACGCCGGATGCTGCTGACTCAGAACAGTTGTGTTTCGAGGGGGTGCAATAGGCTGGCATTTTCTGCACTCAACATTAACAATAACTCTCTCTAGTATCCTCCCTCTCCAGAACCTGCAGAAATGCAGTATTTGCATGACGCTGACACTCAGCCCTTGCAGGTCAGACGTCGGTGGGGGGAGGGGAGCATCGGCTGAGGACACACACATATAAAGCCGCAATCAAGACTCCCTTAAGAATTGCCGTCTTATCTTCTAGTATTATCTTCTGTAGGGCTCTACCTTCCCATTTCCGCTTCGCCGTTTATGTGACATCTTTTCGGATAAAATAAAATAAAAATTGCTGGTGTTAAATATGCCGACTGCCAACTGCACCTTTCCCTCGAAAGCCTGCTGTGCCCACCCTCTTCCCCGAATCAATAAGTAAGATCTCCAAAAGCAGCGGTGAAAACAGGCTGTGACATAGAGACTTTCATCCTCAGTCCGCTCTGTGCCTGAAGAATAGCAAGTGATCCAGCCAGGCACGTGACGCGAGGAGACAGAATGCCAGCAATTCTTTTACAGTCTTAAGAGTTGGTTTTTTCTACGCCTCTGTAGGTCCTCTCCCTTCTCGCTGAACAAATGCTTGTGGTAACAATGCTTTTCTATAGTCCACAGCCCAGACAATGCCATGATCAAGCATTTTATTGCAACACAGTCATGAAATCCAACTAAAGCAAACTCCTCACATCTCACCTTCTCCTCGGACCTGCATTCTTGTCATGTCTTCCAATACCCAAAAGACCGCACTCAAAATCAATATCCAACACGACAAAAGTCTTTACATTACAGACCTGTCTATGTGACTGCAAAGTGAATGGATATTTAGAACGATGCTATATGCTGGGACTTTTATTACGGCACATATCTATAAATCATCGGTAATAGGCTTAGAACCCATTTCAGGTAATGGAGCACTTGCCATACCTATTGTTTTGTTATAGGACACACCTTTCTCCTTAAAGGGCTGTTCTTAAAGAATATCCTCCGGCCATTGCTGTTCTTTCCATGAGAACAATGGAGAAGGAGCTACATAGTTCTACTAAATCCAAATGCTGTCTCATGGTATACAAAAGCCAAGCTTACGTTTACAGTCAATTCCCAGCATGCATTGCAATGCTGCAACACTTCCGTAAGGAACACAATCGCCACACAATAATAATATGAACAATAATAATAAAAATCATCATCATAATAAAACACGGTATATATGGTATACAGATGTCCTATAAACATACATGCAGCACAATCATTACTTCCATTTTAATGTTATACGTACATTACGAGGCGATGGCAATCTATTGTCCTTTTGCCCAGACTCATCCTGTTTTGCTGCTCCACCATCCCCTTTTTCTTTGTGTCTTTTCCCTCTCTACTTTTACCCACAATGCCCTGGTTAAATAAATGTCATGACCTCGCTACAGCTATCAGATGCGAATAAAAAAAAAAAAAAGGGAACGAAGACACTATTTTAAAAAAAGGAACATGCGCTCTCAGATAGACTGGATACTGGTGTAGGAGGGTGGACTGCCTCTAAGAACAGCCGTCACCTGCTCTACGAATCAGAGAAAGCCAATGCAAATGTTAAACACGTCTATATTCACTCCAGCCCAATCTCTCGCACTCAGTATAGCTCATGCCAACGGTTCAACGCTGTATGTGTAACCTAACGATTCTAGAGCTGTTCAACCCTTTCATTGCAAAAATAAATAAAACATTGATACTCGTGCGTCTACTATAACAATGCACCTCGAGAGCCCAGAGACCGAGGACAGTCGAGAGTGAGAAGAGAAATGGACTATATATATATTTAAACAATGCAAAGACCACCGGAGGCATTATAATGGTAGCGTCCTTAGGGCCAGGGGACTTGGCGGACCACATTCAATCAATACTCCTCTGCAAAGAGATGCTGTAATCTATCAACTCAATTGCCTTTGCTAGCATACATTTGATCTGGAGGACTAATCAAGCTATTAACCCTTGCACTAGTGTCTTTCCCTTTTTCACATATTACATGCTTGAGATCCTACACATTGATATTATACGGATATTGTTAAAGGGTTACTATGAGCTACCAAATGTGATAGAACTTTACTAGGAACTGTATATGAGACTGATCAGTGTGATACATAGTAACTATGGGCTACAGATGAACGGATAAGCAGTAGTAACTAGAAGGGACTACATTTGTCGTGACATTGTTGCAATAAAGTACAGTGTCACTATGAGCTCGGGGATACCAAGAGTTCGATATACTGGAAGGCCTGCCTCCTTATTTCTTTATCTAGCCATATAAATCCTTTTTGACTTCTAGTACATCAATACTGAGGTGCTTCTACGCTTTGGTATTGGAATACATGAAAGTATATGGACAATTTAAAGGGAACTTGTTTATGGGACAGACCCTTTTACTTTACAGCCTTTCACAGACACCATAGAAATATTAAATTAGAATAATTGCATCTACCGAATGGCCTTCTGAAGTCTCCATCGAAGAGATGGAAAGTAGCTCACTTCTTATGCCCCTCCCCTCAGTAGTCCCTCTTAACTATTCAGAACTTAGAATGGTCACATGGTCACTAAGGAACAGGAAGTGCCTTGTTTTTAAGAAGTCAGGAGACGCGGTTCCCTGATTGGCACTTAGAGGGGCTATTTAGTATGCACGCATTGTTGGAACATTGCTTGGATGGTGTTCTTTAATGTGAGCACACCATGGTGACAGGTTCATTGTAAGGATACTAAGCACACAGCTTCCCCCCCAATGCCCCAACCGTGGAAGCATCAAATATTGGCAGACGAGTTCATAATGCTTATTCTCCTAGATTTCTTTGTGTGTTTGGAAAACGTCAAACAAGGAGAACTTGGCATGGGGATTGCTAGTCTTGTCTGACATTGTTGCTAAAGTGAAAAGTTTGAACGTTTTGCGCACTGCCCCTTGTATTCTGAGAAATGACTAGGGGGAACATACCTAATAGCTGCATACCAAGACCACTTTTTTGGGCTCTTATTTTGATACGGAAACTGTGTTGGTATTAGTTCCTCAAAAAATGCCCCAAATCTCCTTCCATCAATGGGAGGTAGATGCATTTTTTTTCCCCGGTGAATTATTCCCTTTCTTGGAGTGGTTTCGTTTGGAGCACCATTCGTTTGGAGCTCTTTTTTATATGGTTGTTGACCAAAAACCACTTGCGGTTTCTGCATTTGCTTAATAAAAAAATTACAAAAATGAAAAAACAGCATAAAATTAGCCACTCAAAAATGTGTCAAAACAAGCATTAAAAAACGTTTGCATTTCAAAAGCTGACAAAAAAAAAATCATAAAGGAACTTTCAGGCAGATTTTTTCTGCTTGGCAAGAAACTCAGTTTGAACATACACGAACATAGCAAATCCTATTTGTATCCCCCAAAACATACGGAAGAATATATCATCCAGCACCCATAAATATTAGACTGTTTATAAATTCCAACAACAGGATCGGCTGATAAACTGATGTGGTTGGCTACCTGAAGTTGATAGATAATTTGAAACCTTATCATTTGGAGGTCAGACCAGCTACATCACTTAGCACATACATTTAGGATATATTTGTTTTGAAGGCGCAATATATTTTAAAATATAATCATAAATAGGGCCTGTTCACATCAGCGTTGCCCTTCCGTTGAGGGGTTTCGTCGGAGGTTTCCATCAGGTTAACCCCTCAACGGAAGGGCAAACGGAAACCTTAGCTTCTGTTTCCCCCACCATTGATCTCAATGGTGACGGAAACGTTGTTAATGGTTTCCGTTGGTCGCCGTTGTGACAGGGTTCCGTTGTTTTTTTGATGGAACCAATAGCGCAGTTTCCTTACAAAATAATTTGATGGAATATCGAGTAGATAGCATATTCCTACCGATTCTGTGATTGTGAGTGGCTGCTTGCCAGTGAAGAAGTGGCCAAACATGCATGATTACACAGATTGTCCAGGAGTAAAAAAACATTGATGCTTTTTAAAAACAGTGCCACATTCATACACAGGTTTTATCTGGTATTGCAGCTTCAATTGTGCCGAGCTGCAAAACCAAAAACAACCCATGGATAGTTGTGATGCTTATTCTGGAGGATAGCAGACATATTTTTCTAATACTGGACGCCCTCTTAAAACTCCATTACAGATAAAGCAAGATACAAAAACAGTCTAGCATGCCCACGTAGTTTCCATATCTGCCATTGATTTAAATAAAGATAAACCATGCATGAGTACAATGCATGCTATTTCTGAGGATCTGTGGGGGTCTCTGTAGACCCCATATAGATCAGTGGGGGGTCTCTTCAGACCCTTTATAGATCTATCTGCTACAAATTGTTGCCACTTAACGGTGTACCCAACTTGGATGGTTTCCTGACCACGTCTCTGCCTTACGCTACAAATTCTTGCTTCTTTTCTGTGTACAGAACCTGAACAACACTTGATATGATCACCCTCCGTACAGATTATGTTATTGAACTCCGAATCCGCTTCCAGACCTTGACACCCGATTATATTTTTCTTGTTCCAGTTGTCATTGCTACAATCATAAGCTTTAACAAAAGAAAAAAAATAAGATTTTTGCCATGACAAAAACTAATTTCAATGGTAAAAATGGTACAGTTGAAGAGGAATATGTTTGGATATATAGTGGTGAGGCACTAACATTCTGGATTTAAATCCATGTTGCATTGTGTGCTCTGCAGGGAGACTGTACATCTGTTCTTTACTTTAACCCCATAAAGGCGTTATTCTCTTTGGACAATTCCTTTTTGTAAGGAGGGTGCCCCAACAATAAGATGAGTGGGTCATCGTGTGGGTGAACCAGGCAAGAAGTATTGAATCTCTCTGCAGCGCCACCAGAGGGGAAATGGAGCATTACACAGTGCCCATTTAAATCAATGGGCTGTCCGTGTAATGCACAGGTTTGACAAACACTCATAGATTAAAGTTCTTACCAGTGGACCTTCATCTTTTAACATAAAGTTCCCTAAAAGCTATAAAGGACGCTCGTCTATCAAGTTCAACCTATTTCAGACCTAGCTGTTTGATCCAGGGGAAGGCAAAACAAAACTCCTTAGCCAACAGTAGCCAATGTTGCCTCAAGTGTGTGCGTGTGTGTGGGGGGGGGGGGGGGGGCGGGGGTTCCTTCACTACCCCAAACTGCAGTCAAGTGATTTCCCTGGAACAACTGAGCATCATTCATCACTATATGACATAACTCTGCTAGGAACTGTACTTCTTCCCTAGTTGAGATCAGCAGGGAGGAAGTAAAGGGCTGCACTAATTCAAGTCTCCTCCTACGCCATATATTTCAATTAATAAAGTGTGCAGGCTGCAAACAAATAAAGATACCAAACCAAGAGGATTTTAAGTGGATCACTGGAGGCTTTGAGGACCGTAAAAATTATTTTCTTTTTTGCCGCTTTGCACAAAAGGGTTAAATTTAAATGAATCAATGAAAAACAAGACATCTTGCCAAAACTATGGCGGGCGACTTTGTGCATCAACCTGTGGCACATCCTCACATTCGCTTTGGATCCCTTTGTTCAGCTTCCACTCTCACTGACAATGCAGAATACAACCAAGTCCTAACAATCCTAATCCATAAATCAATGCACATTTTGCGGATCCCCCATGGTTTTTATTTGTATTTATGCTTAATTACATTTACAAAACACAATAAACGCTATAGTGCAGTGGGAAAAACGTAGCCAGCAATATTGAGCTCCTTACTTGAATCTCTGCTATATATTTTTTTCACATTTGTACATATTTAAGGAGGTTAAAAGCTGATTTCCTATGTTAATATTCTAAAAATCTAATTTAATTTATAATCAGTATGGAAACATTTCATGCTCCAGTTGTTGTTTGCTTTGCACATGGCATTATTTAAGGATAAAGCAATGTATATTTAGAGTATGATACTTGTGGAAATTGACAATTATATAAAGTAGTTATACGACCAAATTAGCTCCTCTTCAGTATAAATGGCTACCTGTAATTACAACACATCAAAGTGTTAAAAATGTATCCCAGGTCATATTGTGTGATATGTCTCCAACATTGCATTAAATACGTCTTTGCATGGGGTTGTCTGGTCTAGAAAACTCAACTCAAAATTTCCTAATATAGCATTTGAAATTATTAGACAAAAGTCCCTGTTCTGAACCTTCATGAGAGTGACCACAAAAAGCAACACTCCATTGATTTTACAAAGAACTGTGTAATACTTCATTTCTCCTGTGGAGGCACTGCAAGAATATTGAACAACTGCTGCCAAATTCCTTCACAGATTACAGCTGATCACTGGTGGTCCGAGCAGCTAGAACACCCCAAGATCAGTTTATTGTCAGGGGAGTATATCATTCACTTTATCTACAGAACACTCAAAATAAGTCATTTCCATTACTGAGAGGGCAAATACAGACTTAAATACAATATACAGAGAAAACACATGAGTAAGAGAGAGTGCTGATCAAAAATAGCTTACAATCTATGGACATCCTAAGGCTTTACTGCCACTGCTACCATATCTTGCCAGAACTGCAGTTTTAATATACGGCCATTTAGGAAATTCATTTTCGGAAAAATTCTGATGCCGCTACAAATATTTTTTCAATTCTTTGGCACCAAGTCCTCACTTAAAGCTTAATGTCTTATCTTCAATAAAATGTTTACCATTGGCCTCTAAATATCCATACCAAAAGGTCATTACACCATACTTGTCTAGGGTTATATATTTTATAGAACTCACATTAAAAGCTTGTACATGCATCCATATAATATGTCATGTGGGGTCTAGAAAGGTTACAGACACACAAGAAGTAGGGATTTCAGCTAGAATCTTTGTGGGTGTGCAGTATCCGCATTGCTAGATATTGTTTTGGGTATTTTACAGGGGTTTTCCCATCACGATCAGTGGAAGGAACGTCAGCGATCCTCTATAAGAAATGGACAGTTTTTCACTGCCGAAAGGCTTTCTTCTCCTTCAATCTTTGCATCAGTGGGGTCCCAGATGTCATACTCCACTGATCATGATGTGAACAGGACTGGGTCGGGATGTTTTTCAGCCTCTACATGTAAATGAGATTGTTTCTATTCACTGATAGCAAGCAGCAAAGTTTATTAGAAAGTTACTTTTAATTACACAATTATTAAGCTTTATACACATAAAACTGAGAAATCTTTTATAAGAAACTATCATAAAAGAAATCCTTAAAACCTCATCAAATCAAAAGAAGAAGACTGGGCAGAGACAATCAGGAGAGGCTTATCACATATTCTTCTGTGCATTGCATCCTGATGCCATATACAGACCCATGTCAGATATGCTGCATATGGTGGACTTTAGATCTCTGCATATCAGGGAAGCTCTTGCTCCGTATCCCTAGGATATGCCATCAATGTGTGATCAGTGCGGCTCCAAGCACTGGGATACCAACCAATCACAAGAAGTTTTACCGGACATGATGTCACCTGAATGAGGCGGAGCTACAATACAGAAACAACCTATGCATGAAGGCGGTGCTGTGTCTGACAAAACCATAAAGGGGCTGCAATACTCTTTGGATCCAAACAGCCACTTCATTTTGATGGTCATTGGGGCCTCCAGGGGTCAGATCCGTGCCAATCCCAAATTGATGGGGTATGCCGTCAATGCTTAGACTCATACAACCACTTTTATATTATTCCCTGTATGCTATGCACCATGCATGCTGGGGCTTGTGTGGAGCATGCTTATGTGGAGTATGCCCACTACATGCAATGATGCCCAGTGTCTGGATGGTTGTACCCATTGGCTAGCAAGGTAGGTGTTTCGCAGATAAGCCCCAACCCACTTTCTAGTCTTCCATTTCTTGTAGTTTTGTGCTGCCATGATTGACAAGTGTTGTGTTAGACATGGACGTCATCCTGCTTACCATTCATGAATTAATAGACCAGACAGCCATTTCTATCCCTGGTCACGGCTGCACAAAAGCTATAGACGCCTCCTTGTTCCTGTTTTTGTTTCTGGGAGAAATAATCATTTAATTTAAAATTAATGTGATGGAAATCCAGATAATGCATTACTTCATTTGGATGAAGGAAATTCTCGCTCTACAATATTTGTTGATAAACACAGGAAAATGTCATTTTGAAAGTCCTCCTACGTGCCATCAACAGACTGAGAACATCATTGTACCAGTATAAAGCACCCAGTGTATGGGCATGCAAATCCCTTCTCCACAGCTGACTCTGGGAATCTTAGTTATTTAGTTAGGCAAACTGATTACTCTCACAGACGGGTATTCCAAATATCTGACCGGCGCAGACCACATGGCCAAAACTGGAGAGGACGACGGTCCTTACTTCCTATATGTCATTATAATAACCATGGCCAGTACGTACTGGGCAACATTTATATCTAAGCTACGCACAGCACCCCCTGCTGGTAAGAGTGTTCTAGTTGTTACTAGTGTTAGGCCACTATACGGTGTTGTTAAAGGGTTATCAGGCTTTATTCCAAAAAAATCTTATTTAAAACGAAGCAATTTTCAAATATACTCTGCTTCCATTCTCTGATTCTTCCAATTCTCTGCCTTCTCTCAGTGAATAGAAACATTCTTGTTTTCATCCAGTCCTGCCCTGTTCATGTCCAACTGACCCAAATGTACTGCTCGTCATAGGATATGTACGCATGTATGACTATTTGTTATTATTGCTCTATTGCACCTAAAATAAAAAAAAGGTAAAGCTAATTTGCAAACAATTAAAACTATTACAAATCCTCTACCGTTTTGTGTATGCAGCTCTTAGTCAGATCTGTGTGTCTCCATGGTTACAGACTGTAAACAAACCCAGACACTTAATAGAAGTGGAATACCCCTTTAACTATTTCTAGGTTTTGAATGGAGGGAGACTTTAACGTAGCACAAAGTAGACTAAAAAAATGAACATTGAGCTGATTTGTAGGGGCTACCTGTACAGCGCGCCTCTATAGTCGCAACTACTGATCAGAGAGACACTTGACATATCATTTTTCCTTGTGATCCCGTAATAGAGATTTCCTTGCCTTTGCTTATTCATCAAAACTTCTAATGCACTCAAACAAATATTACTAGTAAGGTCGGAAAGGGGTCTGAAGATGAACTCATGGCTGGTGTGGATCTGTCATCATAATATGACAGGTCCGCTGGGCTATTAGGCCAAACAGCACAAAAATAATAAGGTGCCATTTGGTTAATAGCAGCTAAGACACAATACAGCGGACTCACAGCGGCTGTCGATCACACCAATGACTAACAATCACTTTGTATACATGAAGACACACAGCGGGCGTCAGCAAATTGTGGGAAGGGGGGTGGCGAGGGGTGTGCTGCCCTCACAAATACAGAGGGCTCATAACTAGGTCTTCTGTCTTAGCTGCTATTAACCAAACAGCACAATATTTTTTGTCCATTTGGTATAATAGCCCAGTGAACCCGTCATTATAATATGCTATCCTAAAAAAAAAAATTCAGCATAGAAATCTTTTACACCAGAAATTATTTTTTTCACACGTTGCAGTAGTGTGCCGCATGGCAAAACCACACGCGTTTTTCCTCGAATTGCCAGGGTTTTGCCATTTGGCTAATGGTCGTATAGTTTTTAGTTTAACCCCTTAATGACCAGCCTATTTTAGACCTTAATGACCAAGCCATTTTTTACGTTTTTCCATCGTCTCACTCAAAGAGCTATAACTTTTTTTATTTTTGCGTTGATATAGCTTTATAAGGTCTTGCTTTTAATAGCACCATTTTGGAGTACATAGAATTTATTGATTACATTTTATTAACTTTTTTTGGGGGGGAGGGGAATAGAAAAAAAAACAGCAATTTCACCACACTTTTTTGCATCTTAAAATTTACGCCGTTTACCGTGTGGTATAAATAACACAATAACTTTATTCAGCGGGTTGTTACGATTGCAACGATACCACATTTGTATCGATTTTGTATGTTTTACTACTTTTACACAGTAAAAACACATTTTTTTCAAAATTATTTGTTTTTGTGTCTCCATATTTGAAGAGCCGTAACTTTTTTATTTTTTCGCTGATGCAATTGTAGGAGGGCTTTTTTTTTGCGGGACGACTTGTAGGTTTTATCGGTACCATTTTGGAGTAGATGCGACTTTTTGATCACTTTTTATCACATTTTTTTAAGGCTGGATTCAAAGAAAACATTTTTATTAAACTTTTATTTAACTTTTTCACTAGTCCCACTAGGGGACTTCACTATGCGATTATCCGATCACTTTTTTAATACACTGCAATACTTCTGTATTGCAGTGTATTATGCCTGTCCATGTAAAATGGACAGGCATCTGCTAAGTCATGCCAGAGGCATGGCCTAGCAGGCATATACTACAGGCAGACCTGGGGGCCTTTATTAGGCCCCCGGCTGCCATCGGAGATGCAGACACTCGGCGATCTTATCGCCGGGTGTCAGTGGGATAAGAGGGAGCTCCCTCCCTCTCTCCAAAACCACTCAGATGCGGCACTCGCTATTGAGCACAGCATCTGAGGGGTTAAACGGGTGAGATCGATATTTAGATCGATCTCACCCGTTCAAGCAGGGATGCCCTCAGCTACCTCTGGCAGCTGAGAGCAGGGAGATTTATCGGCTCCCTGCTCTGTTTATTTATTCCGATGCAGCGCCGTAAAAAGGCTATTGCAACGGAATAAAGCCCGTTAGTGGCCGCCGTAAAAACACTATGGGGAGGTTACTAACGGGTTAAACATGTTTTTAATGCTTTTCAACTGTAAAAAACATGTGACCAATAACCGCATAACAAGACCGTGGTAATTCACTTAACGTGTGCGGTTTTGATACACAGTTTTAGGGCGCCCTGCAACGTGTGAACCCAGCACAGGTATTCATGATGTATATGTTAAACGGAGACCATTATAGTCTATGGGAAACGGATGCCACTATTAGGCATCCATTTAAAGTATCTGTTATCCTTAGGTTATAATGGTATCCATTTAACGTATGTGTCATGAAAAGCTATTGAAAGCCCATGACGTATTCATTAAACGTAAACCTATGATGTATGCCATACTGTGGAATATGCCACCCATAGGCTCCTATATCAAAACATTATACTGCACGGTATACTTTTTTGCAGGATTAGATACAACACTATTTAATTCTTCAACAAAAAGGTATATTGACGTATAACAGCCCGACTTCAGGCTAATTGAGATCTATGTACACATTTATTGTCTACTTTCAGAGCTTTCCCAATTTACACGTGAAATGTAGGGAAAAACATAATGTGATCAGGGCCTTAGTAATGTGGTAAACCAGAGATTTTTAACCTCTTAACTGTACATCACATCCACCAAGGGGAGTATGGAGCGAGCTCATAGACTGAGCCAGCTCCATACTTCGAGTATGTTCACGCGGCTTATTTTCAGCCGTTTTTCGGCCCGTAAACGCCTCCAAACAACTGCACGTTGATTTCAATAGGAAAAACAGTTTAGTTCAGACGGGTTGTTTTTTTACGCGACCGTTTGAAAAAATGGCACGTAAAAAAATGTCCCGTAAAAAGAAATGCATGTCACCTCTTGAGCCGTTTTTGGAGCCGATTTTCAATGTGTTTATAGAAAAACAGCTCCAAAAATGGCCGCAAAAATGCATCACAAAACATGCTTATCAATGCTTAAACAACGGCTGAAAATCAGAGGCTGTGTTCCCTTGAAAACAGCTCCGTATTTTACAGCTGTTTTTAGTTTAGCGTGTGAACATACCCTTAGCGGTACAGCCGACACCTCAATGCAATGAATGCAATGACCGGGATCGAATATAGCTTTCATCCAGGCAGCTCAACCACTTAGATGCTGTGGTCGGCGGGGTGCAGATGGTTGCCATGACAGCCTAGGAGCTTCATGAAGGCCTCCTGCCTGCCATCTATTTGCTCCTATTAAGCCCTGCCTCCTATACATAGCACAATGCACTGCAAAGCATAGATATTGCAGTATATTTTATCAGCAACCAAATGATTGCTTGTTCAAGTCGCCTATGGGAAGTAAAAAATAAAGATGAAACAACATTTCTCAAAATGCACAAAAAAAAGTTGAATATTAAAAGTTAAAAAGAAGACCCTTTTCTCATTATTCCCCTGAAGTAAAATAATTGATATTGCTGCACCTGTAACAGTCTGAACTATTAAAATATCACTTTATTTAACCCGCCGGATGTTCGCTGTCGGAAAAGAATATCATAAAGCCAGAATTGCTGTTTTCTGGTCAACCCGCCTCCCAAAAAATGGGAAAAAAATCATCAAAAACTCTATGTACCCGGAAATGGTACCAATAAAAACGAAAGTATGGTCCGCAAAAAAACAAGCCCTCACACCGCTCAATCACACGCAAAATAAAAAAAGTTAAGGTTCTCTATTAGAAAAGTTTGTCCTTTTACGGACGCGGTGATTCCAGTTATGTTCATTTTAATTTTATTTCACATTACTAAAGGGGAAACATGGGAAAGAGTTTGAACTTGAACCAGCGATCGTCGGATCGCTTGCACAATACACTGCAATACTAATGTATTGAAGTGTATTGTGTTTTTCACCACCTCCTAATTAGCAGATATCAGAGTTATCTCCGATTTCGCCCCTTGCAGTGAGCCCGCTACATACTCCTCTTTGGCGGCTGTCCATGTATGTCACATGTCATCAAGGGGTTAAAGGGGTTGTCCGGGTTTCAACAAATAAATATTATTGCAGAATGAAAAGTTATACAATTTACCAATATACTTTCTGAATACATTTTTTGTGGATTTCAAGATCCTCGCTTCATTAGTAAACTTCATGGTTTATTTCCAGTATATAAAAAAACATAATGGACACGTGGTCACATGATGGTCACATGATGGACACACCGTCACATGATGTACACATGATGGACACAGAGTCACATGATGGACACACAGTCACATGATGGACACACAGTCACATGATGGACACAGTCACATGATGGTCACATGATGGACACACCATCACATGACCTGAAAGTAGACAATAAAAGTTATTCTTGAACGACTGCAACTGTAGAGGAACAACTAGGGAGGGGACGATGTTTTTGATACAACTCCAAATCCCCTGCATAGATTTTTGGTGGAATCATTAGCATAGTAGACTACGCTAATGATTCAGAGGAAAAAACGGAACAATTTTTCATTTTTTTTTTTCTATATTAGCTTTTACAGCATCTCCAAATAAAGGATTTTGTGTTTGTTTTTTTTTAACAAAGATACAATTTTGTCTTGAACAGACAGTATAGAATTTATTTGGCAGATAAGGGCACTGGTGACAGTGGGTTTAAAGCATCCATGTCCCATCATATTCAGAGGATAGTTTTCATCAATTAGCCTAAAATTGCTGCGACAATTTGTTCAGTATAGGGGATTATTTTTTACACAATTTACCGAACTACTAAAGTGCTGTTACTTCTCAAAAATATTAAAGAAATTTTCAGCGATCTCATGGCGTTTACATTCAATTTACATGTTCCGAATACAACTCATAACTTGTGATTTAAAAACTCTCCTTTTATAGTTGTTTAGTTTTATGTTGTTTTTATGTATGAATTAGAAGGGCCCTCTCCGGTACACATATAGATGTAGCAGAGCTGAGTTTGTTATTTGGTAAACCTGTACTTACCTTAACTTGTAAAACACGTAAATGACAAATTCAACTTCACTACAACTGTAGGGGCTCATTCAGACGAGCGTGATTCTCGTCTGTGTGCTCTGCTTTGAAACAACGCACAGCACATGGACCCATTGATATCAATGGGGATATTAACACATGCGTTTTCACGCAGCGTGTGTCCGTTGCGTGAAACACACTGCATGTCCTATGTTCGTGCGTTTTCACACACATAGTCGCCCATTGAAGTCAAGGGGTGCGTGAAAACCACGAACAGCACACGGACGCACATCCGTGTGCTGTCTGTATTTCGCGCATCAATTACATTGGAAAAAGTGGTTGAAACACACGCCACACGCAAAGAACACTGATGCAAAAACACAACACATATGGACAGATTTACACACGTTTTTTACACGCATAAATCTATCATGCTCGTGTGAATGTAGGAGAGGTATATATTGGTTCAGATGCAGGAATTATGTGCAGATTATTTTCTAAGTGTATATTTATAGTGGTTTGTCTAATATAAAGCTTACAATTTTCTGCAAAAACAGGGAGTTAAATGATAAAATTATGTCTGGATGCAGAAACCACTAGGGGGAGCTGCTGTTCTTACTGTATGCTGTTTATACATTGAACTGAATGATAAAACAATATGAAATAATCTTCTTCTTCGCTCCCTCTAGTGGTGACTGCAGACATCCAGAATTGGATATCTGTATCAGAAAAATAGAGCTCTGATCGTTATAAAAATATATTAATAAATGAATGAGGGCCTAAAAGCAACAGATTCATTTTAAGGTTGGCAGCACCATGGCCCTTGCACAGTTTATTCAGTGCTGAGTGTCCTGTCATATATTTGGTGCTCAGTACTATTCAGCCCCTAGTCCATGTTCCAATTCCTAACCTGGAAATTGCCTAGGGAAGGAGTGGTGGGAAAATATAAACCCCCCCGATCCCACACCCTAGTAGTCGCATGGCCTATCACTTTACCAGGACAATCTCACTAGTTGCAAAATTATCACCAACATTGCCCCAGTAGATGAAAACGTAATAAGGGTCCAATATAATATAATTGTATTTTATTTTTATTTTTATAGCAAAGGCTCGATTCATATCCATTAATAATGAAAACGGTGACGCGGTGCCGGATTCATTGTACAATGGATAACTCCAGCGTCAGACAGCGTTGACTTATATTGGGGTCCGTCGGGTTTAGTCATGGTTCACGAACGTACAAACAAAGGGGTTGACTGCTGTGTCCTTCACATGGAATACCTAAATGAATAGAAACAACCTAAATAGATATTTTTACTATATGATTTTCGTTTTAATAAACATTTGAATATTTTTAGTGTTATTATTAGCCTGTTTATGTAAGCCACATTCTTACAAACCCAACATAATGTCCGATAATTGCAAGTCTCAGCTCTGGGACCCGCACCTATCTCCAGAATAGGGGGTTACCGAACCCCCGTCCCAACTGGGGAGGCGGTCGCCAGCTTCCTTGGCTGGTTCCGTAACTCCCATTGGTGCTGGTGGCCTTCTCAACAGGAAGAATGGGGGTCAGATGACCCCTGTTCAGGGGATAGGTGCAAATCCCAGAGCTAGGACCCGCATCTATCATACATTTATGATATATGGCGTGGATATCCCAGGGTTGGGGAACATCTTATTATACTGCGTCTCCCCCCTTACTTAGGTACATTTGACTTAATCTACATGCGGTAGTTACCGGAGTTTCTTGTAGATGTTTAGAATAATTCTATCTTTGTTCTAAGGGAAAATCATCTCAACATGCACTACATTTCTGGTTGCCTTGTGCTTGTGCACAGTAGTCTATCAGAGCACACCGAGCTGCAGTGTAAAGCATGGGGAGATATGCCCCCATTTAGGTCTTATTTTCTTTATGAAGCCAAAAAATATTTTTTAGGGAATGTTTGAAACTCCTTATTGAACGATTTCCTTCAGTTTACCTTTTTGTCCAAGCAACAACCCAAGTATATTCTGTAGTAGTAAGCTCTGTCTATTCTCCCGGGAGTAAGCAATACCTGCGGAGTTTGATTTTGCAGTGTAGAGACAGAAAGGTCTGTCCTAAGAGTCTATTACATTTTCACTTGATCCCAGGCAGCCGCAGGTCTCAGCATTGTGAGTGGCTGCCTGTCTTGGAGACAGCAATCTGCTCAGAACATATTGATTTTTCATGGGAGAAAGCGGTCTCATAGGAGCTCTGCTTTTTGTCTTTGAATACAGAGCACACTGTCCTGTATACAAGGCAAATGAAATCGAGTAGGGGCCTGACATGTTTCATTGTTTACTTCTCTTGTATAGAGAGGATGACTTTATACAACAACAATTATCATCATAATAACAAAAATAGTTAACCATTTCTACATAGATGACTGTTAATGTCCATTATATATATATGATCCCCTGTGATTTAATACCAGTCATACAGTATTCCAGGTAGGGTATGTTCACACGAGGGCGTCCGTTACGGCTGAAATTACGGGGATGTTTCAGCCTGAAAACATCCCCGTAATTTCAGCCGTACCGGCATGTGCAGGCGCTTGAACGCCGCGTCCACTACGGCCGTAATTAGCGCTGCTATTCATTGGAGTCAATGAATAACGGCTCCAATTACGGCCAAAGAAGTGACAGGTCACTTCTTTGACGCGGGCGTCTGTTTACGCGCCGTCATTTGACAGCGCCGCGTAAATATACGCCTCGTGTGAACAGACAAACGTCTGCCCATTGCTTTCAATGGGCAGATGTTTGTCAGCGCTATTGAGGCGCTATTTTCAGACGTAATTCGGGGCAAAAACGCCCGAATTACGTCCGTAAATAGGCCGTGTGAACATACCCTTATGTCACTATTTTATAAAGTAATTGTCTGATACAGTTAATTACAATCTTGTCCTGTAGGTGTCACTGTTGCCTATGGTAAATGAGTATACTGTGCTGGGAGCTGGCCAGGCAAGAGGAAGAATGTCTATGTGTATGTGCCACTCCCTATAGTTTGTCCGGCTGAAGACGTATATCCATCAACTTCAGCCGGGGATTGGCAAGATGTAATAAATATATATATATATATATATATATATATATATATATATATATATATATATATATATATATATATACACCTACATACACTTTAGCTTATTTCACTTCCTTTACTACGTCTAACCCAAGAATCTTTGTTTAGGTTCACAGCAAGTCCTTAATGTATATCTGTTATCAGAAATACTCCCTTTATGTGGAGGAACGATCGGATAATGGATAAGGAAGCAGTGGGAAAATGAAATCTGAATTCCATATGGTTCCCCTACTATCAGGTCACTCTTGCTTATAAATTAGACTGATTATAGTTAAAGATAAATACTATGGAATTAAACCAAAGATATAAATGGAAAGGGGAATGGAGCTCTTTTAGTCAGCAGACGTCCTATGCGGCTTGATCACACTAGCAACATGGCTTCCATTTATAATGGTGTGATGGATCTCTTATACAATGGACTCATAAGGCCATGTTCACACGTGGCAGAGTTTTTTCGCTGCAAATGTTGCTGCAGATTCGGGGTAATTACGCAACGAATCTGCAGCAACATTTGCATATTTGACAGGTCATTTAGACGTTGCAGATATCACAGCGGACTTACCGCAGATTTCAGTTTTTGGATTGTTAAGGCTGAAATCCGCAGTGAAATTCCGCTTCTTCTCCGCAACAGACAGTGCATGCTGCGGAGGGAAAATTCTGCACCGCAGCCTGATTTCTGCACAGTTATTTTCCGCAACGTCTGAACCAAGTTACCTAAAAATGTATAGAAACAAATGTAAAAAACGGCTGCTGTATACTACCACTGCGGACTGTCCACAGCGGAATTTAACAGCAATTCCGCCACGTGTGAATGTGTCCTAATGGGGTCTGTCGGCTATCCGTCATGTTGACAGCAAAAATAGCACCGCATGCTGCACTATTCTTGCCGTCAAAAGTGATGGGAACTCTGACAGAGCCTTTTAATGATAATGTGAGGTTATGAACTGAGCAGTAAATACCATTTAACTTGTAAAGACTGAACGCCGGTACAATTACATATAAAAATTAACTGTAGACAGAATTCTGGTTAATAATTACAAATAAATAATGCAGTATGAAAATCCATAAGGATTTGTGAAGGTTCTTATCCTGGATATACTTAGGAAAATCAGAGAAGGCTAACTATGTCCCAGCACCAGCGGCACTCAAGTGTCTGTGAAAGTCTAAGCAGGGGCACAGTACTTAAAGGAATGATCACTTTTTAACAGCTTTTTAATTTTAGATCCATCTTTCTGTGCCGATTAATACCTCAATATATTTTTATAGCGGTTGGAGCTCTGTTTTTTATGATACAAAGCTCCAAATCCTCTGTATAGTCAAAAAGGGAAATGATTAAATTCTGTCTGCCTGCATCCACCACTAGAGGGAGCTTAGGAACTTACTGTATACTGATTTATTATTCAGTTCAACGTACAAACAATATTCAGTCAGCTCCCAAGCTCCCTCTAGTGGTGGCTGCAGGCAGGCAGAGGTTTATCATTTAACTTTATGATTATGCAAAGAACTTGGAAAGCGATTACATTGTAGATATATGAACCAATATTTGCCTATCCTCAAATAAGAGATCTCTGCTTGGGTCTGAATCTTGACTGTGAGCATGTTAGGAAGTTAAATGCATGTAGATATGGAAGTAGTGGTTAAAGCAGCACCAATAAGGAAGATTGAAACACTAATATGACAACGGATGCAGACCAAGGTTAATTCAATGTCATTCTTAAAGGAAATGGCAAGAGAAGAAAATGCCTATAGAGAGTATGCGCATCCGGATACAAAGCAAAAATGTGTACAGCCTTTATTTCCACAATAAATGTATATACTCCAAAAATATATTAAAAAATTAAACATTATAGAAGGTAAACAAGGGAGGTCTTGAGAGTTGTACTTTGGCAATGGCTGTGACGACAGTAATATAACTAGAGAAATTAAACATCTAGAGCCCATAACAGTAAGAATATTCATTTGTTTAAATATATCTCTTAAAATACCACTGGTAAAGTAAATCACTTCAGTATTCATTTGATTAAACTATTTTACTTTTAAAAACTCCAAAATGCAAATAAATGGAAGCAAATTAAATGCCCCCTGTGGGGCATTCATGGATGTGCAAAATTGATGTCCTACAGAGCAAATGACATATAGCGAATCAAGATACATCGTTTAGAGCAAATATGTAGATTATTATGGAGAGTCCAGAGGTCTGAGAATTGACACTGTGATAGCTGCAGGGGGTGTAAAGTTTAGTAAGTAATGAGGGGACAGGATGTGATCTGCTGAACACAGAATAAATATTCTAGATTACTGCATGCAAAATAGTTCTCCTCTAGAAACAAGAAAACGGTCACTCTAGTGCCACCTATAGGTGGCTACCCGGTAAGCAAATGTCCAAACATCCAAAGAGCCTTAGGCTACATTCACACGAGCATGACCGATTTACGCGCGTAAAAAACGTGCATAACTCGGTCAGTGTGCATTCTGTTATTCATCAGTGTGCTTTGCGAGTGGCATGTGTTTCTCACGCACTCGCAAGCACTTATGTTTTTTTTATTCAATGTAATTGATGCGTGAAACATGGACAGCACACGGATGTCCGTGGTTTTCACGCATCAATTGACTTCAATGGGCGGCTAGGTGTGTGAGAATGCACCAATATAGGACATGCAGCAAGTTTCACATAACGGACATGTGTGAATTTCCCCATTGAAATCAATGGGGCCGTGCTGTGCTTTGTTTCAATGCACGCTCGCGTGAATGAGCCCTTAAGCTTCGGGTTATCAGCTAAAGCAGAGACTAAGCTAAAAACCTGAGTCAAGTCAAGGCTCTTTAGAGTTTCAGATTTTACTTACAGGATAGTCACCTATAGATGGCACTAAAGTTTTCTTCCTACTAGATTAGAGCGATTTTGCATACTTCCCATGGTGCATTGCCCTAAGAATTCCTTAAAGAGGCTCTGTCAACACATTATAAGGCCTCATGCACACTTCCATCACTGCTTCCACGGCAGTTTTTCACGGATCCGTGTGTCCGTGATTGGAACCGTGTACTTCCCGTGTGTACTCCGTGTACACTTCTGTGTTTCAGTTTCCGAGAGGAAACTGAAACCCGTTCACACTATGTACACGATATTGTGAGTGCCGCACATGCTATTCTCTGTCCAGCGGTACTCACTGTCCAGGGTGCTGAAAGAGTTACTGCCGATCAGTACAGCCCTTTAACTGTTTCAGCACCCTGCACAGAGACTACCGCTGGACAGGGAGTACAAGGTGCGGCGCTCACAATATAGATTAATGGTCCATTAAAAAAAAAAAAACGCAACAAAAAAAGTTACTACTTACCCAGAACTCCCTGCTTGCGTGTTCTTCCTCAAGTTCGGCCTCCTGAGATGACGTTTCAGACCACGTGACCGTTGCAGCCAATCACAGGCTGCAGCGGTCAAATGGACTGCCGGGTCATCCAGGGAGGTCGGACTGGATGTCAGAAGAGGGAAGCGTCATCAAGGCAACGGCCGGGGTACGTATGAACTTATTTTTCTTAATATCGCTGCGTTCCAGCACTGATCAGGAGCCTCTTCTCTCTATCAGTGCTGATAGAGAGAAGGGGCTGCCGATTAGTGCAGTGCAGTATCTGTCTGTATGTGTACCTCTGCTCGCCCGGCCGTTGCTATGCAACGGCTCCGTCACACACGGACGGCACACGGATGCCTTCCATGTGCCTTAATTTTTTTTTGACGACCCCATTGACTTGCATGGGCCACACGGTCACGGAATCTCGGACCAAAGTAGGACATGCTCTACTTTTGTCGGAACAGAGCAACGGGAACGTCAAAAAAAATGAAGTGTGCATGGCCCCATTGAAATTAATGGGTCAGGGTGCTAGCCATCTGAAAAACGGCTAGCGCCCTGAAGAAAAAGATTGAAGTGGGTATGAAGCCTTAGTGCCCTATCCCCAACATAATCTGTTCGGCGCTGTAATGTAGATAACACTGTTTTTATTTTGAAAAACAATAATTTTTGTGCAAGTTATGAGCAATTTTAGATTCATGCTAATTAGTTTATTAATGCCCAACTAGGCGTTTTTTAACTTTAGACCAAGTGGGTGTTGTAAAGAGAAGTGTATGACGCTGACTAATCAGTGACCAATCAGCGTCATACACTTCTCCCCATTAATGTCCATTTGTACTCAGCACAGCGTGATCTGCTGTCACATACACCCACATTAACTTTACTGAAGTGTCTTGAGAGTGAATAGAAATTTGCCTCCAGCCAGAATGTGCTGTCATTCACAGCGTGATCTCACGAGATCACGCTGTGCTGTGATTAAGTCCCACACAAACTTTACCGAAGTGTTGGAAGTGTGAATAGACATCGCGTCCTGGCTGGAGGCAATGTCTATTCACTCTCAAGACACTTCAGTAAAGTTAATGTGGGTGTATGTGACAGTACAGCGTGATCTTGCAAGATCACACTGTGCTAAGTACAAATGGATATGAATGGAGAGAAGTGTATGATGCTGATTGGTCAGTTGGGCATTAAGAAACTAATTAGCATAAATCTAAAATTGCTCATAACTTGCTCAAAATTGTTTGTTTTTTAAAATAAAAACAACTGTTGTTATCTACATTACAGCGCTGATCAGATTATGTAGGAGATAGGGCACTTATAATCTGGTGACAGAGACTCTTTAAGCTTCTCAAGGAAAATCAGTACCTTCTAAGAGATAGATTATACCTAAACTTTTTCTTTAATTCTTTCTTATTCTTTGAAGATGTGGTTAACCAGTACATAGGGATACATAATACTCTGAGATGACAGGCATATCTGTCTGTCTGTCTGTCTGTCTGTCTGTCTGTCTGTCTGTCTGTCGTTGCTGCAATGTGATATGTATCCTGCTAGCAAGTTACAGTATAAGCATTTAGAGACATTCCTATGAGCTGTACATATAGATGGGTTTCTTGACTTCTTTTACCTATATTTTAGGCTCAACTTTGCTATTTGAAATAAAATAAAAACATATCAGAGGACTGCGGGCAAATATATTGCATACATACAGTATTTTTAATTGGAAAAAGCTCTTTAAATTGATGCCTATTCAGACTGGTAACTTAGGAAGTACAAGGAATTTTATTGTGAACTTTTCTTCTAATGATCATGGGGGCAAGCAATTTATAAGATAATAATATATTCACGGTACCTATCACTAAGGGTATGTGCACACACACTAATTACGTCCGTAATTGACGGACGTATTTCGGCCGCAAGTACCGGACCGAACACACTGCAGGGAGCCGGGCTCCTAGCATCATAGTTATATACGATGCTAGGAGTCCCTGCCTCTCTGCAGGGCAACTGTCCCGTACTGTAATCATGTTTTCAGTACGGGACAGTAGTTCCACGGAGAGGCAGGGACTCCTAGCATCGTACATATGTATGATGCTAGGAGCCCGGCTTCCTGCACTGAGTTCGGTCCACTACTTGCGGCCGAAATACGTCCGTAAATTACGGACGTAATTAGTGTGTGTGCACATACCCTAAGGCTAATTTGTAACCACTGGTTCCGAAGTAAAGATCATGGGCATTACAATTTCAACATTTCCACTTGTGGCCTTACAGCTTCGCCCTAACTTTCATTTTTATACACGCATTATAATTGTTTTTGTAGAAATATTGGCTTTTATTGTGTTCAAAATGGTTATGCTCATATTTTTTTAACTTTTATTTTATTGTTTTAAGATGTTTCCACCTAAAAGGTCAAAAAATAACTTTATCTATGTTGTAGAAAAAAAAGGAGAGAATGCACAGCGCCACCATAGTGCAGGTAAAATTGATAACCAGAGTAAGATGGAGGCTGAGGTATATGCTCACCTATACAAGTTGTGCTAGGTCAGGCACAAATCTGATGTGTGCAGGGGTTTTAGAGGTAAGCTGCTGCAAAGGTCCGATCCGGAAAACAGATAATGTTACCGCCAGAGAACAAGTGAAGAAAAGACCAAACATAGGACCTACAAACGGTGCTGCTAACCTGGAATTAAAGTGATCGAGGTAATATAAAATAATTTATTAACAGGCTACGCGTTACGACATCGTACTGATGTCTTCATCAGGCCATACAAAAACACAAAATGCTACAGCTTAAATACAATAAATTCAATTAGAAAAAGCTGGAAAAAAAACGCCAAATCTGTACAGGTCAAAGATCAGTGATGACGTCATTCATTGATAATTTTAAATAAAGGATAAAATAGAACCGCAGTTTAGAATGTACAAGACACAATGTAACCACATAAAATAGGAAGTGCAAATTAATGTTTTGAAAAATTAACAAAAGATTTTTTTGCAAAGGAAAAAAATGTTTTTTTAAAAAAAAAACTATTCTGTGCGTTAATTACTAAAGAGAAATCTTAATATGTAAAATAAAATATATAAAGTGAATGTAGTGAGTGTTACTCACAGGTTAGCGCAGAGGATTACTTCGAACCGGGAAGAGTGAAACAATATAAAAAACAACAACAACAACAACAACAACCTGTTTAACAGCAATTGATCGGCACCGCAATTGCAGGTCCTATTTTTGGTCTTTTCTTCACTTAAAAATGAACTTTTGGGATCTGATAATTTTATTAATTTGTATTATATTAAATTTTTACCTGCCGTAGCACCCTCAATAATAGGGGAAAAGAGCCCTAATAAGGTCACAGTTTTCTAATCTGGGTGATGCTAGGCAAGTCAAATGACCAGTCTCCTATCTATTGATTACCCTGGACCAATGGACGCAGTTGGAGTATAAGTGCCTCCATTGTGTACGCAGCGCTTATTCAACAACTTGGCAGCAGACCGATAGCTGCATGATCTTCCACAATCTGCCATAAAATCATAGCACTCTAGAATAATGCCCCTTAAATACCACCGTAAGAGGGCATATTGGTGGTCATAAATGGCAGTGTGAATTGATTAGAAAACTTTCAAAACTGCCCCTCCATTGTTATCATAGAGCATATTTCTTCTCGAGTGCCAGCTTGTGGTAGGGGCACCCAGTGTTTACTGTTCAGTGTGGATTACTTTGTTTGTTAATGTGTGTGCTGCGATTGAATATATAAAATCTAATAAAAATGGGAGTTATTCACTGTTTAAATGTTTTACTGAGTTCAGCTGAGAACGTCTCCCTTTTTCGGTGCCTCTCGAGCACTCCTTGTAATGTTGCTGCCTTCAGTATACCAAATACCAATCTATCACTGGGTGTTTTCAAGCACGGCAAACTGGCAGCTTGGGTTCCAGGAAGTCAGTCCAGACAATAATTATTGTATTCTTTTCATCCTTAAAAGTAAGGAACGTTAAACAAGTAATTACTGCATCATTCATATTATCTAATTATAATTGGTAATCAAGTGGTTTACCGCTGTGGCATGAAAGAATGAGTCTGTCCCACTGGGATTTGAACCTGCGACCCTGATGTCACACTCAGATGTTTCATACAGTATACGAGCATTACTTGGTGGAGTAGTTATTGAATTTGGGAATGCTGCAAACTACTTACATACATTATAGAAATTACTGAAAATTATGGTTATATTTTAGAAGGGTGACAATGCTAAAAATACATTAAATTAATGCAGCTCTAAGATATTCAATATTGAAATGCAGAATAAGTGCAGGAAGATGACACATTATAAAATAAAATAAATCCCACGTAGCAGGGCTCTACAGTTATTATATATTCTAAAGTGTCAGAACATGATTTCGGTGGAGGCTTGGGACTACTACGGAAGTCATGAATGTAGACTCCCTGAGCTCCTTAAACAGCCATCAATGCTGATCTCTTTCCTTTAAAAAAAAACCTATCGGGTGTGAACATGCTGTACGATCTGCGGGCCGCATTATATAGAGCATATATATATATATATATATATATATATATATATATATTATTCAGGATAACCTATGTTTTATTTATATAAATTCCACTGTGGGCTTAAGAGTCTAGTGGTCGGTGCTATTCAGTGATTGACAATATTTTATTTTCTGTATCCACAGTCATACAAGTAAGCCAGTCAATCAATGATTGAGACTGCCCACTGGACCCATAAACCTTCAGAGAGCAGGAATTTACATCTATAAAATACAAGCTATATTGAACTGTTTCCCACAATGCAATATACAGTTAGGTCCAGAATTATTTGGACAGTGACACATGTTTTGGCATTTTAGCTGTTTACCAAAACATATTGAATATAATCAATGAAAGTGCAGACTCTCAGCTTTAATTTGAGGGTATTCACATCCTAATTTAAGGAAGGGTTTAGGAATTACAGCTCTTTAATATTTAGCTGCCTCTTTTTCAAGGGACCAAAGGTAATTGGACAATTATCTCAAAAGCTATTTAATGGGCTGCATGGGCTATTCCCTCATTAATCCATCATCAATTAAGCAGGTAAAAGGTCTGGAGTTTATTCCAGTTGTGGCATTTGCATTTGGAAGCTGTTGCTGTGAACCCACAACATGAGGTCAAAGGAACTCTCAATTCAAGTGAAACAAACCATCGTTAGGCTGGAAAAAATGAAGAAATCCATCAGAGAGAGAGCACAAATGTTAGGAGTGGCCAAATCAACAGTTTGGTACATTCTTGAAAAAAAGAGCGCACTGGTGATCTCGTGAACTCCACAAGGCCTGGACGTCCACGGAAGACAACAGTTGTGGGTGATCGCAGAATCCATTCCATGGTGAAGAAAAACCCCTTCACAACATCTACCCAAGTGAAGAACACTCTGCTGGAAGTAGGTGTATCAGTATTTAAGTCTACCATAAAGAGAAGACTTCATGAGAGCAAATACAGAGGGTTCACCACAAGGTGCAAACCATTAATCAGCCTCACAAATAGAAAGGCCAGATTAGACTTTGCCAAACAACATGTAAAGAAGCCAGCCCAGTTCTGGTACAGCATGAAACTAAGATCAACCTGTACCAGAATGATGGGAGGAAGAAAGTATGGAGGATGCTTGGAACGGCTCATGATCCAAAGCACACCACATCCTCTGTAAAACATGGTGGAGACATGTTGATGGCATGGGCATGCACGGCTGCCAAAGGAACTGGGTCACCAGTGTTTATTGATGATGTGACTGAAGACAGAAGCAGCCGGATGAATTCTGAAGTGTTCACGGATTTACTTTCTGCTCAGATTCAACCAAGTGCAGCAAGGCTGATTGGACGTCGCTTCACAGTACAGATGGACAATGACCCAAAACATACTGAGAAAGCAACCCAGGAGTTTTTAAGGCAAAGAAGTGGAATATTCTGCAATGGCCAAGTCAGTCACCAGATCTCACCCCGATCGAACTGCATTTCACTTGCTTAAGACAAAACTTAAGGCAGAAAGACCCACAAACAAGCAACAAGTGAAGACAGTGGCAGTAAAAGCCAGGCAAAACACCACAAAGGGGGAAACCCAGCGTGTGGTGATGTCCATGGGTTCCAGATTTTAGGCAGTCATTGCCTGCAAAGGATTCTCTGCAAAGTATTAAAAAAAATGTTTTACTTATGGTAATGTTAATTTGTCCAATTACTTTTGATCCCCTGAAAGGTGTTGGATGTGTAGGAAAATGGTGGCAATTCCTAGACTTTTCACAGGATATTTTTGTTCTATCTCTTGAATTAAACCTGAAAGTCTACAGTTCAATTGCATCTCAGTTGTTTCATTTAAAATCCAATGTGGTGGCAACGGAGCCCAAATCATGAAGATTGTGTCAATGTCCATTTAAGTCTGGACCTAACTGTATCAATCTGCTCAGCTCCTCCTGCTCTATAACATGTTGCCTGCAGATTGGACAAAATTTACCATGTGACAAGTTAACCTTAATCAAATTGCCCATTGATTTCAAATGGTCGATTTCTAATGTTCGTAGGGACACCCATTGCCCAACTTGAATGAATAGGTGATACATTTTAGATATGTGGGGTAAAGACCACTGGGACTTGCTTCTCCTATAGAAGGCGGCAGTGAACAGGAGTTGTATGGAGGGATGGCATTGCATGCACACGACACGAGTCTGTACAAGTATATGGGAGATAAACAACCAAATGAGCATGCCATATACTTACTTTTGGAGCAGGTCACATACATGCTTGGCCCATCGCTCTATACGACTCCCCACCACAGCTTTTTATAGGAGGAATGACAAAATTCCCTGTTGTACAGATCAAAAGGGCTCTGACCACTGGGACCTCCTCAACGATTATCCACATTTTAGGTGATAAATGTTAATACCACGAAAGCCCCTAAAAGGGAGCTATGGAAACCTATGGGTCAAAGTACTGGGACCTTTTGGTCGAGGCCCCTCTGGGGAGTCCCAGCTCCTAAACTCCAACCGATTTTCGATTTTAAATGACATTTCAGGAAAACTTACAATCTGGTGGTCTGATGTAAAGTAGTTTCCAATCTAAAAACATAAGATACAGGAAAACCTGAAGCAAACAAAGGGTTGTTTCATCAAGACAACTTCTGTCCATATGCTCCATTTGGGTATATCAATGCCATAGAGGGGAGGTCTCTAGCTTAAAGAGACTCTGTCACCACATTATAAGTGCCCTATCTCCTACATAAGGAGATGGGCGCTATAATGTAGGTGACAGCAGTGCTTTTTATGTAGAAAAACGATCTCTTTTTACCACATTATGAGCGATTTTAGCTTTATGCTAATTACTTTCTTAATGCCAAACTGGGCATGTTTTTACTATTGACCAAGTGGGCGTTGGACAAAGGAGTGTATGACACTGGCCAATCACTTCTCTCCATTCTTTTTGTCAACGCATAGTGACACTGCGTTGTTCACTATGTGCGGTCTTATACTGACACATTAACGTTATTGAAGTGTTTAGACAGTGAATAGACATTCCTTCCAGCCAGGACAGGATGTCTATTCACAATCCCGAAACTTCGGTAACGTTTCTGTGGTATTTACAGCAGAGCAAGCGTAATCTCGCAAGATCACGCTGTAAATTACAGGTTACAGTGAGATTACGCTTTGCTCTGCTGTAAATCCCAAACAAACGTTAGTGAAGTATCGGGATTGTGAATAGACATCCCGTCCTGGCTGGAAGGGATGTCTATTCACTGTCAAGACACTTCAGTATCGTTAATGTGTAAGTATAAGACAGCACATAAGGATCTAACAGGATCCCTATGTGCTGTGTAAATGAATGGAGAGGAGTGCATGATGCTGATTGGTCAGCGTCATACACTCCTCTGTACAATGCCCACTTGGTCAATAGTAAAAACACGCCCACTTGGGCATTAAGAAAGTCATTAGCATAAAGCTAAAATCGCTCATAACGTGGTAAAACTAGATAGTTTTTCTAAATAAAAAGCACTGCTGTCACCTACATTATAGCGTCCATCTCCTTATGTAGGAGATAGGGCACTTATAATGTGGTGACAGAGCCTCTTTAAGATGAGTCGCTAAGTAACTCTTACTTAAAAGAGCAGCCCACTCTGGAAGACCCGACCTACCCTGGCTTGTTTATGTATTCATTTGGCATATAATGTATATAACTGTTACTTCCCTAGCAATTACAGTTGATCACTAGGGGGTACAGGCACCAGACTAATAGTATTATACACCTATATATATATCTATCAAAAAGCAAGACATAAATGGTTGCGAAACGCGTGTCGAGGTGTCTTCTTGAAACTTATCCTTGCATTTGGCCATATACATTCTGTGGTTCTCCTATCTGGGATCTTATTCTAGGCACTCACTCCTAGGTGGACAAAGTATTGGTATATATACTGGGATTTGGTACTATTCTGATTAGGGCCATAGTGGTCTCTTTCACTTAAGGTTGTTTTTAATTATATGGTTTTTACCTTTTTGTATATATTTGTAGGGGAGATATTTTGTCCAAATTTTTAAATGTTGGACTATTTGGTCCGTAGGACTGTTGTGGCTTAGACATTTTTTGGTATTACCAGACTAATAGCAACCTGGGACTGCTTCCCCAAAATCTTGTGGAGAGGCAAGGTATTAAATATACTGGAGCATATTTATAAAAAGTGTAATTTTATTTTATTGGATGTGGACCATATTTTAAATGTTTGTGAGCAATACCTACAAACAAAGGACTACCAAGTGTCAAAGAGGGAAAAACCTAATTATGGCCCACTTGTACCCAAAATATTTTCTTTGCAGCATTTTGTATCAATGGAAATTTAAATGCATGTCACTACATACCTCTGTAATCTAAGCATCACTATCTAGATTATAATCCCGTAAAAATATGCGTAAAGTAATAGGAGATGGTTTATCGGGATATTAATAAAAGAGCGATTGAGAAGAATGTTCTCCGTTCCTTGGCTGGTGTCCCTGTTTCCTGTTCTAAGTCGCCTCTTGCACCATCGCAGGCTGTGTACGATCGGTCTGACTTCTGTAGTGTACTGTACTGTGATGGGGGCCATGTATAAACTGCTCACAGTATGTCTGGCCTCAGCAAACATTTCCGTTCGGTCTTGGAACTATTTTTGGAAAATATGTTTTTCAAGATTCTAAAAATAGATTGAAAATAAACTCTTTGGAAAATGTATCACAAATAGTGCCACCCACCATCTTGTGGCCTGGGGCAGGGGAGATGTGCATATTCTGTTATTAGTGCCCACTCTCTCTTGGTTTACAGTTTTATTTTCTCTCAATTTCTCTTTGCTTTGCCAATCGATAATGCTGATATTTCCAAGGGTCAGACATTGTACCTTTATTGATCCGAGAGGCTGCCTGACACAGCTGAAGAGCAGATGAATCCAGACAGATCAATTGCAAACATGTCTAGATTTGAAACATTAAGGTTTATTCAAAGACATCAAAGCTTCATGTGCCCTGGATTTCAATCTCCATAAAATTGTGTTACTTGAGTACGGAAGCAATAAAGTACAAACATGAATAGTGAAAGGCCATCCTATGCCATCATCCTGCACTCACAGGGCTGTAATATTATACTGTATTATGGAGAGTGCATTTTTTTGAGGTTTTTGTTTTTTCCTTAAAGGCTATGTACACCTGTGTGTGTGTGTGTGTGTGTGTGTGTGTGTGTGTGTGTGTGTGTGTGTGTGTGTGTGTGTGTGTGTGTGTGTGTGTGTGTGTATAAGTGTGATTGGTGCAACTTTGTTATTGCATTTTGTTAAAAATCATTTTTACTTTTTTAGATACAGCTGCTTTGTATGTAGGAAAGGGGAAAATAATTATTTGTGGGGTAGAAAATGAAATTGCTTTTTTGCGCTTAGTTTTTACGGAATTCACTGTGCAATTAAAACAACATGTTAATTTTATTCTGTGGGTCAATACAATTACGGCGATACCAAATATATATATATTTTTTCTATATTTTACTACTTTTACAAGGAAAAATCTGTGTAAAAATTTTTATTTTGTGTCGCCAAATTCTGAGAGCTATAACTTTTTTGTTTTTCCGTCGATTAAGTGGTATGAGGGCTTATTTTTGCGGGGTACGCTGTAGTTTTTAATAATACAATTTTGGGGTACATGCAACGTTTTGATCACTTTTTATTATATATTTTGTGGGAGATGAAGTGACCAAAAAAATTGAGATTCTGGCGTTTACATTTTTTTTTACACCGTACACCGTGCGACTTAAAGAGGCTCTGTCACCAGATTTTGCAACCCCTATCTCCTATTGCATGTGATCGGCGCTGCAATGTAGATAACAGTAACGTTTTTTTTTAAAACGATCATTTATGAGCAATTTTATATTTATGCACATGCGCTGGGTCCTAGTGCGTACGCGATGACCCTTGCTTTCTTAAACGGCAAGCGCATGCCAAAATCATTTTCCCAGCTATCGCTGGACTTTAACCCCTTAAGGATGCAGCCTAGTTTGGTCCTTAAGGCTCAGAGCCCATTTTTGAAATCTGACATATTTCACTTTATGTGGTAATAACGTCGGAATGCTTAAACCTATCCAAGCGTTCTGAGATTATTTTCTCGTGAGACATTGGGCTTTATGTTAGTGGTAAAATTTGGTTGATATATTCAGTGTTTATTGGTGAAAAATTGCAAAATGTAGAGAAAATTTTGAAAAAATAGAATTTTTCTGAATTTTAATGCATCTGCTTGTAAAACTGACGGTTATACCACCCAATATAGTTACTAGTTCACATTTCCCATATGTCTACTTTAGATTGGCATAGTTTTTTGAACATTCTTTTATTTTTCTTGGACGTTACAAGGCTTAGAACAAACAGCAATTTCTCAAATTTTTAAGAAAAAATCAAAAGCCTTATTTTTAAAGGTACCTGTTCAGTTCTGAAGTGGCTTTGAGGGGCCTATGTATTAGAAACCTCCATAAAACACCCCATTTTAAAAACTAGACCCCTCAATGTATTCAAAACAGCATTTAGAAGGTTTATTTAACCCTTTAGGAATTTCACAGGAATTAAAGCAAAGTGGAGGTGAAATTTGCAAATTTAATTTTTCTTGCTGAATTTCACTTTTATTCAATTTTTTTCTGTAACACAGAAGGTTTCACCAGAGAAACACTACTAAATATGTATTGTCCAGATTCTGCAGTTTTTAGAAATGTCCCACATGTGGCTCTACTGCGCTCGTGGAATAAAACACAAGCCCCAGAAGCAAAGAAGCATCTAGTGCATTTTGAGACCTCTTCTTTTTTTTTTTTTTTAATTAGGATATATTTTAGGCAGCATGCCAGGTTTGAAGAGGTGTTGAGGTGCCAAAACAATAGGAATCCCCCAAAAGTGACCCCATTTTGGAAACTACACCCCTCAAGAAATTCATTTATGGCTGTTGTTGTTGTTACCATTTAGACCCAACAGTTTTTACACAGCACGTATTTGAATTGGGCTGTAAATTTAAAAAAATGAAATATTTTCCAAAAAGTTGTCATTTTTCATCAAAATTTCTTATTTTCACAGGGAATAAAATACCCCATTTTGTTACCCAATTTGTCCTGAGTGTGGCAATACCCCATTTGTGGTGATAAACTGCCGTTTGGGCCAATGGGAGGGCTCAGAAGGAAAGGAGCGCTATTTGTTCTTTGGAGTCGAGATTTTGCTGGATTGGTTTTCGGGTGCCATGTCGCATTTGCAGAGCCCCAGAGGTATCAAAGCAATGAAAACCCACCAAAAGTGACCCCATTTTGGAAACTAAACCCCTCGAGGAATTCATTTATGGGTGTTGTGACCATTTAGACCCCATCGTTTTTTGACAGAACTTATTCGAATTGGGCTGGGAATAAAAACAAAATGTCATTTTTTCCAGTAATATTTTCCTATAATTTGCACCTCTTTTGACTTTTTCCCTTCTTGCCAGTTTGGGGAACGTCTCCTGGAAAGTGTTGCCCTGGTATGATGCGTGTGGCCTCGCTTCCAGATTAGGTTCTTGATAACCTAAAGATTAGGTTCTTGATAACCACCTCTTGAAATTCCAGGAAAGTTCCCGTCTGGCCTGCACATCGACGTAGCACGTACGCATTGTACAAGCCATCTGTATGATGTTCACGGCCAGCTTCTTATACCACACCGCATGGCGCTGTAGGGCTTCAGGACTTGATCTGACAAGTCCACCCCTCCCATGTACCTATTGTAGTCCAGGATGCAGTCCGGTTTGGGGGTCTCTGCACTGGTACCTCGTACAGGTACATTGGTACTGGTGTGGCCATGTATTGTTGTCAATACAAGGACTTCTCTCTTGTACTTGACACACAATATGTTGCTGCTAGATTTTGTCCTGCTCTAACCCCTTCTGAGTGTTTGCCCAAGCAGAGTCTTAGGGAGGCCTCTCAGATTTCTTCTAGCAGTGCCGCATGCCGCAGTACTTCTGGAAGCGAGGCACCTGAAGAGTGGGACGCTGGTATAAAAATTATCCAGGTAGAGTTGGAAACCCTGATCCAGCAGTGGGTGCACCAAATCCCACACAATTTTTGCATTAACTCCCAGTAAGGGGAAGCAATCTGGGGGCTGCATACTGGTGTCCTTCCCTTCATATATCCTAAATTTGTAGGTATACCCTGATGCACTCTCGCACAGCTTATACATCTTCACCCAATACCTTGCTCTCTTACCTGGCAGGTACTCGCGGAATTGAACCCTCCCTTTAAAATCTACCAGGGACACATCAATAGAAATACACTTCTCGGGGATGTATGCTTGGGAAAACCGGGCACTGAAACGGTCTAATAGGGGTCTCCATTTATACAAACGGTCAAAACTGGGGTCATCTCGGGGTGGGCACTGCTCATTATCAGTAAAATGTAAGAAGCGAAGTAACTGCCTAATTTTTAGTTTTTTTTAGGTTCCAGTTCAGTTCTGAAGTTGCTTTGAGGGGCCCATATATTAGAAACCCCTATCAAACACCCCATTTTAGAAACTAGACCCCTCAAAGTATTCACAACAGCATATAGAAAGTTTATTAACCCTTTAGGTGTTTCACAGGAATTTAGAGCAAAGTAGAGTTGAAATTTACGTTTTGTTTTTTTTGTCAGAAAATCCTTTTTATTCAATTTTTTTTTTGAAGGTTTTACAAGAGAAACGCCACTCAATACTTATTGCCCAGATTCTGCAGTATTTAGAAATATCCCACATGTGGCCCTAGTGCGATAATGGACTGAAACACCGGCCTCCGAAGCAAAGGAGCACCTAGTGGATTTTGAGGCCTCCTTTTTATTAGGCACCATGTCCGGTTTGAAGAGGTCTTGTGGTGCCAAAACAGTGGAAATCCCCCAAAAGTGACCCTATTATGGAAACTAGACCCCTTGAGGAATTCATTGTAGTTTTCATGGGGTGCATGGAGCTTTTTGATCAGTTTTTATTCTATTTTTGAGTGGCGTGGTGACTGAAAAACAGCAATTCTACTATTGTTTCTTTATTCTTTTACAGCGTTCACCGTGCGCTATAAATGACATATTCACTTTATTCTGCGGGGCGATACAATTATGGCGATACCAGATTTTTTTTAATGTCTTATGCACAATAAAATACTTTTTGTAAAAAATCATTTACTTTTTGTGTTACCTTAGTCTAAGAGCCAGAACTTTTTTATTTTTCCATCAAGAAAGCCGTCTGAGGACTTGTTTTTTTGCGTAACAAACTGTAGTTTCGATCAGAATAATTTTTAGGTACATGCGGTTTTTTTATCTCTTTTTATTAAATTTTTTGGGAGGTGAAGTGAGCAAACAATTGTGATTCTGGTACGGTTTATTATTTTCTTTTACGGCGTTCACCGTGCGGGATAAATAACGAAATAATTTTGTAGTTCAGGCCGTTACGGACGCGGAGACACCAATTATGTATAGTTTATTTGTTTATATATTTTTATTAATAATAAAGGACTGATAAGGGAAAAAGGGTGATTTTTACTTTTATTACTTTTAAAACTTTTATTTTCTTATTTTTACACAACTTTTTTTTTACTTTATTACTTTGTCCCACTAGGGGACATGAGGGCAGGAGGCCCTGATCGCAATTCTAATACACTGCACTACATGCGTAGTGCAGTGTATTAGAACTGTCAGCTACTCACTGACTCAGCACCCACTAGGCTTCCGTAGATGGCATAGCCGGACGCTATTGTTAGGTGTCCTTTTGCCATAGCCACCATCGCCATCCGCTAACATGTAGCGGGCCGTCAATGGTGGTTTAACCCCTAAGAAGCCGCGATCGCTATTGAACGCGGCTTTTCAGGGGTTAATCAGCGGGGACACAGCGATCGGTCACCGCTATAGCAGCTGCGGAAGCCGCTGTACAAGACAGCAGCTGTCACAGCTACTGTATGTGTCTGGAAGACGGCCGAAATGGCCGTTACTCCCGTGACGTACCATTCCGTCATGGAGCGCGAACGGGATGGTTTCCATGACGGAATAGTATGTCACTGAGCGTTAAGGGGTTAAAAGATATTCTCTCTCTCTCTGGAACACATTGCCAGAGCAATGTGGTTCCCTCGTGTTCCTTTGCGTTCCAAATATGCTTGCGGTTTAGTTTTCAATTTCTGTGCACCGACCGTTGCCTTTTTTTTTACCATCTGTGCCTGCTGTCTGACCTGTCCTATAGCTACATTTATTGTGACAAATCTCCGCCGCCTGCCCTGACCTACTGCTAAGTTCGTCATTACAAACCTCCGCAGCCTACCCTGCAGCAAAGTCCACATCCCTGTACAGACCAGGGGTTCCCTTAGACTCTGCTCTCTGGTGAAGCCCCAAGTCAAATCCCTTGGGGACAAGAAGTGTTAACACCACCCCCTTCTGGCGCAGTTACAGTCATTTTCAAGTGATTTAATGGGAGGAATTTATCAACTTTTAAAGTTACCGCAACTTTTGATGCATTTACGTTGCTCATGCCACTCTAAAAAAATGAAACAACAAATGGATGGAGCTTAGTGGGAGGGGCAGAATCACCAGGGGCCTGACACATTTACTATAATTAACACCAGAAACTTGGGTAAATTATAGGCAAAACCTTCACCATCTCGTAGCTGATGTAACTTTCCCTTTCTGGTGCACAGACAGCGGAAGATCGAGCGTGCAGCCCTTAATAAATTAGCATCTTTCTCCTGTGGGCTTCATACTAAGACTGGCGTAAAAGACGTCAGTCTTAGTTAATGTGACCCAATGTCATTATGCTAGAGGCGTTTTCCCACCAAAGTAAGTGATTTTTCTAGGATATGCCATCACTTACTAGTCAGCAAGTGTTCGGAACAGGGGCCCCCACTGACCCATCACTTCACTTTTACTTACACAAATCTATTTTTCATATACAACAATGAAAAAAATAAAAAACTTGCTACATTTTGTTTTTACAGTGTAACTCTAGACAAAGCATCACACGGCAATGGTGATGAGGTCCATGATCTGGAGAGTTCTGTGTCAATGTACACCAAGTAAGATGGGGGTTTAACACTAAACAGGGCTAATATTAGATCTACAAGTGTTTTACATTATAATATGTCTACCTAATAATTGAGAACTAAAAAAAAAAACAAAAACAGAATAGGTAATTAAAGTAGTAAATTCTAAAAAAAAAAAAAAAAACAACAACAACAACAACAACTCACCTACTCTGTCTAACTGAATGTATTCAATTTTTTTATACCAAACTTAGCTATGTTTTCTGATGGGAGTCTTACGTAGTCGGAAAGCCACCTCTGCTCTCATCAGAGGCTCAGGCTGCTGCTCTGTTTCACCCACATGTTTTGCACTGTAGCTCTGTCTGTTCAGATTGGCTGCTGTGTATTAGCACAAGCCCACGACCACTGACTGTTGATTCCAATTGCAATAAGGACAGCAGGATTCTAAACTACAAGCAACTAAACCACTAGTGAGAAAAGCAGATTATCAGGTAGCAGTGCTAAATGAGTCTCAATAAGGTGAGGGGAGTCTGCTTAAACTAATTTGATTCTAATATGGCAATATTTAGAGGAAAAGGGCTTTTGATTCTAAAATGAACTATTTTTCGTAGATTTTCAGAGGGAACACATGGCGAGCGTGTGACATTGCCATGAATGTACATTACTTTAGAACACGTTTTTATAAAATCAGTACAAATTAGTAAAGCAAGGTACTTGCAATCTGTGCAATGTTATATTATGTACAACTTTCTCATGGTCCGTAGTACCATTCAGAAAAACATAGCTGTGGCCAGTAAAGGATAAGCCTTTTATTTTTCAACAAATGTTTTTTAACCACATTTGTCCTTTTATTGTAATATGCCATAATACAATACAAAAACATTTGTCAGACATATTATACTCCTGGAAAACCCTTTAAAGTGGTGTGAGCCATGGTTAAGGTTGATCAATGATCTGGTCTGATTGTAATAATTTTCCAATTTACACTCCGTGAATGTTCTTCTAAATTACAGTATATAAAAGACTGTCAGCTTCTGTTTTTGTGTATATATAGCTCTAATGTAGAGCAATGTGTTACCATGGTTACAGACTACAAACAAACCTTGTGTAGCCTGATCCTTGTAGTCACGTGTTACTCCTTCATTTCTAGATGTGCGTGGTGGCAACTTGTTTTTAAAGGGGTTTTCCGGAGTTGAAAAAATTTGCTTGGCAGTAGGAAATTTGATCAAATAAAAAAATAATACTAACCTGGTAAATCCACCACTGCTTCAGTGCCAACGCTATGGTAGTCCACGTCAATTTTTGATTACTGCAGCTAATCACTGATCTCATTGTTGATGGGGGGGGGATGGCTGCATGTACGGCACAGGAATGCTCAGGCCAGTGATTGGCTGCAGTGGTCACATAAATGTACGTAACATTTTCACAGCAGGCCAATGAAAACAAAGACCGGCGGGGACCACAGAACCGCCGGCGCTGGAGTGGCGGAGGATTCAACAGGTAAGTATTGGTTATTTATTTATTTTTTATTCAATCCCATTTCCTACGATCAGGTGAATTTTTTAAACTCCCAGAAAACCCCTTTAAAAGATGAAATAACAATAAAGGTTGAAAGAAATCAAAAACCTCTTCAATTCATCTCAATGAAGTTTGTGCATAGGGATATACTGAACAATACAACCTACAGTGGATTACAAACATAATATGAATCATAATATAATGTCTATGGCAATACAGTAAGATGTAGAGTGAGAATGGAAAATAGTGGAGTTGGAACGTGCCATGAAGTGAAGTCTATAGATATTGGTGGAAAGAATTTGAAATATCAATTTCAACGGTAGACACGTCAGTATTTGGGATTGCTTACAAAGAAGGGAGTGATTCCAGGAACAATGTCATATTCACGGAGAGATCCACTAATAATTTAAACAAAGTATCTACAAAAGTAAATATTTGTGTTAGTTGTACTGTAAAGTATTTCCAGCTTTCAAAAAGTTTATGGCCCCTGATGGTACCAGCTCTTAATATGAGAAGTTCTCCTAAATATTTCATAAAGTATTTGAACAAAATCTGTAAATATTTTTTAAATTAAAGACTCTTTTTGGGCAACACTTTACAGTCTTTTAGTTTTTATTAACATGTCTGGCCGTAGATTACAAAGAGACCAGGAGTTGTTCGAGGTGTGAGAATGACTATGACCAATTATGAAAGAAGTATTTATGTTTTGCAATTTTAGAGCTAGCAAAGACTTTTCAGAATACTCTATAGAACAAGGAAAAAGCGAACAAGTGTATTCTTGACAATTCCATTCTAACCTTTTACTTAAGGCACACATACATGACCAGACCGATGTTTTATCTATTTTGGACATTTTATAAAAAAACACACAACTCATTGGAAAAGACAATTACGCTTAAGAGACAAGAACGATAAATAATGAATAGGATGACCAGCTGGAAGATGAATGGATACAATCATTTATCATAACATGGCATTGAGAACAAAAGACAGGCCATGCTAATGTACCACTATAGGATCACCAGGAGTATAATTTGACTACATGACCCTGACGGTATGTTCACACTGGTAAGATTTGCTGTGGAAAATTCCACAGCAAATCTGACCTGGGTTCCGCAGGGAATTACGGCAAAATGTCGGCATCAAATTGTGTTTCATTTGGTGCAGATTGGACCCCTGCGGAAGTAGAAGAGGGAATATTTTTTTCTATCATACTCACCTGCCCTGGTCTACCGTAGCAAAACACCCCTGCTGCTTTGGCTAGTCTCTACACTGCCGGTTTCCTGGGATGACTGTTCGTCCCATTTTTATTTTTTTTTAGAAAGTCAGAGTAGTTTTTATTGTCACACAAAGTGCAAAAAAAGTACAGAAGTGCCACACAAAAAAGTGCACAAAGGATGCGGTCTATCGCAGCCCTACTCCTAAAGGAGAGAGGCCCTGCATAACCATTCCCCGACCCTCCGAACCATAGGCCAAGAGGATCGAGGATCAATGGTCCTCCCTCGCCGAAGCTCAGGAAGACCCAACAACAGTCCTAGGCTTTTACCTAGACCACCCTAGTGTCCACCTAGATGCCTGTATACGGTATGGCCACACATTTTCCCCCTAGACCTCAGGAGGGTCCCAAAAGGGGTCCCCACCCCAGAAATCCTTGTGACAAACGTGACATACACACAGTGAAAACAATATTAAATAAGTGAATGTGCGTTCTGATACAGCCTGGACATTCGCCAGATATAAAAAATTCCTAATTTCCCAGCCAGAAGGCCGGGAATATAAAGGTGTATGCTCAAAAGTGTGAAAGACAAGTGTGTGCAAATGTGCCATCACTCAGTGGGATTCCACCCCCAGTGAGCTTGGGCACCCCAGGGTCACCACTCCTGGGGCACTTAGCAACTCAGACTTTCCAGCTGAAAGTCTGCATAACTTTCATCTTTCAAAAAACGGAAATGTAGCGAAGGGAGACAAATGGAAAGCGTCAACCGTGTGGTTCTCTGCCCCTCTCCTTGGTGTTCGGTCATCTCTCTACGATGGTGACCGCTCCACCGGCATGGATGATTACTAACCTCAGATAAGGGCCCTACTACTCATGCTCTTAGCCAAAGGTCAAGGAGCAAGAACCTGGCAAGAAATTCCCAATCTCACTTTAGTGATCATGGTATCTCCCCTGCCAGGTAAGCTGCAACTGTCACATGGGACGAAACGTCACTCCAGGAGGCCGGCAGCACAGAGACAACATCGGGGAGCATTGAGGCATCACTATGGGAGATCATGGGAGGTGAGTACATATTTTTTTCATTTTAAACTGCAAATAAGGCTTTTATATTTTCCCTCGTGCATTTTTTTTGCTGAGGATTGGTGGCTTTTCCACAGCAAAAATCGCAGCGTTTGATACATCTTGTACTCAATCAGGAAAATTTGCAACAAATACAAAACCATACCAAAGTATGAATTGACATGCTGTAGATTTAAAAAATCTACACCACAGGTCAATTTCTGCATAGAAATTTTCCACAGCGTGTGGATGAGATTTGTTAAAGTCTCATCCACTTTAATGTTACTAAAAACACTGGATTTTTCACCCACAAATCCGGACGGAAAATCCGCAGCAATTCTGCTACATGTGAACGTATTCTAAAAGTGAATCTCCAACTTTTATCATCATGGTTTTTTTAAGTCCAATATTCTGTGCTGATTAATATCTTAATATATCTTTATAGCAGTTGGAGCTGTTATTCTGATACATGGACAAAGGTGTAGGGTCTTCGAGAGATGTACCCTATATGCAAAGCCACATCATCAGACCTGTTTAAAAGGGCTATTTAGATTAGAAAAAAAACATTTTTATACAACCGATTAGGGAATTCTGAGCTAATAGGGGGGGTCCTTTCTTTAGAATCCTCATCTTTTGGCCAGAGTGGAAAGTGGTATCAAGAGCATCCGGTGGAACTTTCCTGTCCGGCGTTACACAGACATTCAATTATTATGAATAGGCACTGTGTAATGCTTAGTTTCCCCTGTGGCGGCACTGAAGGAAAATTAAAAACGTACTGGTTTTCCTATAGATCACAATTGATCGCTGGCGGTCTCAGCAGGGGGACACTTAGTGATCAACTTTATGTCAAGGGTCCCTTCTTTAAAGTAGGGATTGTCCAAACAATCCCTTTAAGAAGAAATTAGTGGTTGACGTGTTTCTTGTAAAGGGTCATTAAGAATAAGGTTTTAGAAGACTATAAGAAATATTATATGGGTATAGACCAATACAAAGATCAACTATGAAGTTGGGGTAAACACTACGCAATCAAACAATTCTTTTCATAAAAATATCGACGGCCTTTATTTTTTTTCAACTACAATTGAAGATACGTTATGCATGCCAAATCCTCAGAACATCTATGTGATTCCCATTAAGGAGCTTAACTCATATAAGCAGACCAATGGATCCAAACCAGCACAATAGAATATGAAAGAATACTGTTCCAAACATATATTATTAACAAAGGCTCAAAGACACACACCAAACACAAGTGTATCATTTTTACCATGCAGACAAGAATCGTATCCTGGGTCTCTGGGAGCGCAGCCACTTTTGTTGAGCAACCATTTTAATCAAAAACAGATGTAGCAGCTGTTTTTTGCACCTGTCAGCGCACACCAGTGACTGAAATAATGAGCTAGCCCCCACCTGAGACCTCCATTGGGAGGTGGGGGCATCTTCAAAACGTGAGAGAATACGTGGTGCATGTACTATCGTACTGAGATCTATTGGAGAATGGTACCTCTGCTGTCTCCATATGTGTAGACAAAATATATCATACAACACAATGCGACCGTTCAACACTAATGATCTCTTAACAACAAGCGCAACGTGCATCTCTCCCACCGCATCGCTGGAAACTACTTCATCAGCTGTGCCACTTTTCCTACAATGACCTAGAATAATTCATGCTTCATATAATTAAACCACAGTCCTGTAGTTTCTTTGCATTCATAACCTGGGAAGCCCCCCCTTGTTTCATTACATCTTTGGGGAAAAAAAAAAAATGGGCTTCTACAAAACGGAAAGTCTCGTCAAACTTACAGGCAACGTATGAGAAAAAAAAACAAAAACATTTTAAACAATTGAAAGCCGCGAACTACAGTCAAACAAAGAGTCCTCTTTCTGGCCATTTAATCTACTAATTTATTTTTTCAAGCAACACATAAATCGAAACACAGCTGTAACCAATGACTTGCAGATCTAGTTCCTCTTCCAGCTGGATCCTGTTCTGCTGAAACAGCAAGATTTTCTACATTGTTCCCTTTTGTACATCTGGAGAAATCGTTTGAGTTCAAAGGTGGCAAGAAAAGCTCTTTAAATAAACCCAACCAACGGTGAAGATGCCCAGGCAACCAGCAAATCCCCATCATGGGGATTCTTATTAAAATAAAGCTTCCATTGAGAGGTACTCCTTTTTGAGTATTTATACATGTTTCCACCTTGAATTAGTTTTTCCTTTTATCAGCAAAAAAGCCTAACAATCCCCTACTGTTGGCTAGCTAGCCTTCAGTTCTGTATATATATATATATATATATATATATATATATATATATATATATATATATATACACACACACACACACACACACACACAATTTAAAGCTGATCTGTCATCAGTCATAGTAGGGGGATAAGTATGCTCTCCTATTTGCCAAAACAGCATAAAAAAATATTGTGCGCTCTCTTGGCGCTCCCCCGACCCCCTCACCATGATTGACGTGCTGCTGTGTATGCAGATACACAGCAGCCACCCATCAATCACCACCGAGAGGGGCGAAGCGAACGCTCCCCTCATAAATACACCAGACCTATAACTCTGAATCCGGTTTATTCTTTGATCGCTCCTATTAGCCAAACAGCATAATAATTTGTGTACCGTTTTGGCTAATAGGAGATTGGACCTGTCCCCATACTACGCTGCACTCATTTAGGGTAGCACTGTCTGATGCCAGATCCACATTAAGATGACTTTTTGTGGGTTTCTATTAATTCATTAGGAACTCAACACAATAGGGGGCTGATGGATGCAATATTGACAAAGCCCCCGAAATGTGGACTGGGTGTTGTTGCAGTCATAATATGGACGCTCAAATGTAGTTGTATTAAAATCACATGAAACTGTGCTAAAACATATAAAAAAAACTACCATTTTCAGTTTCCCTCCTACTATACCTCATCTTTGTGTCAGATGTCTTCATTTAGATTGCTCTGTAGTGCCAGGAAATGATGGAAAGGTCTTCAAGGGAAATTGCGATAGGGGTAACCAATACGTCCTAGATGCTTTTCCAATTTCTTATATCTGAAAATAAAAGTTACGGTGAAGTTAATGCAGGGCAAATGAAAGCGTTGCTGATATGATTATTAATATTATTCTAGATTTGAAAATAGAAATATTATCTCACATCTCTCTTTATGGCAAACATAATTATCTTCAGAAAAGCCATTTTATAGATAGTCATTTTATCAGTTCATCTCTGGCTTCCTTGAGGTAGAATGCTTTTTGAGATTTTGGATAAGACTTACTGGCCTATTCTCAACTCTCAGATATTCCTTCCACAGGCAATTTTAAGAAGGATTACATGTTCTTGGAATTTTAACTAAGTAAGAGAGGATTCTGCTACAGAATTTGGAAATAAACTCATAGAAATGCCGTGACCTAAAAAAGAAGTTGCGCAGACAAACTAAAGTGTGATATCCCCTGTAGTGTTTTACCAGACACATGGCACATAACGTGTAATTCCACTTTTACCAACATTATATTCTTTAAAAACTATACAAAAAGTGAAGTAACTTTACATGTGTTTTGCTTTATTTATTTTGCTTTAATTTTGGGTAACATCAGGTCTTAGGGCAAGTTGACACCTGCGTTGGTCTTTTCCTTGTTCTGCTCCATCAGAGGTGGTATTTCCATTGTATGACGTAAACTACTGGTGGTCGACGGAACCAATTGCCTTGAATGGATTCCATCAGGGTTTCCGTCGGGGTGTCCGTGGTTTTACAGGAAACAATAGCGCTGTTGTTTTTCAGTATTCTTGGCCAGACCTGTGATGGGGGCCCCTAATGGAGCCTCCAACGTGGATGTTAACAGGCCCTTATTCTGTCCTTGGAGACAGACAGCAGTTTAGCTCGACATGTGACCTAACATCATAATGGAGGAAAAATTGAGAGAAAAAAGCAATAATTGATGGTATCTCTCCATATATATATATATATATATATATGGATAGATACTCTCATTTTAGAAAGACCTCAATGATTAGGTCAGAAATTTTGCGCATATGGTTGAGTAAAGGATCCCCAGCATTTCATTTTATTTTGGAGTGCTGCCCCAATTTTCCTTTTTTTATTCCGATATACAGATATACCAAGCACTATGATTACAAATGGCACATTCTGTTGGTATACATTTTACGAACCTATTTTTTACACCTTCCACAACACGGAAGAAGAAATAGGAATGGAGGACATTAGTGGAAATGTGATTATTTTGAAACAAGTTTTCAAACGACAACACAAACCCCCCATCACCTTTTCTTATTTATTACAAAAAGATGGGAGTACAGACATGTGAATGGCATGTAGGGTAGAATAGTATAATGTAAATGAAAACATGTCTGGCAGACCGGACCTCAGTTCAGAAGAACGGTTTGTGTGTTTTAAGGCATACTGAGGTAAAAGATGGGAAATTCCCAGTTGCCACTTACATGGAATAAATCAAGAATCATTAGCGGTTTTAGAAAAGCTATTTGTAATTGTAAGTTAATAGAGGGGGGATTCTCCCTTCAGGACCGTTATCTATTAAATAAAACGAGTGCAGCTAGAAAGAATGTCTTTATAGGACCTGCCATTTCCATGCATTACATGAAGAGCCAGTGATTTCAATGCACACTGTGTAATGCTTTATTTCTCCTGTGGTGGCGCAGTAGGGGAATTAAACAATTGCTGCCGAGTACCCTCACAAGTCAGAGGGCTCTTCTAACGAAAATTATAACCCACAAATTTAAAAGCAATATTGCAAACTATAAGACTATCACCCTGCCTGGATTTGCAGAAATGTAATAGACGGAATCGGTACTCGTGAATCCAGATGCTCCTTAATTTTCCATGCAAAGGCATACGTATAATAGAGGTAGACCGAGCAACTGCTATGGGGACCTTGGAGAGAGTCTCTCTACAGAGTTACCACACTTTTAGCAACAACAAAAAAGAAAGCGGTGGGGAATTTCCCCAAGAACCATGGAGGGAACATGAGGGGAGGAAGAAGGCTCTTCTATTCTGAGTGGCAAAGCCCTGCACCATAATGGAGGCCCAATATTTATTATGGGCCCCCCTTAAGATTATGTATGCTATTGATTTCACAACATTACAATATATTGTAGCATTCAGAAAATAGCTTACTTAAGAATATTGATTGAGACCCAAAAATATACATACCCTTATCTGCAGGCAACAGTATTCCCTATAAGGTGCGCGGCTGCGCACCTTCCATGATCCGCCCGCTCACTAAACTTTAAAGCCCGCACACTGTCACGAGCGGTGGGCGGATGCAGTGGCGTCGCTAGCACTGGAGGTAGCTCTGGTGCTAGCGACAGCCACATTCACTTGTATATGCGTCCTCAGGATGCACATACAAATGAATACTATAGGCTGTAGGCAGGGCCGCCCTTAGGGGTGTGTGAGCGCACAGGGCACTGCACCCTCCAAGCATGTAGGGGGCGCCATTGGGCTCTTCCTCCACTCTGTGCTCTGCTCTTAGTTAGTTACACACACGGAGCTGAGAAGCAGAGGAGGAAGCTTCGCCCACAGCACGTCCTGCAAGAAGCCTGTGATCTTGTCAGCAAGGAGAGATGGTGAGTAGTCTGTGTGTATATGTGTGGGTATACAGTGTGTGTCTCTGTGTTTGTATGTGTATATGTTAGTGTTTGTGTGTCTCTGCATGTGTTTAAGTCTCTTGTGTTCAATATTAAAGTAGAACAGATAAAATGAAGTTATCTGTGCTGCCTCCTATATACCCTGCTGCCTCCATATACCCTGCTCCCCCTATATACCCTGCTGCCCCTATATACCCTGCTGCCCCCTATATATCCTGCTGCCCCTATATACCCTGCAGCCCCTATATATCCTGCTGCCCGTATATACACTGCTGCCATCTATATATCCTGCTGCCCCTATATATCCTGCTGCCCCATATATCCTGCTGCCCCATATATACCCTGCTGCCCCATATATACCTTGTTGCCCCTATATACTCTGCTGCCCCTATATACCCTGCTGCCCCCTATATACCCTGCTGCCCCCTATATACCCTGCTGCCCCATATATATATATATATATATATATACACACACACACACACATACACACATGCTCCTTGTGTGTGTTTATGTGTCTGTGGGTATAGTTATCATCTGCTACATTATTTGTACTCAGAGAGTTATCACTGTGTGTTATCTGTGGTGTTACATAGGACTGCAGGTAATATCTACTACATTATCTGTACTCAATGAGTTATCACTGTGTTATCTGTGGTGTTACATAGGACTGCAGGTAACATCTACTACATTATCTGTACTGGGTGTATATGTTTGTGAATGTGCCTTTTATGTATTTGTATATGTTCCTGTCTGCGTATTTATCTGTCGGTGTGTGTGTGTGTGTGTGTGTGTGTGTGTGTGTAAATACGTGTCTGTATGTCTATATATTTACCTGAATGTGTGTATGTAGATTTGCCTGTATGTCTAAATATCTGCCTTTATGTATGTACAGTATATATGCTCCAGTATGTGTGTGTCTATATATGTGGTTCATTATTGGTTTGTGCAGGAGGCGGCAATAGGGAGTCCCGCACAGGGCGCCATCCATCCTAAGGCCGGCCCTGGCTGCAGGTCACGTTAGGCCTGCAGCCTATAAGGCGCTAGGAGTCAAGCAGGCCGGGGTGATGACGTCACATCATCACACTGGTCTGCGCAAGCGTCCTGCCGGAGAGGCAGTGTAGCGCTCCATCTGTCGCCGGAACGGGGCAAGATAAGTACAATCAAGGTAGGTATAATCTTATTTTTTTGTTAAGGAACTGTGTGGCAGTATATACAATGGGGAGGGTGGCTGTGTAGCGCTATATACAAAGGGAGGAGGGGGTCTGTGTAGCGCTATATACAAGGGGAGAGGGGTCTGTGTGGCGCTATATACAAGGGGAGAGGGGGCTGTGTAGCACTATATACAGAGGGGGGGATTGCTGTGTAGCACTATATACAGGGGGGCTGTGTGGCAGTATTTACAGGGGGCTGTGTGGCAGTATTTACAGGAGGCTGTGTGGCAGTATTTACAGGGGGCTGTGTGGCAGTATCTACAGGGGTCTGTGTGGCACTATCAACAGGGGTCTGTGTGGCAGTATCTACAGGGGGTCTGTGTGGCAGTATCTACAGGGGGTCTGTGTGGCAGTATCTACAGGGGATCTGTGTGGCACCATCTACAGGGGGTATGTGTGGCACTATCTACAGGGAGGTCTGTGTGGCACTATGTACAGGGGGTATGTGTGGCACTATGTACTGTGTGGCACTATCTACAGGAAGATCGGTGTGGCACTATCTACAGGGGGGCTGTGTGGCAGTATCTACCAGGGGGGTCTGCGTGTGCTATCCGCAGGGGGCTACGTGTGGAGCTATCCGCAGGGGGCTGCATGTGATGCTATCTACAGGGGGCTGTGTGTGATGCTATCTATAGGGGGGGTGAAGCTGTGTACAGGGGGATGTGTGTGGCACTATCTACATGGGGATGTGTGTGGCACTATCTACAGGGGCTGTGTGGCGCTCTCTACAGGGTGTCTGTGGGTGTGCATCGCTATCTACAGGTGGTCTGTGTGGCGCTATCTATAAGGACAGTGGTATAATGAAGTATTCTTTCGTTGATGTCTATAATTGGTGTTTAGAACTGGAATTTTACTGCTGGACTTGTAATATTATAGTATTTAAAAAAGTAATTCAAAACTAAAATTTAAAATATGTTTTCTTATTCTCTTATTTAGTCGCTATATTAGCATTTACTGGATGTATTACTTTTGGTCATCAGCTCGCCCACCATTGATGGAGAATTGCCCTGCTCCCTAACTGCCCCGCTCAGGAGATGCCAAGACTTAGAGGGAACATTGGCAGGCAACACTATCTATTATAATATGACCTATTGTTTTATAGAGGTCTTTGAAACCTTTATTATTTTAGAGAGGTCATCAAAAACCAGGACAGCAAAGATAATTGTAATAGCTTATTTTATAAGATTATCAGATGCTATCAAGATATTATCTAAACAGGCAAGAAATTGACGGCTAATGCGATCAGATGGTTGTGATATAAAATAAAGATATAAGTAATGGTGTCAACATCCAAACCATAATAACATTTACTATCACAATAGTAATAAAAAAAAAAGTTTAAAAGGACATAGTTGTTTCATATATCGATCCGGTGTTGATAAAATCTGCCATGCTAACACACCGACTGAGAATGAATTGTCAATTTACGATGTTACTACGCTCATTGGACACAGACTGTAGATATATATATATATATATATATATACACACACACACACACACACACACACACACACACACACACACACACACACACACACACACACACAGTATATATACTCTTGTATACCCCTGACTTGCAATAATATGTACTTTTATAAGGTTACCTTTATATTTGCCTGGACACCAAATATAGAGGAGAAAAATTGAATGGTATGCCCTAAAGTGAATCTCCACCTTAGAACAATATGTCCACGTCAAAATATATATAAAAATTAGATAAACAACACAAAAGCTTGAACAGCACATCCCAGCAAAATGAAACAAAAAACATGAATATACAGGTGCAAGAACGACTGTCACTGCAAATTTATACAGCACACAAGAAAATGGCGACAGCACACCGAACACCAATTGCACTGGTGTTCCCTGAGTACCGTGACGATTTTCTGGTGTGATTATATATATATATATATATATATATATATATATATATATATATATATATATATATTTATAGGGACGGTGCTCCATTTCTCTAATACAGAACAAGCCTGCATAGTCATATGGGGGAATTTATTAAGACTGGCATTTCATACGCCAGTCTTAATAGAAAGAAAAATTGGAGTAAAGTGCGACATATTTATTAAGAGGCAAAAGCCTCTTAGTGTCGCATCTTTTGGCCAGGCCGTGCACCTCAATTGTGGTGCAAGTACCGTGGCTATGTGCCATATACTCCCCCTACGTCACACATGACATAAAGGAACTACATACTCGCCTCAGCAATTCTTTTCTGTCCTTTAGCTCCATCTTCACTGCAGTGCCTCTCGTACAAGGTCCTAATCCCAAGCAGCATCAGGGCCTTATATGCGACTCAGCACGTCAATGTCATCAGTGCTGCATCACATAAAACGTCCTGACGTCCAGTACATTGTATGATCAGCGCTCGAGTGATGAGGGAGCCGAAGGTGAGTATAATTTTTCTTTTATTTACATTTTTTATTATATTTTATGTCCAATGGGGGGACGAGGGTAGTCTAATCTGGGAGGGGAAAGGTAGGAGCCCAGCAAGGGCCTCTACCTTGCTATGCTTCATTGAGTGTAGATTTCCACTGTAATTTAAGCCAGTTTTCTGATGTAAATTATAATAAAATTGTTGGGTCCCAGTGGCCACGGTGTGTGCGTGCGTGTGTGTGCGTGCGTGTGTGTGTGTGTGTACACGCGCTCTCCTCCTCTCTCCACCTCCTGTCAGGCAGGGAAGAGAAGACTGCGTGATCTAGCGAGACAGATCACAGAGCAGAAACAGCTCTGACACTGTTCACAGCTGATTGGACAGTGCCAGAGCGCTATCACACCCTCCTGCCCTTTCCATGTCCAGAAACTCCCCACTGACAGTACAGGGGCTAATTAACATATTGGGTGCCAATAATAATGGCAACCAATATCTCCAGAATGCCAGAGACTACACAGCGAATTCAATGCACCCCATGGTCTGTGCAGCAGCGCCTATAAGATGGTGCACTCAGCTGCACATGTCTGGGATAGTGAAAGATTCCCTTTAAAGAGTTTTTGATAATTATTTACCTATCCAAAGATCAGAGTCCGACATAACAGGGATCCCAGAGTCCCCTTTCTCTTTAACACCACATTATAAGGTGTGGAAAAACTTTATACACAGTATTTCCTCTCTACAGCAAACTGCAGCCATCTTCCCTTGAAGAAGAGCTGTTGTCGCATCACCAATATCAGTACATGGCATTTGCTTTTCTGTAGAATAGTGGGTGACTATGTTGGTCTCTGTAGAGGCATGGAGATTCAGTGTAGTCACCTACCGGCTGCCAGGTAACAGCAAATACAGTAAGTGGAAGAAATGATTCATTAGGGAAGACTGTTCATTATAATGTAAAATAATATTATTAAAAACTCTTTTCAAGTATCTCTGTCTGTAAATTTATAGACTGTACAGTGCTCTTTGGATGGAAAGTACTCCAGAAAGTTCAGTTCACACTACATAGGTTGCAAAAAGACCCTGGTTCATCAAGTTAAGCCTTTCTCGATCAATTACATATCATTCATTGCCAGATTAATTATACCCCTCAATACCATTCATCATTAGATAAGCATCAAGCCCTTGTTTAAATGCTGATATAGTATTTACCATTACTCCCTCTCGGGGTAGGCCATTCCATAGCTTGTCTACTCTAACTGTAAAGAACCCTTTCATATATTGATGTCTGAATCACCTTTCCTCCACCCATAATGAATGTCCCCTGGTCCTTTGTAAAGTCCTTGGAAAGCATAAATCATGTGCCAGTTCTGTGTATTGACCATACATTTATTTATAGATGAAAGTGAGATCTTTTTTCTAAGCTGAATAAGCCCAATTTTTCTAGCCTCTCATTATGAGGAATTTAATATGAGGTCACTAAAAACTGGATAATCCTTTCAATGACTACACACTAGACTCCAGCTTATGATTATGTAGCAGACCTTATTAGGTTGACCGTAAACAGGAAGATGTCTCATTTGCTTTTCTTAAAGAGGCTCCGTCACCAGATTTTGCAACCCCTATCTGCTATTGCAGCAGATCGGCGCTGCAATGTAGATTACAGTAACGTTTTTATTTTAAAAAAACGAGCATTTTTGGCCAAGTTATGACCATTTTTGTAGTTATGCAAATGAGGCTTGCAAAAGTACAAGTGGGCGTGTTTAAAGTAAAAGTCCAAGTGGGCGTGTATTATGTGCGTACATCGGGGCGTTTTTAATACTTTTACTAGCTGGGCGTTCTGATGAGAGAAGTGTCATCCACTTCTCTTCAGAACGCCCAGCTTCTGGCAGTGCAGACACAGCCGTGTTCTCGAGAGATCACGCTGTGACGTCACTTCCCCAGGTCCTGCATCGTGTCAGACGAGCGAGGACACCGGCACCAGAGGCTACAGATGATTCTGCAGCAGCATCGGCGTTTGCAGGTAAATCGATGTAGCTACTTACCTGCAAACGCTGATGCTGCTGCAGAATCAACTGTAGCCTCTGGTGCCGATGTGTCCTCGCTCGTCCGACACGATGCAGGACCTGTGAGTGAAGTCACAGATCTGCACTGCCAGAAGCTGGGCGTTCTGAAGAGAAGTGGATGATAGTTCTCATCAGAACGCCCAGCTAGTAAAAGTAGTAAACACACCCCGATGTACGCACATAATACACACCCACTTGGACTTTTGCAAGCCTCATTTGCATAAATACGAAAATGGTCATAACTTGGCCAAAAATGCTCGTTTTTTAAAAATAAAAACGTTACTGTAATCTACATTGCAGCGCCTATCTGTTGCAATAGCAGATAGGGGTTGCAAAATCTGGTGACAGAGCCTCTTTAAGGCTTTTACACAGGCCAATAATCAGGCAAATGAACGTTTATGCGAATACTCGTTCCCGATCATTGTCCTGTGTAAACAGGTCAATGAGTGGCTGATGAACAAGCAAACGCTCGGTTATTGGCGGATTGTATAGTTTGGGCTATAAGAAATATTATCATTGTCGGCAGCACATCTCCCTGTGTAAACAGGGAGACGCGCTGCCGACATGATAGAAATGTATGGAGACGAGTGATCGGAATAACAATCGCTCGTCCCTAAACATAGCTCCTTGTGAAAGGAGCAAACGAGCGACGATCCACAAGCTGTCTCGTTTATCGGCGCTCGTTTACACGGCCCATATCGGCCCGTGTAAGAGGACCCTTAGACCCTCTGATCTGTTCTATGGAGAAGTCTTGGGTAATATTATATAGATTTATCAGCATGCCAGAAAACCCCTACATACAGTATTCAAAGCTTCTAGTCATTGGGAAAAACATTATTTCCTAATACAAAGCCCAATACTAGTAGGTAAATAGACTGGGATGAACCATTAGGCCATGTGTGAGAAGCTTTAGTCCTCCATATTCTGGGGGGGCAGTAGTGAGCCCAATTCACCCACTATTTATAAAACAATCCATTGCTAATTGAGAGGGAATGAGGCCAGCAAATCGCATTTTCTATCTGAAGGCTAAAACAAGTATATTTCTGTATGATAAAAGAACCATTGTGCTCTGTATTATTCTTTTTTCTACTTAAATACACATCAGGCCACAGCAAACACTATTCTGTTATATTTCCTGTGTTAGATCCATTGTACTGAAGTGCTTACATTGAAATGAAATGAATTATTGCTTGGCATTCATGACAAGTGGTTAGAACGTCTTCTAGTATTTTATGGTTTATTGTATTACAGGCATGTAACATCTAAAATGACGGCCTCTAGCGCTGTGTGACATGGCAGCAGGCAACCCCAGAGTTTAATAATTCAGTGCCAGTACGGAGAACATCCTGTATGTATGTAAATACATTTATATGGTGTTTTTTAGTCTACACACAAAAAGTAATATTGTAGCTCAAATGCATAGTACTTTCAGGCATGGAAATGCAATATAATATTATGTAAAATAAAAGGAGAAGGGAAAAGTGGGCAGTTTGTACAACCCCAGAAGGTAAAATGCATCTAAATCACTGTTTACAGGAGGAATATCTGAGAGCCATATACTAAGTGTACAGCATAAGAAAGTAAATTGATCTACCATGTTACTAGTCCTCCCATGAAGGTTGGAATTTCAGCAATGTAAAGAGCTCCTCCACCCAGACATACAAATCGGCTCAGATCTATATACTCTCCCATGGGGGGACATATTATTGTACTTAGTGCTCATTCAGACACGTAGCTAGAGCTGTATCTAAATACACTGGCCGAGGCAAAGTGACTTGTTGGCACCCCTCGGCACATGCCCTGGTAGCCCCCCAGCCACACCCCTAGATGTAAACATATTCAACTTTGTCACGCCAATGGATGTAGAAGTAAAGAAGTGACAATCACTTGCCTGAGTGAGAATGTGATAAAAAAAAGTTGGCACTTTGCGCCTTTTGGAAGATCACACAGAAATGAAGTGCAGCGAACATGAGCAGAGCAAAAAGTATGCCAACAAGGTTGAAGGTAATAACAAACAAAAATTTACATATGTGGGGAATGATTTGCGGGGGGGGGGGGGGGGCAAATTCACAACAAAAAAATATTCATTCTATTTTTTTATATTACGACTTTCAGAGTTTCTTACTAATTGACATGTTTAATAAACCATTGATGTTATGGTTTATAGGAATTTCCAATGCCATTAAAGCAACACTTAAAGCTGGACATACATGTTAAATGGCTGTCCAACATGCCGGAGCCTTATTTCTCATGCTGCCCTTATATACATGAAATTTTTGGCCGATGCCACCTAAATTGACTGTTATCTAATGCATAGATGTTACCCGTTTCCTATATTTTTTGGACTGCATAAATCAGAGGGACTATAGAAAGCAGTTGTATATTTGTGGTCGCCTTATCTATCATTTCCATATGTTTGTTCAACGGGAAGGGCTTGGGAATAAGTCACTGGAGTCCCCCTCTCTTGTGGTTGGAAATAGCTATATGTAGCTGATAAACAAAATAACCTAGTGCCTAACCTATCCACAGAACCAGTCTTAAGTACAGATTTCCAGATTTTCCAAAGGAAAACCCTTTCACTGTAATAAAAATAAAACTGGTGGATATTACATTGCCAAAAATTCATTTTGATACATACTCTGCTAGAAAGGCAAAAATGTCTTCTGCTGGTTTTTCCTTACCCTCCTCTCAACTAGCACATTGAATTGAGGGAAGCTTCAGGCATGGAGGTGCTGATAGCACGTCATAATACAGGGTGGGCCATTTATATGGATACACCTAAATAAAATGGGAATGGTTGGGGATATTAACTTCTTGTTTGTGGCACATTAGTATATGGGAGGGGGGAAACTTTTCAAGCTGGGTGTTGACCATGGTGGCCATTTTGAAGTCGGCCATTTTGTATCCAACTTTAGTTTTTTCAATGGGAAGAGGGTCATGCGATACATCAAACTTATCGAGAATTTCACAAGAAAAACAATGGTGTGCTTGGTTTTAACGTTACTTTATTCTTTCATGAGTTATTTACAAGCTTCTCTTTGTTTACAGCCATTGACATGTCGCAGAGGTTAACACGTGAGGAGCGGATAGAAATTGTGTTGATGTCTGGTGAACGCAGTACCCGGGTCATTGCAGCAGATTTCAATGCAAGACACCCTACGAGACCACCCATCTCCCATGCTACAGTTTGCAAACTGCTTGCCAAGTTTCGTGAAACTGGTTCAGTGTTGGATTTGCCCAAATGTGGACGCATGAAAACTGTCACTAATGAAGAAACATCAGTGGCTGTCCTAGCTTCATTCAGCAAGAGCCCACAGCGTAGCACTCACCGCATGTCACTGGAGAGTGGCATCAGTCGAACATCCCTTCGGCGGATATTAGCTACTCACAAATGGCACCCTTACAAACTCCAGCTGCTGCAGCATCTCAACGAGGATGACTCAGATCGGCGCACTGAATTTGCAGAATGGGCAAAACAAAAATTGGAACAGGACCCTCAGTTTACACAGAACATTTTGTTCAGTGATGAGGCAAACCGTTATGTGAATAGTGAAGTTAACAAACAAAACCACCGCTATTGGTCTGACACTAACCCACATTGGATAGATCCCTCCAAGACTGTTGGAACACAAAAATTGATAGTATGGTGTGGTATATGGGGTACAAAGATAGTGGGGCCATTCTTCATCAATGGAAACCTCAAGGCCACGGGATATCTGAAATTGCTACATGATGATGTGTTTCCCTCTTTATGCACTGAAGCTGGCACGTTACCTGAGTTTTTCCAGCAAGATGATGCACCACCACATTGTGGGTGTCAGGTCCGAGCATTCCTAGATGAACAGTTTCCTGGAAAGTGGATTGGTCATCGTGGGCCAGTTGACTGGCACCCTAGGTCTCCCGATCTGACCCCCTTAGACTTTTATCTTTGGGGTCATCTGAAGGCAATTGTCTATGCTGTGAAGATACGAGATGTGCAGCAACTGAAACTACGGATACTGGAAGCCTGTGCTAGCATTTCTTCGGCGGTGTTGCTATCAGTGTGTGAAGAGTGTGAGAAGAGGGTTGCATTGACAATCCAACACAATGGGCAGCACTTTGAACACATTTTATAAGTGGTCAGAAACTTGTAAATAACTCATGAAAGAATAAAGTAACGTTAAAACCAAGCACACCATTGTTTTTCTTGTGAAATTCTCGATAAGTTTAATGTGTCACATGACCCTCTTCCCATTGAAAAAACTAAAGTTGGATACAAAATGGCCGACTTCAAAATGGCCGCCATGGTCAACACCCAGCTTGAAAAGTTTCCCCCCTCCCATATACTAATGTGCCACAAACAGGAAGTTAATATCACCAACCATTCCCATTTTATTTAGGTGTATCCATATAAATGGCCCACCCTGTAGAAAAAACTAGCCCTTTAACAGCCAAGTGAGTGAAAACACCGACGTACTGCAGTGGCTGTTGATAAGCATCTGGCTGGACATATTAAGCTGTGCCAAGCAAACACAGCATATAAAATAGTACTCAAATAGAAGTGTGAAGAAATATTTTTTTTAAAGGCTATGTACGCCATTGTAAGGACATTGTATTTTTTATTAAATCAATGTATTTAGCGTTTTTAATCAACTTTCCAAATTTTTTTTAAGACATTCTTTTTTACTTTTAAGATAAAGCTTCTATGTATCCTTACATAGAAGCTGTATTGTTCTGTTTAGCCAATTCCATCAGTTCAGCTGGACTAACTGCTTGGCTGAGAGTAGATCCTGCATGTCCCTGACACAAAGGATCCAGCTAATAATGATCACATTTAAGTTATGAACCTAGATGTGATCGATATTAGGTGGATCCTGTGTGTCAGAGACAAACTCAGTCGAGTCGTCATTTAAGCTGAATTGACGGAATCAACTGAGACAGAACTGTGTGTCAGCAATATCCCTGTTGCTCGACCTGCTCTATCTCCCCGTTCCTGAATGGAGTTGTCACTCTTATTTGTCGTCGGCATTGGCTTGATGCTCTTGGGCTTTCAGTCTTTCCCCTTCCCTCCTGATCCTTCTATTTTGTCTTTCTTGCCTATTCCTCTGTCTTCTGCCTTTGACTGTGTACTTGACCATGGCTCTATGTGGTCCCTTGCATAATAACTAGTCCATAATGGAGCACAGTTTTCCTTGGCAAGTTTTGAGCTGCATCGTGCATTGATCCCGTGGGCAAACACCACACTACCACTTTCTCCACCCTTATTATTTGCTTTTAGTTGAGTGATGGCGGAGTTTGCTTTGTGCTATGCTTTGTCATCCATCAAGCCAACATTTTGCGATGTTTCTACGATTTATCTGTTACCAATTTTGAGGCTTCTGTTTTAGTCTGTACTTATTTGTAATATATTCTCGTATGTATTCCAACTAATCATTGAAAAATTTAATAAGAATGTAAGTTTTCAAATAAAACAAGTGTCTTGATCAGATGGGAAGTGACCACCAAGGGGGCTTAAAGAGACTCTGTCACCAGATTATAAGTGCCTACATAATGTGACCGGAGCTGTAATGTAGATAACAGCAGTGGTTTTTATTTTGAAAAACAATCAATTATGAGCAAGTTATGAACAATTTTAGATTTATGCTAATTAGTTTCTTAATAGACATCTGGGCGTGTTTTTACTTTTTACCAACTGGGCGTTGTACAGAGGAGTGTATGAGGCTGACCAATCAGACCAATCAGTGACCAGTGTCCTACACTTCTCATCGTTCCAGCCCAGCTTCTTTCACTACACACAGCGTGATCTCGCTGTGCTGTGTGAGTAAGTCCGACAGAAACTTTACCAAAGTGTCGGGAGTGTGAATAGATATCGCGTCCTAGCTGGAGGCAATGTCTATTCACTATCAAGACACTTCGGTAAAGTTAGTGTGAGAGTCAGGGTATGTTCACACGCTGTGCCAAAAACGTCTGAAAATACGGAGCTGTTTTCAAGGGAAAACAGCACCTGATTTTCAGACGTTTTTTGAGCAACTCGCTTTTTTCGCGGCGTTTTTCGCGCCGTTTTCGCTGCGTTTTTTTACGTCCGTTTTTGGAGCTGTTTTCATTGGAGTCTATGAGAAAACAGCTCCAAAAACGTCCAAAGAAGTGTCCTGCACTTCTTTTTACGAGGCTGTATTTTTACGCGTCGTCGTTTGACAGCTGTCAAACGACGACACGTAAATGACAGGTCGTCTGCACAGTACGTCGGCAAACCCATTCAAATGAATGGGCAGATGTTTGCCGACGTATAGTAGCCGTATTTTCAGTCGTAAAACGAGGCATAATACGCCTCGTTTACGTCTGAATATAGGTCGTGTGAACCCAGCCTCAGTGACAGCACAGCGTGATCTCGTGAGATCACGCTGTGATGTAATTCATAGCGAGATCAAGCTGTGTGTGCAGTGAAAGAAGCTGGGCTGGAACAATGAGAAGTGTATGACGCTGATTGGTAACTGATTGGTCAGCGTCATACACTCCTCTTTACAACAACCACTTGGTAAAAAGTTTAAAAACGCCCAGTTCGGCATTAAGAAACTAATTAGCATAAATTGTTCTTAACAGGCTCAAAAATGATCGTTTTTCAAAATAAAAACCACTGTTATCTACATTACAGCACCGATCAGATTATGTAGGAGACTGGGCACTTATAATCTGGTGACAGAGCCTCTTTAGTTCAAAAATAAGTTCAGCACAGTTAAGAAATATTTCACAATTAAAACCAGTATTAAATTTGCGTACATGTACAGATTTAGCCATCTTTACCTTGACTTTTAACGCATTAAATAAACAATGGCTAGATCTCTTATCTTGACTTTTTTCAATGGCTTTTGTTGTGAGATATCACGCTGCAGCAAGTTATCAGAATCAAGTTAAAGATGGCTACATCCGTACTTTACAATTTACTGCCTACTGCTAATAGATAGAATTAATATTCTGTCAGCCTCCATTGCCATCATATACACACTTACTTCAGTTCTAATATCTGCCTATGTACTCTATGTACTAGGCAGCATTGCTTGCAGCATACTGGAACACATTTACTAAGTTGGAGTGATGTGCGCCAAATTTATTAAAAGGCGTCTAATAAATTTGGCCCATTTGGAACTGTGTGAAAGAAAATAAAATCTACATACATTACGAGCAGGTGTAGAACAGCTGCAAAATTTGCTCCATTTTCATCAATTTTTCTTAGTAAATGTGGCCTGAACTACGTCTTCTTGGAGACCACGCAAACTTTTCTTAGCCCCTTACAAATTTGGCAAGTGACAATAAAAGTAGTTTTACTGCAAATTTGTTGCACATCACTGTTTGTGACTTTTTGTTTGCCACAGTTTATGCCTAAACCTGGTGTAAGCTGCCTAATACATGTGACTGATTGTAGGGTAACAAATACAGATTTAGCATGTGTTACATTGTCATTTAATTCTAAGCTATTTCATATCTTTTTTGTGTTCTGTAACGTTAAGATTCCGTTCCCACACCTTTTGTGCACTACTGAACATATCCATAGAGCCCCATTCACTTGCCATATATCTAAAGAGTGTCCTTTTGGCACACGCCAGACTGGTATGTGTGGGCATACTTTTTTTTTCTGCTCTATGGAATAACGTAGTAGACTCTGAATACTATACAGAGGGATACGGCTAAAAACCGTAAACCATGCTTTATGCTTTCTTTTACAATGGGCGAATATTGGTAGCTTATGCCCCTGTATGCTGATACAGTGGCATATGTCACAGCCTTCCATCATAGGTATAAATTAAGAAATCCATCCTCCCAAAGTATATTTCCAATGGAATGCTCAAATGTGATGTCAACGGAGCCTGAAGAAACACATAACAGTGTAAAATGTATGAGCAGAAATTTTAATTACCGCACTAGATCTAGCACTGGATGCAGCTTTCGCGTATTCTATTACATTTACATGAATGAAAGTTTTCTGCACCTGTTCTGTTTCATAAAGATATATTTCCTCTGTGCAGCACTCCAAGTGTTTAGGCATGGTATTACAAGTAAAAATAACCATTGGCTTTAAATCCTAGCAGTTTATTATAGCAACTGACGAATTTGAAAAGGAATAATGCACAGTAGCATTTAGCAAAATAGGCCATATAAGATATTTGATAACTATCATCAGTGGATGAAGCATCCATGAAGCAAACAGAAGCACTGTATGAGTCATGCATATTGTTCTTACAGCTACCTGCATTATTTTGGAAAAAGTAGGAAATAAATGAGACATGTTTCTTAAAATGTTATATTTATAGAAGAGTTCTGATGAGTAACCTCAATTTAAAAACACCAAGTGCACAAGCTCATGTTTTTCATAGTAACATCTATACTCATTGTCAGAAATTGTCATACCCCCATTGTCATTCTCATACTGTGACCTAATCACCAAAATAATTACAGCTGCCTTCAATGATCTGCAAGTGAAGGAAATAAAAAAATAGTCCCCGTAGAATATGAAGTGCAAGGGACCATAAAACACACTCCCGAGTCGTAATAAGGGAATTGATTTACTGATTTTGAGATTCAATGTATCATCTTAGAATTTCACAGCTGGCAAATCAAAGGGTAAAGAGCAAAGGTTTGCAAATTAGGGTGGTTTTTTTAGGGTGTTGATCAGCCAATCAAACATGACAATACAATTTGCTCTTCTTTAGCCCCATGTTATGTCTTTAATACAAATCTAGATATTATTTCAATTACTACTTTTTTTTATTATAAAAAAAAAAGGTAGTTCCATGTTTAAAAGAGTTCAGCCTCGTTCACATCTGTGTTGGGGTCCCGTTCTAATGTTCAATCGGAGCTTTTCAGAAGTTTTTTGAACAACTCGCTTTTTTTGCGGCGTTTTTTACGGCCGTTTTTGGAGCTGTTTTTCAATGGAGTCAATGAAAAACGCGTCCAAAAACGTCCCAAGACGTGTCCTGCACTTCTTTTGACGAGCCGTCATTTTAGGCGCCGTATTTTGACAGCGACGCGTAAAATAAAGGCTCGTGTTAACAGAACATCGTAATTCCCATTGAAAGCAACAGGCAGATATTTGTAGGCATATTAGGTGCGTTTCTTCAGGCGTAATTTGAGGTGTAAAATGCCCAAATTATGCCTGAAAACACTGTGTGTGAACATACCCTTATGCACCGGACCCGTAGTTTTGGCAGAAGCAATAGCATAAAAATTCAGACTCAAATTTGACCTCCAGTGCATATTTTTCGTACCGCAGCATGTCAATTCCTGCTTTGGAATGGACTGCTATGCTGCGTTTTTCTGAGGAGATGTCACCATCTCCCAACATTGAGAAAAAAGTAGCAAAATACGCGCCATTTTCACAGGAAATGGTGTGATTTTTCCGCAGCGGAACATTTGCTACTTTACCGGGAATTGCTGCAGAAATTTTCTGCAACAATTCCGTTACGTGTGGACAAGCCCTAAATATGCCTGAAGAAAACATATACTGTTGTTTGCTAGTGACAACATTTTCCAACTCGTCGTTGGCAGTAAAGAGTGGCATACAATCATTCTGCTCATCAGAAGTCTCCAAAGCAACAAAAAGGCGACGTGTACGGACTTTCAACAAGCTGCATGAAAAGTGCAGGCAAACCCTCCCGACAGTGAGGACCGTACAAGTAACAAAAGCTCATAGTCTGCAGTCACTTCACCAGTGAGCAGAATTTAGAAATGGACATCTACCCTGGAGTTACCTCCTTTATAGATTACAGAATTTGGTGGACAATTCAATACATTACAAATGAAGTCAAATGTGGTCAATAATCGAGAGTCATATCTAAAATAAAACATCCTGCTTTTTCCCAGAAAATGAAGTAAGAAAAATACCAGAGCTTGTAAGGGTTATACAAATAGACAAGACCACTCGGTTACAAAATGACTTTAAAAGCACAGTTAAGAAGCGCAGCTGGATTTATCTGCGGGGCGCTTTTACTAATATGTTTCTGATGTGTGTCTTCAAGGCAGCTTCCCAGGAGTAAGGAATGATGCTGACTTTATATTATTTATCAGGACACACAAGGAAGAGGGGACTGGGAAAAATGCAGTCAAGGTGACCCCCGAAATTGTAAAAACTTTTCATTCTCTAGCCGCATAAACAACATATGAGTTACATCCAAAATGTGCATCAAATGAAACCTTACACAAGTGTTTATGTAAAAAGGGAGAACGGATACTACTTTTCCAATGGTGGTGTGAGCCCGGGAAAGGTTTCCTTCTCAAAAGTGCAATATAAATATTGAGTGTAAACCTAGTCGCCATATCTGGACCAGAGGGGGTCAGATTCAGTAAGTTATCAGTGTCAAGATAAAGATGGCTACATCTGTATACTGACTTTTGAATTTGGACATTGATCCTAAACATCATCGTACAATGACATAAAAGAAGACAGAAATGTCACTTCTTATGTTGTTTCCAAAGTATAGCTATGCTACTATGGACACAGCGCTAGTAAAAAATTAGACTGGTCCCAAGCGTCATGCCACTATTGTCTTCTAAAAGGGTATGTGATGGTGTATATATTACGTTCATTTGCTGACTTTATAGACGAGCTTCATACTCAACTAAATTATGTACATTTATCAAGCAATATGGCAATACAAAGCCACAACACCAGGACTGGAGAATCTAACACCAGAGCAACCTATATGACATTAGATAATAGAAGAGGATAAGATATGAGAACAGATGATTTCCATCTATTTTTTTAAGGATTTTAATTCGGGTAGAACTAGGCACCCCGCAAGAATAGCAAATCGACCTATTTATGCAGTAAATTAGGAACAGTGGATGTAACTAGGCATATTTGCCATTCAGCAGTCAGAGAGTTGGGTGGCGACTGTAATGTGGCTGTATACAGATTTATCATGATAACTAAGAAACAATAGAATCACATTTTTAGAAACTTGACAGAAGATAAAAACTCAAGGAGTTACTTTTACTAGAGATTTTTTATTTTAAATAAGGCAAGTCATGCCATTTAGAGCTATGTTCATTTCAGGAAAGCTGTGAAGAATAAAAGGAACATAAAAAAAACCCGCTGCAAGTGACCTGGTTTAAAAAAACACAAGGTTTTGAGGGCACTATCGGAGGTGGTATATTGATTTCTCTGAAATACTGGAAATTCAACCTGTGAAGTAATATGAAATATATCACTGTGTGGGAGAGGGGCAGCTGTGAGTGTATATGTTGAGGATTGAAGGTCCACAGGTATGCTGAGCTCAGCTTTTATGCATCCAGCGAGTCTGCTCTTGTCTATAGGGAGAAAGGCGGAATACAGCAGGTGCTGCCTGCACTAAGGAAACGTGCCTAAAAACAATGAAAGCCATGGCCAGAAAGAAAAGACTCCGAAAAAATATACAAAAACGTAATGAGAGAAGGGTAAAGCCATGCTAGTCCCATATACTTCTTTCATTATTTATACTATAAATATTAAGAGATCGTCTTAAGTCATATCTCCAGCCAAAAATGAAAGCTTGCCTGTGCGCCTGAATCCCTATATGCTGTAACCGTATAGAGTTTTTGTCTTATTTACCCAACTGCTTGTGCGCAAAACTTTTCCATCATTCAGTTTCTGTGGCAGGAAGTAGCTGTCTGCATTATTAAAACTCATTGGACTAGTTTCTCTGTCACTTGTCATCCAGAAGGTCCTTGTTCTCCCTGTTAGAACCCTCCGATTATCATGTTTGCAAATAGTCCTGATTTAAAATATTCTACTTTGGTGTGTACAGCTTATATACAAACCTAAATGCACCAGGTTGATGCAGCTGTAGCCCCTCTGTTATAGACTATTAACACTGTGGCCCAGACTGTCGATTCATATGCCAGTTTTAGTCTGCAGGCCACTGGAGTAACATGCAACAAATTTATTAAGAAGCGCAAGCCTCCTAATAAATTTTTCCATGTGCCACAAAGAGATATATACGCCAACAAGGAGCTAGATTATAGTAAATCTGTTGGGCCACAGGTGTCCTTTCCTCACCCACTAAGCCCTACCCTCTTCTTTTTAATGTGGTGAGAGTGGCGTAAAACATTCGCAAATTATTGCGCCATAATTTGCGACTTTAACCCCAGAAAGCTGGCGTAAAGCCATTCTTAAATCCCGTATTGTGTCTAATTCAGCATTCATGTATTTCTCCCTTGCTTTTTGTGGAGTACTGTAGTGACATATGAGGTTAGTGCAGGTCAGTATTGTTCTCACAAATCATGTCATATTTCCCTGAGGAGACTTCTAAACTGCATTTTCTCACAGAGATCACAGCTTGCAAAGCCATGTCAATGTGAGAGAGGGATGAAGGAGAAGAGACAGACACACCACACAGGTAAAAGCATTGAGAGAGGGGAACGGACACAGAGTAGCTTCACAGAGAACACTCACTGAGCTCAGAACTTGCAGCTCCATAAGCTGGCATATCAGAGAAAGCAGATCTTGAATAAACAATAGAATAAAATCTTCCTGATGCAAACCTAGGTGACATCTACTTAGCAAATGAGTCTCAAAAATAGAAACTAATACCTTCATGTGTCCTCTAGTGTCTGAGGGAGAGAAAAAAGAACGAAGCCCTCTTGCACATGACCGAGTGACACTTGGGCTGTATTTTTCTCGGCCTATTCACTTTAGTGGGTGAATCGGGTCTGTGAAAACTGACCCAATGCTCCAATCCATGGAAAGATAGAACATGCCCTATCTTTCTACGGATCACGGACGGGACTCGGGCGGCACATACGATTGTGTGCATTAGGGCTAATAGTGCAGCAATATGGACCAGTGGACTTTAGCAATTATTGGACGGCTGTGTGTCTCCACCAATATTCACAATGTATTTTTGCAATGCAAATTCCAATACTACAACCTGATAAGCCAAAAAAATGTTATAGTGAACACGCGAATTAGTTCAAGAAGATTTTTACTGAGATAAACATATCACTAGTAAACATAGACCCATAAGGAGTAACTGCACTTTTGCAAAACTATTGATATGTCATAGAGACATTTTAGAATTTTTTATTGCTTGGGGTCCTGGTGCTGAGACCCCACCATCGCTGAAACATAGGTGCAGAAGCGTTCAGCTGGGCGCTCTACACCTATGGCTGAGATCGGCACTCCTCGTCAGGCTGAAGACATATCAAAAATTTGATGAAAGTGCAATAACTATTTAAGTTGCCCTCGTCAGTAAAGTTTTTGAAAAATTTTATTCTGCCATTTCTGTTTTTGTGAAGGTTGGATAATTATATCCATATGACCACCAGTATAGCTCCAACAGGGGGTTGTCACCCATTATTCCCAAACTCCTGAGGGATTTGTTGAGATATACAATGATATCCTTCTGCTGTCTAAGTAGACAGATTATTAATTCTGGAGTCTGGGAAAGATGGGTTTAAAATCTTTATAGGAACTGTAATGGTGGTCATATTGGTTGATACAGGTGTAATATATTAGAAGAAACATTTTGTAGCAACTTTACACAAGGTATATTATTTAGCAAACAGTATACAACTTTTAACATGTATTTTCAATAGTTAACCCAGTACAGCTGCTGAACATTATGACCTCCAGTGGTAACCTAGTACTTATTTCTGGTCAATAATAAAACAAAGAACAAAGACATGATTTACTTGTTAAAATGTATATTCCAAAAACACGATTCCCAATACATACAAGACATCTTGGGTCTGTCTATATCAGATTTCATCTATCCTGAACATAATACATCTGCATAATCCTACAGGCCTGCGCTTGAATGTGAGAGCTGCTCCATATGAAGTATAACATGCTATATATACTGGACGCTCTGACAAACACAGTGTTATATTCAGCCAAATCTATAATACAGAGGAACAGAGACCATTAAACTATGTTGCTTTAAAGTGTCAAACAGCTTGTGGGATCAGGGGGCATTTCTCAGAATACGGCCGGCTGGTAAAGTACTTCACATTATAAAATATAATAAAGCAGATCATTCCACATTTATTTGTCAAACTGAAGGCTGAACAGAAGGTGGTCAGCTTATATGAATCCTATGATGGTGGATCTTTTTTCATATAAGGGAATATACCTCAAAGAAAAGAAAGGTGCGCAAACACAAAATCATTCACAGAAGTAACAAAAAATTTCACTTGAAACCCATGAGTACGTTTCCATTCCAAGCTGGCACCTGTATTTAACTAAAAACCACAGATTTGGTTATACTTTATAGGAAGAACCAAAATCGTTCAGGATAACAAAAACATATTCAAAAATGATAAGAAAACATCTGCGAATGAACCCTTAAATCCTTCAACTTTACCCATTTAATAGAAAAGGTCCTAGATAGCATCCTAGATAGGGGTTATAATGCTTAATTTGATGATAAAGTGGTCAAGAAGGAACCCTGGAGGACATCCTTAGAGGACCTGTTAACTCTCCTGACATGTCTGTTTTAGTAAATACTTGTGTTCCCTATGAAACAACAATTATGGGGCATTTTTTCTTAGAACTCCGCATTTGTGCCATTTCTGTTATTCCTCCTAGAAAGTTATGAAAAAAAAATGTCAACTGGGTCTTACCAGTTGGGGGGGGGGGGGGGCTACAGAGACTGATACTGCCCAATCAGTTCCAGACTGAAGACACACACCCCTTTGACACAGGAATGGTGCCACCCAGTTGTTACTTTATTCATAAGTTTCTAGGAGGAATAACAGAGGAAAAGCAAAATGCAGAGTTCTAAGATAATAGGCTCCAGCATAGTAATTTCATAGGAAATACAAGTATTTACTAAAACATTCATCTCGGGAGAGCCGACAGGTCCTCTTTAAATTGTCCCACAATATAAATCCGCTCCTAGGTTTCATGTACGTTGTTTCAACCAAAGCAACAAATTTACCCTGGAATCCCAATGACTCCAGAACATGAGTAAGCCAAGAATTGAAACTCAATATCGCTACCTTATTTTCAATATCTGACCTGTACCAGGCCCATTAAAGCAGCACCAATACCTTTCTGATGTTCATTAGACCATGACAAACCATCATCCCTAATCCGGTTTGATTTTCACATACTAAGCACATGTACTGGTGCAGTGTAAGGCCTCATTCAGATGGCGTGTTATCCTTGTGCTGGAGGTATACATCGCTAAACGTAGGGCATAAACGCGATGTGAATGGGGCCTTAAAAATGAAAACATTTCATCAACATTCCTGTAGCTAAAGGTTCCAAACAAGAAAATACAAAAATCCAGGACAATCCTAGCACCACTTCAAAGGTGAACATTTATAGATCGGTGCAGATCGTTTTATAGAGATGATGAGCACTGACGCATAAGTATAAAACACTAAAAAATGTAGGTATACATAGCTCTACCATTCAGTACTTTTTTTAACCTTAGCCACACAACAGGCCTATTGACCCAAAAAATTAAGAGGAGAAACTATAACCTGAAAAGACATATAATAATAATAATAATAATAATAATAATAATAATAATAATAATAAAAACAATACAATAAGAATAAAAGAAAACAATAGCAATAGGAGAGAATCAACATGATAGAGATGGGGGAAAAAGGGTAAGAGAAAAAAAATGGGCCAGCTGAGATATACAGCAAGGGACAACCAGTTGTATTGAACCAATAAGCCTTGGAACATACCAAATAATAAAAAAAATTTGAACAGGAGACCATAGCTAATCCAATGGGAATGTAATAAGCCTGTATTTGTCGCGTCACACTCATGGTGGGATTATCGGTTTGGCAAAATAATGTATGAACCCAAAAATAAATCCTGTCTGGTGTTAACAGAACAAGATCCCATCATAGATACAGCGTTTCCTGTATCACAAGGGCAAATAAAATAGGACAATTTGCTAGACCACAAAACCAGTCCCTACATTATGACACTTTTGTTTCATTCACAGGCCCATGACCTCAGATCCTAAACTACAGTATGCTTGGGAAGCTGGAATGGGCTGCTCACAGCTTAACTATTCCACCATCCAACATGCAATAACCACAGGATATCTTTATTTCAGCATGAACAAATACAGCCAAGGAAAGTTTATAAAAAACATTTGTAGAGTCTATGTACACACAAATTTAGACTGTTCAGGCAGAAGAGTTACATAAAAATTCTACTGAATCCACTCCACTGGCTACAGCTGGGTCTACTGCTAGGCCACGTCTACATAAAATGGAAGGAAGTCCTGCAGGTCTTTGCATGTACTAGCCCTCAGGCCAGTCTGACCTCTTGATCCACTAGTATATGTGTTTAAGGAATAATAATACCAAAAATGTTTCCTAAATCTTTATTTACAGTGGCGTCGTTGATGTCGGTCAAGGTTAATGGTATTTTTTTAGGGCAACAATAGCGCAGTCTGCAGCACTAGCCTTGTTGTCAAATATACAGGAACTCCAATGGAATTCCCACAGACCCCATTCTAAGTCAATGGGGTCTATCAGGATTATAATAAAGCTGAAGGCAAGATCAGGCTGTGGGGAAAAAACTGACATCAGTGTCCTTCAATGAAGGTACGGGACAAGAAGAATGAAAGTTTCTTATCTGCAATAACAATGCTACCATAAAAACTTTACAAACGTTTTAAATATTACTTCCGATGGGGCCGAATAGCTTAAGCACCTCTCCCACTGTAAGGCTAGGTAAGAAATAGTAAAATTGTGGCATTACTGTAAACACATAGGAAACAAGTTCTCGGGAGAATTTTTTGTGATGTTGGAACATCGCTTATCACCTTGTTTCCCATAGAGGAGACCTAAAACTGGTCATAGGTCATCGCAACTTTGAAAACCCATAATAACAGGTTGTTCATTCACTTATGTTGCACTGTCAGTAATATAAAAACTATTATAGGTTTTCCCATCTCATAAAGGTATTGCATATCACTTACGGATTGGTGGGGGTCCGAACCTGAAAATGGAGGGCAGAAGATTTGTTATTCCCTACTCAGCACTATTTAGTAAATATGTTCAAGTTGAGCTTGAGATGACTACGGTAATCTAAATAACCCATGAATTAGCGTTCCAGTCCCTATGGCAACTAGGGTGATCAAGTAGTGAATGAGTCCAGAGAAACGAGCGATAATAGTGCTGACCGTTATAGAATAGGATGATAAATGTCAGCTCTATATTAAGTTGTTTTAACAAATGTTATGCTTTGACTCTTATTGGTGAGACAAAGAGAGACAATTTACGTTAGTTATGATACCCGGTAAGCTACTGTCCCGAAAGTAAAACCGTAGCTGTTCTAATGTTTTGGGTATATGTATATATATAAGATTAGAAAGCAGCAGCACTCACAAAAGGCAGTTGTATGGGTGCCAAGCAAGTCGTCCTGATCCAAGAACTAGATAATGTATATAAAGAGAAATCTTGCAGCACTCCGATATGAAAAAAGTGGTGGTTTATTTATGATTTATTTTGTTGACTGAATAAACCATTACTTTTTTCATATTGGAGTGCTGCAAGATTTCTCTTTAACTATCTATCTATCTAGATAAATATATTTATTCATGTGTTTACAGTACATATTTATATTAATTATTTTCATGGATGTTTCATAGGAGAATGTATTTTTCTACATACATACATATATACACACACACACACACACGCACATACACGCACACACACACACAGTATACATTTGCCCTATCCCGCTATTTCTGCGTGTATTTAGGAGTGATCTATTGTAACGGTAAACAAGCCTGATGGAGCCCCCGGTGTAGGGATTGAAACACGTAGCAGCAGTATTCTATGTCAAAACAAGTTGCTGTTCGAAGCTATCGGTAGAAGGCGTATCGTTCCTTCCTGATTGATAGCATCGTCCAGAAACAAATGAGTAATTTTTGTATTTTTCCCTGCAGAGCGGCGCTCCTGGCCACCCACTATGCAGGGAACTGCAACACAGCTCCATTGATGTTGCAATCTACACAGCCGGTAAGGATCCCCACCTATCAGAAAGTGATGGCATATCCTAGTGAAATGCCAACACTTTATGAGATGTGAATAACTCTTTAAAACTCTAGTGAAATTATTTTGCCTCCGTGCCTTAACAATATCACTAGGTCTGTATGATCTGGTGTCCGTAGACAGAATATTGTTTGATCAAATATCTGACTTCACTGTACGTGGGTGATTTTAATATGTAGATAAATATTGTTAGTTTTACAACAATTCCATTAAGTTATTTGCTGAGTTATTTGAATTAAAAATATGTTATTCTTGACTGCTGGGTGCTTGTTTTTGTGACAGAAGTAGCTTGAGGAACAGGGGAGATGTTATCTTAGAAAAACGGTATCTGGCAATGGCATAGAAAGCTTGCATCAGTCCTTATAGTTAGGATTTAAGGACATTGTTATTCCCCATTATGTAATTGCATTAGTAATACCACCTATTATCTGAAAATCAACGCATGGGAATGAGTAAAGCAGGAAACGGCTTTACAAAGCCGAGAAGTCGCTATTGGGTTAAGTATCACATAAACACTTTGCTTATCAAACTCTGACTGCTGCAATTAATACAATTACTTTATTCAACGGGCATCAAGCCATCATAACGTTTCATAGCTCAATGGCAGTCACATTCACTTAAAAAAACATTTTCGCCTGTGAAAAAACTACCTGGAAATAATAGTTCCTAAGCCGTCCAATTGTGTGACATCTTATCAGTCTTGGCTATATAGAAGCTGGATGTCCAAAAGGAGTCAACCTCCAATGGCCGTTATTTTTCAGTCTCTCGGAATGGCATATCCATTCACCATCCCATCCCCTTCCCATCCCCTTCCCACTCATTCTCTGCATTTGTAGGGGTCATAGACTGTACAGTAAAATGTAAGCTACATTATGAAAAACAGACAAAGAGAACATATTCGATAACTTTCCTACTGTGTCTCCTCCATTCATGGTGGTAGAACATTATTTCAAAAGAAAAATCAGGCTGGTATCTCATTATATTGAAATTAGTTAATCCAAGTAGCAACAAAAATACATGGTTTAAATCTGAAAACCAGTCCAAAATATGACTTTGGTTGTCTGGAAAATAATAAAAGTTTTAATTCTATTTTGAATACAATGGGGCTCAACTGGGCTTATAACCACCAATTAAATGATCTAATGTCAAATGGGACTCATATAAACAGTGTTGATAATAGAGGAGAGGTTCTTCTATAGCAGAAATCAAAAAGTGTTAGCTCATGCAGTCAAATCCTTCGAGTCCTCTTAGGACTGTAAGTCCTAGTACTTGTTTCTCCTCCCTTCTTCTGATCGCCTTTGGAAGAGAAGGGCGGCATGACCCTCGGGCCAGTTCTTCTCACCCTTGTGTTGTGGTGCTTGTGAAGAGTGGGATACCTGAGCAGGTTCACACCTCTTGTTGGAAAAATAAACGGGGCTAACCTAATCCTAAACCTTCCCTTTTTACAGCTCCTATGCTAATATGGTACAAGCGCCTTTCCTTAGGACATATCGCTGGCCAAGAAGTGACCTATTATTTCTGAACCTAAAACTTCTTTGTCACTTAGATCTCTCCCTGACCAACTTGACTATAGGTCCCTTAACACTGGCCAATATGGGTTGTGGAAACAAGGGCTGATCAACAAAATAGCTTATTGATCAGCGCTCGTTTGCTCCTTTCACAAAGAGCTATGATTGGTTATGTATGGGGACGAGCAATTGTTACTATAATCGTTTGTCCCCATACATTCCATTATGTTTGCAGCACATCTACCTGTTTAGACAGGGAGATGTTACGCAACAACAATAATATTCAATCCTTGGCCCGTGTAAAAGGACCTTAACTGTCAAGGAGCAACTTTTGTTTCTTCGTTTAGACTTACAGTTTACAAAATTTAATCTTACTGGTGGTCCAGATTATTCCTTCCCAATTACCATACTAAGAATTTCTGTTGTGAAGTAAATTTGGCAATAAAAATAGATCTTCCCTCCAGTTCCACCCCATTCCATGAGGTGGGGAACTTTTGCTTGGTGTTTGTAGTCTTTAGGTCTAGAGTTTCACCGCTTCGTCCAACATTTGATATATTACAGATGATGTGTTATATGGATCCGACCCATTGGCTGCCAGAGTATTATATCCTGGCAGGCTTTGTTCATAACCAATTTTAAGATTTTTTAGTGAAGTATGAATTTAAATTGGATTTCAAAACTTGCTTTTCAATGTTTTAAAGAAGATTTGAAGTGGTTTCGTGGGAAAAAAAAACCATTGGTATCCATATGAAAGGCCCTCAATATGTGATCACTGGGGGCTATAATACAAAGTCAAAGAAGTTTTTCAAGAAAATACATTGATGAAAAACATCCTCACGTCAATGTATGATTGGTAGGGGTTCCGAGTCCGACCTTTTGACCACAGACTCAAAGGGCTGTTGTGGTTTTAGGAGCCCGTGCAATGTAAATCCAGGCACATAGGTACATAGGTTCATCCACACATGTCGCTGTGCATGGGACTGCAGCTCAGCCTCACTCAATCTTAGAAATAGGCCACCATTGTTTTCTTTCCCAGAAAACCCCTTTAACTTTGCATTACAGTTGTTGATATTCGATAATCCAAAATTACAAGATGGTTTCTAGAAAAGCTACCTAAGCTATAGAAATTATAAAAGTAGAGTGACCCAAGTCATCCTAAATAAACCACGTCCAAAACTTTATGAGCCTCAATGTATGCCAATGGATTATATTTGCAACTCAATGTTTGGTTGTTCATAAATAATATGGGCCTAACCATTGATAGATTACTGAAACTTTTCTTTAATCCTTAACTTTTTCCAAATGTGTGCTTTCAATTAACCATTATTTTGACCAATATATCGCACTTCTATTTCAGAATTACAAACAATTATAACTTATTCTGCAATTATTACTTTCAAAGACCAACCCAGTAAATTAGGTTACTGAAGCCTGAAGTGAACAGTTATTTATGAATGTTTAATATACATTTATTCACAGTACTGAGAACGGTGCTTATACTCAGCGCTCAAAAATTTGATATTGGAATCTTAAATCAAAAGCATCTAATTTACGGTTTCCTTTGAAGTCTGGGTAAATCTGCTTTAATGAAATTCTCATTTGCAAAGCACTTTTGTTGGTAGTTAAACGAACAATGAGTTTTTTGTTATTTGCAAGTCTTAAAATATCAAATTTGGGATGGTTGATTTTATCCAATGAATATAAGTGGATTTGGAGGGAATTCAAATATTCTTGCACACCTTGATCCTCATGTGAAACAAAGACCAGGTAAAAGTTGTAACTCTGCCATCAGCACATCTGCTGGTAGGAATGAGGATCATGAATAAGCCACTTGCAAGACTAAAAATTACCTAAAAGTAAGGACCATCAACTCAGAGAAATCCTACCACTGAGCAGACTGCTATGAATGTTAGCCATTTTGCACCTGCCCTCACAAGTGTACATTCGCCAGCATTTGAATAACAGGGAATTGTATCTATAGAAAGTATCTAAATATATTACTACTATTGCAAATCTTTATCTGCAAATAGAGCATGCTTGTCTAAGGAAAATCAGATTCCTTGCCTTTTCACAAGCATCAAGGCGAGAGTGTATGGCGTGATGCTTATGCATTACTGATTTGATCACATTTTATACTTTTGATACTGTTCTTCTTGTAAGTATGGAATAAAAGAAGCGTGAACTACACAGTGTCGAAGGGTGTTGCACTATGTACCGCTTTTTTTTCCATGTTGGAGCTTTAGGTTGCTGCCAGGATTGTCGACGTTGGAAGACCAGCAGTAACTCCTTGGAACTACAGGGGCCAGAATAACGGTCTACACCGACACTGGACTGTGAACTTATCCGCTTGCAGAAAGACTAGGACTCGTTATTTAAATGGAGTACACATTGGATTTTTTATTTTCCTGTGCCGTCTGAGCGGTAAAAGCTTTTTGTTTTACTTTATCTGTTTGGGTGCTTTAGGATAATATATATATATATATATATATATATATATATACACACACACACACATTTATTTTTGTTACCTGCTCCGGTCTAACATTGTCCATTGTAAGTTATAGAGCCAAGGAACATAATTATTTCTAAGGTAAAAACAATACTTTTGAAAACTTAAAGAGGCTCTGTCACCAGATTTTGCAACCCCTATCTCCTATTGCAGCAGATAGGCGCTGCAATGTAGATTACAGTAACGTTTTTTGTTTTTTTTAAAAACGAGCAATTTTGGCCAAGTTATGACCATTTTTATATTTATGCAAATGAGGCTTTCTAAAGTACAACTGGGCGTGTTTAAAGTAAAAGTACAACTGGGCGTGTATTATGTGTGTAACATCTGGGCGTTTTTACTTCTTTTACTAGCTGGGCGTTGTGAATGGGAGTGTATGATGCTGACGAATCAGCATCATCCACTTCTCTTTGTTAACACCCAGCTTCTGGCAGTGCAGACACACAGCGTGTTCTCGAGAGATCACGCTGTGACGTCACTCACTTCCTGCCCCAGGTCCTGCATCGTGTCGGACGAGCGAGGACACATCGGCACCAGAGGCTACAGTTGATTCTGCAGCAGCATCGGCGTTTGCAGGTAAGTAGCTACATCGACTTACCTGCTAACGCCGATGCTGCTGCAGAATCATCTGTAGCCTCTGGTGCCGATGTGTCCTCGCTCGTCCGACACGATGCAGGACCTGGGGCAGGAAGTGAGTGACGTCACAGCGTGATCTCTCGAGAACACGCTGTGTCTGTGCACTGCCAGAAACTGGATGTTAACGAAGAGAAGTGGATGATGCTGATTCGTCAGCATCATACACTCCCATTCACAACGCCCAGCTAGTAAAAGAAGTAAAAACGCCCAGATGTACGCACATAATACACGCCCAGTTGTACTTTTACTTTAAACACGCCCACTTGGACTTTTGCAAGCCTCATTTGCATAAATATAAAAATGGTCATAACTTGGCCAAAAATGCTCGTTTTTAAAAAAAACAAAAAACGTTACTCTTATCTAAATTGCAGCGCCGATCTGCTGTAATAGGAGATAGGGGTTGCAAAATCTGGTGACAGAGCCTCTTTAAATACAGTCTGTGTTCTAGACGATAGATAGATAAGATAGATAGATAGATAGATAGATAGATAGATAGATAGATAGATAGATAGATAGATAGATAGATAGATAGATAGATAGATAGATAGATAGATAGATAGATAGAGCATGCGTGGAGGAAAGTTAGTTTGAACCACGCATGCTCTGTGAATGATTGAGCGTATCCATCCCCTCCTTGTACATGACGTCAGTAATGACGCTCCGTACATTGAGCAGGTCAGAAGGAAGTGTGGACAGTGAATGCACAGGACTTCACTGAAAGAGTGAAAATCTGATGGGGTTGGCGCCTCGTGACCCGCGGTGCGATTGGGAAAACCATGCAGATTCTCCAGCGTAAGTAATTTGAAAAGTGACTTCTATTGGCAGCTGTAGATGATTGAGCATTAGATGTGAGCTTCTGGAAAATCCCTTTAATAGAACAAAAGAAGTCAAATAATATCTATTCCAGGAGCCAGCGAAAGAAATCTAGAAGTCAGCAGCGGCAACTATTATGGAGCCAGTAAAGATGTTCTTCCATTCCTCTCAAGGAGAACGACCCTCATTAGATAAAATACAATACAATTTTATAAGTGCATTCTCCACTGCTCCTGGGACTCATCTAGTCTTGGATAAAATAAAGTATTGTACTGAACCAGTCATATAAAAGGAGGTATCTCGGTCACTTGTGTATATTCCAGTGTTTATTTAAAGGGTTCTCTACTGCAAAAGATCATTAGAAACAACATTCCACATGTTCCTTCCAAACATGAAAATCAAAGTGTACCAGTCTACGGACAACTTTTAATAGGACAATAAAAGCAAATCTTCTGAGCATGTTAGATTTATTCCAGGCTGGAAAAAGCATCGTTGTGGCTCAGGATGTTATAAACTTTACTTACTATGTGACAGGACTCGGCTGCTTTGAGGCATTCTTGTATTAAACAGCTCAGTCCGAAATTTGTCTTCTTGGCAATTAGCTAAGAGGTCATTTGAGGCTATTGTCTTATTTTATATCATTTTTATTTCACCAACAATTTTTTAGCACTTAAAGGTAAACTGTGGTAAAAAGAAATACATTTGTAATTATCCATTAGAGAGTCTTTCAGATGCTATTACCTAAACACTTTGGCTTTGGACAATCCCGACTTGTTAGAAGGGCCCCTTGACAACAAGATGTTCACAGTGTCCTCCACCTGGGACCCCAATAGATTAGCTGTAATGTGTAGGGAAACCAGGCAGCAAGAGTTAACTTTCCCTGCATCGCCTCCACAGGGGAAATTAAGCATTACACCGTGCTTATTAAAATCAAAGGGTTGTTTGTGTAATGCAGTACAGGACAGGTCCTCCAGAGCGAGAGATGCTTTTTGTAACCACTCTCCGCTCTAGCGAACAGAGGAACCCATCTCTATTAACTCAGTATTCCCATATAGCATATGAAACCCCTTTAAATATGTCCGAGTCCTTCACTGTTTATTTTCTATCTTTTATTTGCAAAATTACTGGCAATGGTCTTGATGGACATATGTATATTTTCAACCACACTTATGTTACTAAGTAACTGGGACTCATTGGCAACACTATTGTTTCTTCTATAAATGAAACACAATATTGGCCCAAAAATTTCCCAAAATTTTAGATTCAATTTAAATAAAAACATTTGTGCTGTACATAGGTACTGATGTGCAAGTATCAATTGTATGTGTTATATATGTACAAAAAACAAAAACAACAACCCATAATCTCAATCATGGCAACATGTATATCACTGGTTGCCATGGCCACTATTATCTTTATCTATTTTTGTTTCTACTCATTTCACTCAGCTTTTAGTTTTATTACATGACCACTTCTTATTTATGATGCTAAATATTTTGCTGCATCACAATACACCGGATACTCAGCAGCAAATATTGTGCACCAGGCAATGGTTATTACATCCAAACCTACATTTTGAGGCCCCATGCACACGACCGTGGAAAAACGTTGTAATTGCGGACCAAAATACGGTCCGCAATTACGGACCTGCCCGGTTCTATTGGCCACGGACACCTCTCCATAGCGCTACGGAAAAGGTGTCCGTGCTGTAGAACCTTGTCGGGAAATATGGAGCATGTCCTACTTTTCGGATTTTGCGGGCCATGCTCCCATACTTTGTATGGGAGCATGGCACATAAATGCGGCGCACGGCCCTCGGGCGTCAGCGGCCGGCCGTGCCAGCAATTGCGGGCTGTGATTACAGGCACAGCCGTGTGCATGAGGCCCCATGCACATGACCATATTATCATCGATCAGTAAATACTGTCCGTAAATACGGATCCGTTAGCATCCGTAATTCATCCGTATTTATGGATTGGTCCGTATTGCATCCATATTTGATCCGTATATACGTAAAATAAGAGGGATGCTGCAAAGGATGTTATCAACATGTTGACTAGCAACGCTTCCGTAAATATGGATGGTTTACGGATGCACATCTGTAGCTATCCGTATTTACAAGAAACTCCCATAGACTTCTATGGGAGAGTCCGTGCCGTAATTACTGACAAGAATAGGACAGGTTGTATCATTTTTTCAGCACGGACACCCATCAGTAAAAATATTGAAAGGTGTTTGCGGCCAATAGAAATGAATGGTTCCGTAATTACTGTCCGTAATTAGGAACAGTGATTACTGATGAAAAATACGGTCATGTGCATGGGGCCTTAGTTTGTAAAGGATATCTCTACTTTAAAAAGTATTAATACATTATAAAGGAAGGTTGCCTAGCAACATTGGGGCTTCCTCTTTCGAAAACCATTTTTTGCCATAGAAACCAACAATCGATGGGGTTCTAGTGTGGACACAAACTTCAACCCCAGATGACGTGGCAGGCAGCTATGTCACTAAAGTTTGTTGAGTTAACCCTTGTGAAATTTACAGTAACAGAATATACAGAGGGCGACTGTAGCAAAGATAAGCCGAAGTGGTCAATGGGAAAGATTTCTCGAATGGAACAATGAATTGAAATTAACATATGATCTCAGGAAGGAAACTTTGTGTGAAATGAACTGAGATGTAATTGCTATGTGCTGAAACAGTGATTTCATCTAAACACTTTTGGAGGTCAGGAAAGAATTGTTTATTATTGTGCAGAAATTTCTCTGAAGCGGCTGAATAGGGTTTTTTTGTGTTATTTTTATTTCCTCTGGATGGCCACAAAGTTGTAACCTAAGCTGAGGTCATTACAAAGTTGGAAATTATTTCCCTAACAATTAAGGCATGGTTGTGGTTTGAAAATCCATGCTCCGAGCTCCTTGGCTTTTCTTTTCCTGCACAAAGAGCCAGCGGTGGGCACAATACCATGTGAAGTGCTATAGATGTAGGGCAGGGGGACTCTGGGAAATGTCATTGCGGTTGTATGAATGAGGGGGACTTGAAGATGGGCGCTACTGTACAGTGGCATGTAAGACAATGATTGATTTACTCCAGCAGTAATTAAAGTTTATAGAATTCATAGTGGAATTTGACTTAAAATAAAAAATTCTGTTAATGTTCAATTAAAACATGCCCTTGACCATTCGGATACTAAAACGCTCCTGTGTAAGGATGCTATGAATGGTTTCTATAGGAGGTTATTTGAACAAAAAGTTGGGGAAATGTCTCTGCCTAGAATTTATAAAATCCTGATTTAAAATCAGAAAAAAAATCATAAAAAATTTAATTTAGGAGCATTGTAGAAATGGGAAAAAGATTTGAGGAGCATAGGGATGCTAAAATGGGATATAATATATAAAAATATTAGTAGAATTAGTAGAATTTCATTAAATATGAACCACCAACTGATACAATTTAACATATTGCATAGACTTTACTACACGCCTGGGTTTAGGGGAAAAACTTTTTGTAAGTGAAAATGTGTATATTGTAATAATTCCTTTTCTAAGTGTCTGTATTCTCGTAAAAGTTTTATATTGTACTGAATAAAATGTAAATTTTAAATAAAAATAAATAAAAAAACTGTGAGGGCCCAGATTGACTGTTTAGCCTGGAGACTGGACAGCTGCTTTAAGCCTCTTTCACACCGGACTTTTGCCAGGCATTTTAAAGAGGACCCATCACTGGAAATAGGGTATTTGTGTTATTAGAAAAATAAAAAAAGATGGAGCTTGAATCACAATGCTGCAGACAGATAAAACATTAAAAAAACAATTAAATACAGGTATGTGTCTATTATTAATGGGGTTTTATGATTTTATATATATATATATATATATATATACACATACATACACACACACACACACACACACACACACACACACACACACACACATATATATATATATATATATATATATATATATATACATATATACACACACACATATACTGCATGGGTGATCCCTAGCAGCACAATTTCACTACTTTACGGTGGACCCATGGCTGTGCTGTTGATTTCAGGTAATAAATTAAAGAGGTTGTACCAGAATCGACAATTACCACCTATCCATTCAATGTCTATATAATGACTGATGGAAACAGCTGAGCGCTGTAGTCGGCTGATTACGTCATTCCCATAGACGTTGAATGGAGCGGCAGAGTGCATGCTGCTCAATTCAAAGGACCGGGGAGTTCGGGACCTCCATTCTTGCGATCGGTGGGGGTCCCAGCAGTGGTGATCAGACAATTATCACCTATCACCTCCTATCTTGTGTATCGGTGATAATAGTCGATTCTGGGACAACTAATTTAATGGATCTGGTGATATGATTAGACTATGCTCAAAATGCGGTTTGGCCCTTCCATCCAGGATTCTATCAAGGTTTCTGCCATTATTCTCCTTGTCAAAATGTTGAAAACCATGACAGTACCTCGACGGACCCCATTCTAAGTCAATTGGGCCACTGGGCACTGTTTGGATTTGTCGTACAACGGTTCTAGCAAAGCATCATGGGTTACGTTATAAACAGAAACCATGACAACAGAGCCTTACCTTGATACCAACACTAGATATTGTTTTCTCTGTTGAACCTTCACGTCTATATTGGCCCACGTTCAGGTGTGACGGATTTGTTGTTGAATTCCTCAACAAAACAAAACAAAAAAAAAAACTCGTGGATTTTAGTTCATGTTTTTAAATCTGCAGCATGCCCTATATGAGGCCACACGTTGAGGTTCATATGTGACCAATATGAAGTCAAAAACAGCAAGCACATTCAGTTTTACCACAGTTTTTTGTCCACTTGCAATTTTTTTACTGTATCAACCACACCTGATGGCCTTACCAACACCTGAATGGGTCACATAAAGAGCAATTACAATAATAACAAAATAAATACATTAGGGTGAGGCCACATGTTGTACGGTAAAACACACTGCAAAATCATAATAATAATAATAATCTTTATTTATATAGCGCCAACATATAAAACTACCGTATATGTCGGCGTATAAGACGACTGGGCGTATAAGACGACCCCCAACTTTTACCCTTAAAATATAGAATTTAAGATATACTCACCATTTCGTGCAGGAGCGCTTCACTATGGCCATCGGCGGCAGGACCCAGGACTCTGTCTCTTTGAACTCGCGCATGCGCAGATAGGCGAGGTACATGATGGGGTTAATTACTATTAATGTGAGGAACATGGAGGGTAAATTCATCGCACCTCGCGCCTCACATTAATAAGTGAATGAAAGCCGTGTTTATTTCATTTTTTTACAGCGTACACATCATAAATGATGCAAAAACATTGTTGTCCGCGCCATTACTGAATGTGTGTATTTTATGTATTGAGACTTATTTTAATGTTTATTGTAAAAAAGGTGAAGGTGTATTTTTTTTAAAATGTAACCATACTTTGTTTTTACTTTATTTTTAAACTTTAATGTACTGACATATATCAGATATGTGCCAGTACATTAGCCTGTGGACGGATAGCACACAGGCAGTTGTTAGGACATACTTGGGTATATCCTAACAACAAGAGATATGGTCAGACAGCCCTGGGGTCCGTCAATAGACCCTGGGCTGTCTGCCCATATATGGTATGGCCCTCGATCGCGTCACAGGAATTCCCTGTGACGCGATCCAGGGGCATCCCCCCTTCTCACTTTCCCCTGAATGCTGCAGTCAGCTGTGATCGCAGCATTCACGGGAATAACGGCGGAGATGAGAGGTTCTCTGATCTCCGGCGTTATAGAGCGGGGCTGCGGCTGTGTAATACAGCCATTGCCCCGCTCCTGACAGGAAGTGCGCGCGCGGTCAGCATGAGGAGATGCGGCCGGCGCTGCACTAATGAGCGGCAGTTCAGGCACTGAAGACAACATGGGGGTGCTTTGTAGCGCGCCCGCCATGTTCTGTCTTCAGTGCCGCAGATCATTAGTGCAGCGCCGGCCGCATCACATGATGCTGACCCCGCGCGCATATGTCAGGACTCAGGAGCGGGGCTGTGGCTGAATTACACAGCCGCAGCCCCGCTCTCATAGTCATGTGTACTATACTGAGCTGTGCGGCTGCAACGTGCATCCCTAATATCCGACAATATCCGGCATATAAGACGACCCCACACTTTTGACATTTTTTTAAGGGTGTAGAAAGTCGTCTTGTACGCCGATATATACGGTAGTTATGACAGATTCTACAGATTCTTCTCACAAGAAGCAATGTGTCATGCTTGAGAGAAGTTTTAGGAATGACGTAAACTTTAAAAAGAAAATATTTGTTAATATCCCACAATTGTACCTCAGGGGATTCCTTCTAATTGTCTGTACATGTGATTGAACAATGGGCTTCTAGGTAAGTATAAAATCATGTTAATTACAGTGGTGATACCTCAGAGGGCGAGACTTTTTTTAGGCTGGATTCACATACAGCGTTTACTTGCTTTTTTGGTGACTTTTTTTACAGCGTTTTTTCCCCCAAAATTTTTCCTTAAACACTCCCTGACCGGAGGATTTCCCCACTTTCTGACCAGGCCCATTTTCAAGTTTTAGCCATGTGCCAATTTAAAAGCAAATTGTTCTTCTATTACTCTTCCAACCTACAAGTATTTGGTCTGGTTTTTCTCAGAACATGTTGTGTAAAAAATAAGAGATATATTTTACTTCTTAAAAAATATAAAAGGAAAAAATTGAAATAAAAAAAATTACATGTAAATATGTGATTTTAGGTGATGTATTTGACATCTGGTGCAGCCACTGGGTAAACACACCTAAATACATATTTGGCAACTTCTGTCAACTTCAGCTATACTAAATATGTGCGCATCTCTTACACGTTGGGTACAAGTCGGAGCTTACAATGAATAGTGCGCAAACTGGCTTTTGGAGAGAAAATTTTCCACAGCTGGTTCCAATTCGATCTTTGTGCATGTGACCAGTGTCGCGGCCAAAGTTGCCGTGTAGCCCCAGCCTAAAACTGTACATCTATATATCTATATATCTATTAATCTATATATAGATATATATGATATGAAAGATATAGATAAAGAGACAGGTAGATAGAAATAATAATCTTTATTTGTATAAAATAAAAAAAATTGCAATTAGATAGCTTAATTTATTATTGTCTAATACAGCTTCATCGAACAAAAAATAAAAACACTTCCGACTGCCGGGATGCAAGGAGGAAGGCCCCATGCACACGACCGTAAAATCACCCATAATTACGTACCGTTTCATTTCTATGGCCGACGGACACCTTCCCCTATACTTACGGGAAACGTGTCCGTGCCGTAGAAATGTTTAAAAAAAAATAGGATATTTTTTATTTTACGGCCCGTGCTCTCATACTTTATAATGCGAGCACAGCCCGTAAATGCCGACGGCTGTCCATGGCCGGTCGTGCCCGTAATTACGAGTCGTAATTACGGGCGCGGTCGTGTGCATGGGGCCGAAGAATGAAAAAAATTGTTCTGATCATCAAGGCCAAAATTGCGGTGGTTTTAAGAGATTAAAATATTATTGAAGGATCTCGCAAGGACACAAAACTCTAATTACAAATAAACTCTCAATCAGATAACACCCCTCCCACATCAAGCATTTTCGATAATCGCTTCCTTATCACTGCAGGCCAATAACATATTAATTCCATTAACAACATCCAGGCCTATTTTGGCCTTAAAGCTGTTGTCCGGTTTCAGAAAATTATTGTTCTTTTTTAAATAATAAAAAAAAAGTTATAAAATTTTTCATTATAATTTCTGTATTAATTCCTCACGGTTTTCTAGATCTCTGGTTGTTGTTATTCAGTAGGAACATTCATTGTTTACTTCCAGTGTATACAATTCTGTCCATGGTCATGTGACGGACACACAGGTGCTGGGATCGTTAGAAGACACAGCTCTGATACACTGTAACGAGTTGTTCACCTGTGCGTCCATCACATGACCATGGACAGAATTGTATCCACTGGACGTAAACAACGAAAGTTCCTACTGAATAACAACAAGCAGAGATCTAGAAAACTGTGAGGAATTAATTCAAAAGTATATTGGAAAATTGTAGAACTTTTAATTATATGACAAACAACAATTAACATCTTTGAGGACCAAGCAATCTTTTTTGTTTTTTAATCAGTGCAATCCAGTCATAACTTTTTTATTTTTCCTCCGACATAACTATATGGGCACTTATTTTTTTGCAGGATAAATTGTATTTTTATATGGCACCATTTTGGGGTACATATAATTTATTGATGAATTTTTATTACGTTTTTCTCGGGAGGGGAATGCAAAAACAACAGCAATTCTGGGGTTTTTTCTGTTAACCCCTTAGCGCCGAATATATCAGTCACCAGCAGGTGTTCGTTCCCACATAGCGACGGATATATCCGTCGTTCTGATCGGGTGGATACTGCCAGCGAACCCACACGATTAGCGGCAGGAGCACGGCTGCATAAGTTTTTTGCATTTTTCTTTGTGCTACCTTCACTATGCAGATTAAATATTGTCAACTTTATTGTTCGAGTTGTTACAATCGTTGCGATTCCATATACATGTATTTTTTATGCTTTTACCAAATAAAATATTTATTTACGGAAAAAACTGGTTTTTTTTACGTGAAAGTTTTTTTTTTAGCTTTATTTTACTTAAATTAAAAAAAAATGAGTCTCACTATGGGACTTCACAAAGTGGTCAAACAGTATGCTCAAGCACCAGGTAACCTATTAGGTGACTTCCTCTGTCAATCCACAACATTTAAGGGGTTAAATGGTCAGGATTGGAGTTATCCACGATCCCAGCCGTTGCGGTGGGGGCCTAGCTGTCTGTCACAGCCGGGCACCCGCAGCAATTGCTTGGGCACAAGTCCTGTGCCACGTGATCAGAATGACATGTACGTACAACATTCTGTGACAACAAAGCCTAGCAGATGACGTACATGTACATCATTCTGCATTAACGGGTTAATCGCTTTGGACTAGAACATCTTAGAAAGACATTTTAAAAAATAAAGAAGTGACAAGTCTGAAGATTTTAGGGATGTGATTGTCAGTGCGGACACAGGAACCCTCACCCGTTTTGATCCACGGCTCATTCTTTTATACGCCTCTAAGTCTGTGGATACCAGTGAATGATTATGATGACCTGTACATGTATTGTACTTTTCATAACTATATGACTGTGCAGTAGTTAAGGCAAATCGTCTATAGTCAATTTGTAATAAGGAGAGTTCTGGATAGGAGAGTTCTGTGAGGTTCAAAGGAAATGTCTCATGTACTTGATTTTAGTTTTATTAGAGGTTTTTCCCAGAATAATAAATCATCTATCTACAGAATAGGTGTTAATTTTCTGATCACTGGGACCCCCACCGATCGTGATAATAGGGGTCCCGAACCACCAGATCCTCCTCACTGCATCACCCGCAGTGAGGAGGAGCTTGAATGGAGCAGCGATCGAGTAGGTGCCTGCTGCTCTATAGACATTGAATGAGGCGGCAGTGCGCATGCTCAACCGCCGCTCCATTTAATGTCCTTCTCAGTGCAGTCAAGCCCTGTTTTTACAATAATTTGGGGTCCCAACGGTGGAGCCCACAGCAATCATAAAATTGTGCCTATTCTGTGGATAGGTAATAATTGATTAATGATTTTGGGGAAAAAAACTCTGATTAGATGCATTCTGTAGAAGAGAATTAATGTGCTTCATTGATTCTTTTTTTTTTGTAGCTATTTATTTTTCATTTTTAAAGACTTCCCCCGGATGGCCATATTAGGCTTCATTTATATCTGCGTCAGGGCTCCGTTCGGCCATTCAGTTGGAGCTTACTGTCGGAACGGACCCCTGACTGACACAAACTGAAACCATAGGTTTCCGTTTCCATCACCATAGATTTCAATGGTGACGGATCCGGTGCCAATGGTTTCAGTTTGTTTCCGTTGTGCAGTGGATCCGTCGTTTTGACAGGATGAAGATCGTAGTCTACTACGGTATTCATATTATACTATTATGAATGATAATACATATGATAATATTTTACTTTTTTATAACGATACGACCAGATGATTGAGCGTTTGCTAGTCCATCTGCTGATCGCTACTCTGTTTACACAGGGCAACGAGCGTTCTATGAACACTCGTCTGCCCGATAATCACCAATTGTAAAAAAAACCTTAAGATTCCATTAAATTACATACATTAAGATTTCGCACAAAATAGCCATTAGATACAAATGTGGGAGATCTAAATTTGTTATTTGGCACAATTTATATACATGTTATGTTATCTGGTGTTTTTTTTTTTATAACACCGCAGGCACACTACATCTTCTTTACCTTCTAAAAAGCAAGTTTAGCCCTGCTGCATCTGTGGATAGCCAGTGGTATTGAGAATTGAGAAATATTTCATATCTGGTTCTAAATTCAACCTACCTTGTCCATAAAGTACACATCTTAATTTACGGTTATAAAATATAAAGTGGTTTATGAATTTAGTATTTACCAGTGTTATCAGGTTCCTCCAGTCCCAAGCATACACTTGATCCAATTGGGTTGTCCTGTCATGACATCCCCTATTCTAAATGAAAACCTCCCGGCAATCAGCAGGGGGACTCTTAGCATAGTTCATCCTGAGCTACCTGATTCATTAATATAATGCTTGAACTGCAGAACTATAGAGAACATGTGGCATCATGCTATCAAGCTACAACAACCCAGTTACACAACTCTTACCAATAATATCTTTGTGGGAACGTACATGTTACAAGCTGCTATTGCTTTGCCTTGGCCTAATTATTGGACCTACGAAGGTCCGTCTAAAAGACTCAAATAGTTAAAACTTATAAGTGAACCCTATTCCTTATTGGGACTCTTCAATTTCAGCATTTTTATCAAATATGACAGAAAATTACAGCAATGAGGGTTTCTGTCCTATGTCTTTAACAAAGAACACCCGACACTCAGTAAACATCCAGGCCCTTTTGACTGTGATCAACTCTGAGTCATTGATTTCCATAACTGTCAATGTCCACGCAGAGAACCCATTGATTTCCCTGGTGAAATGAGTCCTGCTTGTGCCGTCATTCCACAATGGGAGACAAAGTGTTTTTGTAATTGCCCCTTCCATTCTACATGTGCTGGAATATCTTAGCTTAGGGCATTGGTAGGGGCCCCAACACTGATTTTATCTTGTAACCCATTCCATTAACTGTACAAAGAAATTAGTTTTGATGGGCTAAAAAATGGAAATTTCATGAAAAAATATATGATTATACACAATGAGGGTAATTTATCAACCTTTCAACGTCAGCCTTCTGGCATAGAAAAGTTTCAAAAGAGCCCAAAAGTTGCACTTTGTAGTGCAAATTGCAACTTTTAGGCTTTTTGCACCTCCCTCGCCACTCTTGTGGAAAGAGGCATGTCTTCGGGGAAAGGGGCATGGTAACGGTGGCCTGACAAATTTATTATAATTATCCCAGAAAGCTGGCATAGATTTCACTTTATGGGGCATAGCAAGGTAGAGACTAACCCCCACTCCCGCCCAATGAACAGTTAAATAAAACATTTTAGAAAAATTTATACTCACCTATTCTTCTCTTCTACACTCTGGCTCCTTTATCATTCCAGTGCGCCTCATGCGTAATGACTCCGGGCAGCGTCAGGACGTTGCATGTGACGCAGCAATGATAAAGTTGAAGTGTTGTGTGCTATATTGGCATCAGGACCTTGTATGAACGGCCGGAGGAGAGAAGAGGAGCGCTGAGGTGAGTATGTGTGGTTTTTATTTTATTACAGATGTGGGGGGGGGGGTGTATTGTGCATTGTGCATGGCCGCGGTCGTTGCACCACATTTGTGGTGCACAGCCCGGCCGAAAGATGTAACACTTTTATTAAGAGGCTTTTGCCTCTTAATAAATGTGTCGGAGTTTGCTCTAACTTTTCATCCTATTACGACTTGGGTATGAAACACAAGTCTTAATCAATTCCCCCCAATGGGTTCTACATTTTCTACTGTCTTAAATTCATAAGTGATGCTTATACCTTACATTTATCTATAGACAAAGTAAACTGCACATACAAGTTTTCATAATCAATAGACTCTTACATACTCTATAGGCTTGTGCATTATGGACCCATAGGCACTTATTCTGATGCCATATGGTGCCTCAATGATCCTCAGAATGTGACAGAACAGGCCACCATTTTTTTTTATCACCAATTCCATAAGAGCCCATGAGAAAAAAAAAATAAAGGCACACAGATGTACAGCATAGGTCAATAGAAGTCACTGGTCCCCATATTGTGAATCCATACAACATTGATCCATAACACAGTCATATTAGAAGAATTTGTTGGTTTATCTTGAAAACTAAGAAATACTCACGTATCTACTTACTATAAATAAACCATCTTCCAGTAATTAGCAGGTCATAATTATATTGAAAGTTAGCAATTTCCTATGTAACTACAGCCATTAACTCTTTATCAAGTCTTCTGTTTCCATTATCGACACCACTGCATAGAAGCGAGTAAATAACACGTATGCCACTCTGCACTCATTTTAGGTATATACAGTAAGACAGTAATGTTCCTTAAAGGGGTTTTCCCAAAAAATTGGCCAATGTAGGAGTGATGCAAAAAAAAAAAAAAAAAGAACCATTATAAAGTACCGGTACTTGATACTTTATGAGTTACAAAAAAAAGAGCCATTACTTACCTCACAGATCCCCATCGTTCTAGCGCCGCTGCTCCGTTCCTCCCCGCCGCTGTTTATTGACATAGCTGCAGCAATGATGTGCCCATATACCCACGTAATCGCTGCAGCCAAGCACTGGCCTCAACGATCCTGAGACCAGTGATTGGCTGCAGCGATCATATTGGTATACAAGCATATCATCGCTGCAGCTATGTCAATACACAGCGGCGGGGAGGAACGGAAGCGGCGGCGCTGGAACGACGGGGATCCGTGAGGTAACTAATGGCTTTTTTTTTTTTCATCCCTCATACCATGGCCAATTTAAATAACTTGAAAAATGTCTTTAACAACAACAAAACTGAGATGACTTTTAAGATACTTATAATATACACACAGTCAATCATTATTTGCCGGTAGTATTCCAAGTACATCACTGCTTTATAAACTATATTATATTAGTTACATAGTTTGTACGGTTGAAAAAAGACACATGTCCATCAAGTTCAACCAAGGGATGGGAAAGGGGAAGTAAAAAATTTCTACACATAGGAGCTAATATTTTTTTGTTCTAGGAAATTATCTTTGCCTTTTTTAAAGCCATCTACTGTCCCTGCTGTGACGGCTCCTGCGGTGACTATTCCATAGATTCACAGTTCTCACAGTAAAGAAGGCTTGTCGCCTCTGCAGGTTGAACCTTTTTTTCTCCAGACGGAGGGAATGCCCCCTTGTTTTTTGAGGGGGTTTTACATGGAACAGGATTTCACCATATTTTTTGTATGTGCCATTCATATATTTATATAAGTTAATCATGTCCCCCCTTAGTCTTTTTTCAAGGCTAAATAGGTTTAGTTCTTTTAAGCTTTCCTCATAACTTAGATTCTCCATGCCCGTTATTAGCTTCGTTGCTCTTCTTTGTATTTTTTCCAACTCCAGGGCATCCTTTCTATGAACTGGAGCCCAGAACTGGACTGCATATTCTAGATGAGGCCTCACTAATGCTGTGTAAAGTGGTAATATTACATCCCTGTCCCGCGAGTCCATGCCTCTTTTAATACACGACAATATCTTGCTGGCCTTTGAAGCAGCTGATTGACATTGCATGCTGTTATTTAGTTTATGATTTACAAGTACACCCAGATCAGTCTCAACAAGTGACTCCCCCAGTGTAGCTCCCCCTAGGACATATGATGCATGCAGGTTGTTCATACCCAGGTTCATAACTTTACATTTATCTACATTAAACTTCATTTGCCAAGTGGACGCCCAAACCCTCAGTTTGTTTAAATCCGCTTGCAATTCACAAACATCTTGTCAACTGCAAAAATAGAAATAGTGCTATTAATCCCGTCCTCTATATCATTAATAAATAAGTTGAATAATAGTGGTCCCAGCACTGAACCCTGGGGTACACCACTTATAACCGGTGACCATTCAGAATAGGAATCATTGACCACAACTCTCTGGATAAGGTCCTTGGGCCAATTCTCAATCCAATTACAAACTATACTTTCTAAACCTATAGTCCTTAATTTACCCATTAGACGTATATGAGGGACAGTGTCAAATGCCTTTGCAAAGTCCAAAAACACTATATCCACAGCGTCCCCTCTGTCTAGGCTTCTGCTCACCTCTTCATAAAAACAAAATCAGGTTGGTTTGACAGCTTCCATCCTTTGTAAAACTGTGCTGGCTGTCACTTGTAATACTATTTATTGTCACATAATTCTGTATATAGTCCCTCAATAGCCCCTCAAACATTTTCCCCACAATTGATGTTAAGCTTACTGGTCTATAATTACCCGGCGAAGACCTAGAGCCCTTTTTGAAAATAGGCACCACATTTGCCCTGCGCCAGTCCCTTGGCACTATACCAGTCACGAGAGAATCTCTAAATATTATGAAGCGGGGGACAGAAATAACTGAACTAAGCTCCTTAAGAACTCTAGGGTGTAACCCATCTGGTCCCGGGGCCTTGTGTATGTGTATTTTATTTAATTTAGCTTGCACCATATCTACATTCATCCAATTCAGTATATGAACTGATATATTAACAGTACTGGCACTGGTTACATCAGCTGCTCTTTCTTCTGTTGTATATACAGAGCGGAAGAACCCATTTAGTAACTCTGCCTTGTCTTGATCCCCTGTGACCAACTCCCCATTACCACTATCTAGGGGTCCTACATGTTCAGACTTTGGCTTTTTTGCATTTACAGGCTTGAAAATTTTTGGGTGATTTGTTTTACTATCCTTGGCCACCTGCCTTTCATTTTGTATTTTTGCTGATTTTATTATCTTTTTACAGATTTTATTAAGCTCTTTATAATCTACAAAGCCTGCAGCTGTACTCTCAGATTTGTATTTTTCAAATGCCCTTTTTTTGTCATGTATTGCCCTTTTTACAGAAGGTGTAGGCCATGTGGGGTTTAATTTTAGTCGCTTATACTTGTTACCTATAGGAATAAATTTTGCAGTATAATTACCCAAAGTAGATTTGAAAATCTTCCATTTATCATTTGTACCATTATTTGACATTAGTTCTTCCCAGTCTATATCCTGAATTGCAGCCCTCATCCTGGGGAAATTTGGCTTCTTAAAATTGGGGCTTATTTAGACGAACGTGTAATACGTACGTGCAACGCGCGTGATTTTTACGCGCCTCGCACGGACCTATGTTAGTCTATGGGGCCGTGCAGACTGTCCGTGATTTTTACACAGCGTGTGTAACATGTCCTATATTTGTGCGTTGTTCGCACATCACGCACCCATTGAAGTCAATGGGTGCGTGAAAATCACGCGCAGCACACGGAAGCACTTCCGTGTGATGCGCGTTATTCGCGCAACAGCAGTTAAAAGTATGAATAAAAACAGAAAAGCACCACGTGCTTTTGTTTACAAACATTCAGACAGAGTGTCATAATGATGGCGGCTGCGCGAAAATCATGCAGCCACGCATAATACGGGGCTGACACACGGAGCTGTTAAGTAACTTTTGTGCGCGCAAAATGACGCATTTTTTGCGCGCGCAAAACGCACACGCTCGTTGTAAATCCGGCCTTAAGTCTTTTTGCCCTCCCAGCCTGTATTATACTCTACTGTAATATATTATATTGTATTATAGTTTTTTTTTTCAATTAATACCATAGAATAAACCCTACAATAAATGTAACTCAAAGTTTCAGGTACCGGAACTTTATAATGGTTCTTTTTTTTTCTTCATCTAACCATCCCAATTTGGAGGATGTAATGTTTGGGCCACTGAAACAAAAAAAATCAAATGTTCAAAAACTAAACTTAAAAATGTATCAGCCGCAAGTCCTATAAACAGAAATACATTTTGGGATTGATGAGAATAGACACTAGATTACAGACTAATTGTAAATTATTAACAGAAAAATATAATCTTTTCTTGTTTCTTGTGGTTTTATTTTGTGGTAGGAGAGGATATTTATATTTTCGAGTTGGCATATCAGGTAAAATGTAAACATTCCTGGCATATATACATTAGCTGTTGATATACATAGTCCCACCAAACTTGGTATAAAATATATATTATTTTAAGTTGTTTTTTAAAAATACTTTATATGTGAAAAATAAAAAAAACCTGCAATTATTTTACTTTCTATAGACACATTGATCTTCATATCAGGAAATAACGGAAAAATCTTAGCCAGCCTTATTACCTTAAATTAATTAAAATTAAGAGTACAACAACAACGAGGAAAATATTTGCGGAAGGTGAATGGGGTAGGAACATACAAGCAATCAGTGGCATGAATGCTAATTGTATTGATGCAAAATACTAAATTAATGGTTTGTACTTTGTTGTAAGAGCTAATCATAATAATTACAGTGCTATATAAATAGCAGATCACATCCTTTATACCAGACAATCACAAAAACATACCGTGTACATTTTGCTGATGATAAAAGGAATATCCTTTTAGTACCTACCACATCAGGTCAAACGTCTTGTATTAATATGTATGAAATATCAGAGAAAAGTTCTTAGAAAAAGTATATGCAATATGAACTCCGGATATCACAATATAACTAAGATACAATGAAGGGTTGCATTCTGTTTTTGAGGGTTTATAACTTTATTGCATTAGTATTGTGGAGTAAAAACAAAATTTTAATATCTCCATCACAAGGGCGAGAATACAAAAATCAAGATACATTTGACCCGGAAATCGACGTGTCATCAACATACAGCATTTTAACATCTTTTCTAAAAAAGTCCAAAAACATTCGGAAACTGACCCATTTTATATCACAAAGAGATTATTTGCTTCTTTATTAAGCTTACATAGGCTTACCTGTAGACCTATAGAAGACTATAGATAACATGATGGGTTGTGCTAAATGACAAATTAACCTTTTCTACATCTCAGGCCAATACTTAAAAAAGCTAGACCTAAAAAATGACAATTGAGTTAGGCTACGGTATTATTATAAGTAGTAGTAGTAGTAGTAGTAGTAATAGTAATAGTAGTAATAGTAGTATTAGTAGTAGTAGTAGTGGTAGTGGTAGTAGTGGTAGTAGTAGTAGTAGTAGTGATAGTGGTAGTAGTAGTAGTAGTAGTAGTAGTAGTAGTAGTAGTAGTAGTATTAGTAGTAGTAGTAGTGGTAGTGGCAGTAGTAGTAGTAGTAGTAGTAGTAGTAGTGGTAGTGGTAGTAGTAGTAGTAGTAGTAGTAGTAGTAGTAGTAGTGGTAGTAGTAGTAGCAGTAGTAGTAGTAGTAGTACTAGTAATTCAACCATTACAAGGGTATTTTATACTTTTTTGGGTTTGCCATGAACTAAAACACAAGGCAGTATGCTATTACTTACAATATTCATGGGTACAGAAGAGCCTCATTGTTTATTTTTGGCTTATATTCCAATAATATTACCAGTACCTGATTAATTTATAACACTGCATGCTAATAAATATTGTTCAATGGCTAATTCCATCATTGTACGTGATCAGTACAGTATAAGGGGTTTAAGCAAGGGAAGGGGTGTTAAAATAAAAATGGAAGTATTTTTGGATGAATATCCAAGAATTCCAAATTCTCAGATGACTGCCGCAGTGTCTTCCTCAGATTTAATGGCAGAAAGATGATAGTCTACACCTAATCCTTAGTAGCATAAAGATGAGAAAAATAATTCAAACAATTATGTTAAAATATGAAAATTGCTTATTATTTGAATACATTAAAGATAATAGCAAATTCTTTCTATAACATCCTTCAATATTTTTAATAAACACAATTATTTTAGACTAGATTTTGATACAAAAATTATTTTAACAATCTAAAAAGTTTACACAGTGACTCTTCTACCTCCATCCCCTTCCTCCACCTGGGATACCAATATATTTTGTCTGTATTATTTTTGGTAAAAAATACTTTTTGCTGATGCAGCTGAAAATTATATATTTACCATCCCCTTCTTTTTCTTATTAGCTTATATTATCCTACTGTTTATTGTTTCTTTGAGGATAATTTTTTTTCTTTTTTTTGTTCATGGACACCCCCCCCCCAGCCTTACATTTTAAAGACATTTAGGGCTTTCAATTTTGCAACACACAAGTGGAACGGTTTAGCACACAACTCAAGACAGATGTTTTGTCTCAGGAGATGATGATTCCTCGATGGTTCAAGTGTGCTCCAAGGAAAGCTAGAAGGTTGTACAGTTAACTCCCAGGGTGTCATTCTAAACCATACAACCTACTACCTCAACCTGGATGCACACAGTTTCCAACGCAGTCCATATCTTCATTTCTTCAACATTTTGCACAGTTGTAGAGGCCCCCTCTTCCCCATTGCCCTCTAATTTTTTTTATAAACACTAAAGGGTTGTTACATAGGTTGAAAACAGGCATAGGTCCATCAGGTTCAACGTTTCTCAATAAATTACCCGTCATTCATTGCTTGATCAACTATAATCCTCAATGCCATTCGTAAATAAATAAGCATCTAGCCTTTTTTGAAATGCGGACATAGTATCGGCCATCACTATCTCTTGGGGAAGGGTATTCCATAGCTTGACCACTCTAACTTGTTAAAGCCACAAATACTTGCTATGAGCAAAGCATGTTTTTTTGTTTTTTTTACTGGCCAAGCACAAAAAAATTCTAGATGTGAAAATGTATCAATCATGCAATTCAAAAGTACCACAAATATGAAACATTGTTAAAAAGCCTGAAAAAAATGATATACTTTTCTTTCTTGATAATGTCGATGAATTTAACAAGCATTCAAGTAACAACTTAATGTTAATAACTGGAGATATTGTTTAGTAACAAAATAAAACTGAAAAGTCAAAGAACTGAAAACTAAAGGGTTATAACATTTAATTTCACTAACAGATTATATTATATATGTTTTACATTGAAATATGTTTATTTTCATCTATCTGATAAAGATGATAGATAGATAGATAGATAGATAGATAGATAGATAGATAGATAGATAGATAGATAGATAGATAGATAGATAGATAGATAGATGATAGATAGAATTTCTGATAAAAATGAGAATTCAAAGGAAAATTGAAAAAATTGATGTAAATATTTATTTATCATTTCAACAAGTAAAGAAATGTGGGGATTAAGAACCTCAATCACACAGACCCACAGAAACGAGCTTGAGCAGAACAATTCACCACAAGATCGGATCTACGGGTTTATGTTATTAGGCGTTAAAACTCTTACATACGTTTTTATGATATTTTATATTATATTCAAAGCAATAGAAATAAAAAAATTACGTTTTACGTTGTTTACATATTTTGCCTCAAAATTCTTGAAACTATTATTATTAAATAGAATGGCGTATTTTGTATCTTGTGAAGGCATAAAATAAGCAAATTTAGTCATTTTTTTTCTTAAAGAAAGATAAAAGTATTAGATGGTTTTACTTTATACTTACTATTTTATAGACATTCAATATTTACAACAAAAATGCAATACAATATTGGAAAAAAATGAATTATTATACTCTATATAAAATATATATGTCCCCCTATGACTAAATAAATTGTTATGGGAAGACTGGGATTGCCCCATTACCCAACCACAGAGAAAGTATAAGGTTAAATCTATTGGCAACAATGCGATTGCATAATCTGATAGTTTCAACAATGCATTATGGGATACAACCCCACACTGAAAAACATGGGTTACAGTTCTGTTTACAAGATGCCGGTGTTATTTTTTTATTAATATTTTAATCTCCATAGGAAATGCACATGCGTTTAATTCTGTCAACAATCTTTATTGATCAGTACTGAAACATATCAGGTCACTCATTACAAATCCCACTGCATTGTAATAAAACGCAAATTTATTTAAGAACAGATGCTCGAAACTGACAGAACTCAATGCGCAATGATGGAAAATAACTTTTTATTCCAAGATTTAACTATTGCTAAGTAAAAACAAACACATTCACATATTTATACACTTGTCAACCATCGTGAAGGATTTTGGCAGCAGAAGATTTATAAATTGTGACTTTTCTTTTTGTTAACTCATCCTTAGAGCGATACTGCCGATTTAGAAACGAAAATCCCTTGCGGCAAACGTAAGGCCATTTTAACCATTTGCAATAAACAGTGATAATTAAGCGCCCCCTTACCTTTGTTGATGTCCGGCAAACTTCACATCTTCAGTTAAAAATGTAATTCTCTTGGCTGAAATTATAGGAGAGGAATTAGGATTAATTAGAATGACTAAAAAATATATGCACCTATAAATAGATATATTTAAAAAAAAAAAAGGGCAAAATGCAGCATGTATACAATATAGGTTTACAAATATAAAAGAGAATTCTGTTCTTAATTTTTTAAGATTATTTACCATGTTACAAATAAACACCACACTACAAATATAGATTCATTAACAAGATAAAGAATTTTTTGATAAACTGGTGCGGGCATAGAAATAAAATACTATATATGGAAAAAAAAATATTTCCCCCAATAATTAAAAACTTCAACAAAATCTTTAATTGAGCAAAACAGAAATGTAGACATGAGCATATACATATATATATATATATATATATATATATATACACACACACATATATATATATATACACACACAAATATATGTATACACACACACATATATATATATACACACACACATATATATATATATATATACACACACACACACACACACACACACACACACACACACACACATATATATATATATACACACACACACACACATATATATACACACACACACACATATATATATATATATATACACACACACACACACACACACACACACATATATACACACACACACACATATATATATACACACACACACACACACACACACATATATATATATATATATACACACACACACACATATATTTATATATATACACACACACACACATATATATATACACACACACACACACACACACATATATATATATATATATATATATATATATACACACACACACACATATATATATATATATATATATATATATATATATATATATATATATATAAAAAATCAACTGCAGATTTCTAAATATTTTGGTATTTTTACGTCTCAGGCATTTACTTTTCTGTCTAAAGCCTTGAAATGCTTTTCTCTCACAGAACCTTACGATATGAAAAGGTAAAAAGCGATATCTAGCATAAATGTATTATTACTATAATTCCTGCAAAACAACATACATTTACATGCTCTGAACCCAGTGTCTATTTCACATTTAGTTATTAATTAACCAATTTAAAAAAGGCCAAAAAAACCAGTCTGGTAGAGTTATTTTCTTATACTAGAATGCTGCCTAGTTAACATGTTTCAGCAGCTATGTCTGCAATGACATTAAAAGACGATTACAGAATCTGCACAGTACTTTGTCCTACGTATTAGTCTTCAATAAAGGGCTAAATAATATTTGGAAAAATAACATAGAGAAGAGCATATTAAAGTGAGGACTGCCAGGTACAAATGACAAGAAAGAGAAAAGTAAAGTAGTATATACCTGTAAGAAAGAAAAAAGGGTGACGCTCACTCCTGCATGGCCTATTCCACCAAATATAAATAAGAAATATAATAAAAAAGTTTAACACGTGTATTGTAAAAAAAAAAAATTATAATAATAACAAAAGTTATATTATATTTCCATTACATCGAGCTGTCTTTCCAGAAAGGCCATGATGATCTTGATTTTTTTTTTGTGCTTTTCAGTTCTCCTCATGATTCCAGGCACAAAGCTCTGCACAAAATCCTTGCCGCAACAATGTGCACCACGGTGGAGGTGGGAGAGCCCATAAAATGCATATAGGCAGCTTGCATTTTATAAAATAAAAGGGAAATGATCTGCTGGAGCAGGGGGGTCACAGAGGCAGGTTGCCAGTATGCTTCAGTGTAGAGCAATGAGCTCATATTGTATGCTGTCGCCCCATTTGCCTGCTTCATGTGCCTGTTCATTATACGTAACAGAACTTTTTACTTTGCAATCAATATTAATATTCAATCAGATGTATGAAATGTTGCATATCCATTAAAAAATGCATATTCAAAATGTATTAGGTGGAAATAATATTTACATTTGTCTTTATCTGTCTAAATTTTTTTTATCAGGCGTGAAAGGGACAGACTCCTGGTGGCCTGCCAAAAAAGCCGGAATAAAGACGAAGTTGTGCTTCAAAGCTGAATCGCTTGCTGAGTCTGGCTAAAGTCAAGTTTTTAAAATCCGCCATTTTCTGAGCCATGAAAGAAGAAGAGGGGGAAAGTCAGCACGGATGTTGCTATCCAAGACCCCTTGGCATCCACACAAAATCTCAGCCGTACGGTCACATGATCCTCTGCCAAGTCGGGAGTGCATTCCCATAAACCATTCTGTTGATATTGCGAAGGCAGCTATTGTCTAGTGTACTGTACACCCTGAGCTCAGCCCACTCTTCATTAAATTAGCTGAAAAAAAACAAAAAACGCATCACCTTTGGGGGTTGGGAGTCATGGAAACGTCTACCTGGCACACTGCCCACTTTCTCTGCCCATCAGCTAGAGATGGAATCGCGGCTGCTTAATAGGATGGTGACTAGGAATGCAAAGTTGTCCAGAGTGAATCTGATTCATTCTCACAGAAACTCTTCAAGCTACTTAAGAGCAACGAAGAAAGAAAAAGGGAGAAAAAAAAATTGCTTACAAAATGTTACTGCTCATTAAATATTCAACCTTTTAAAAATTGCCTTGAAATCGCTGTAAGAAAAAACTAAAAAAAAAACTCATGGCGTGTCCTGTCAAGCCCCTAGACTGTATTAACCTCTTTCTTGCCTTAACCTTGAAAAATCCGGTACTAGGCGTTGCTGTGTTGAATAAAACTACTTTTCTAGTTTACATAGCTTTCAGAAAGAAGGAGACCTGTGACATGTTAGACAGCCAAAACTTTATCCCAGGCTTAGAAGAGTTAAATCTGACAATTATTCCCTCCTGTCACGGAAGGGGTGAGCGGTAGGAGCTGCCAATAGCTTGTTCTTTTCAGACTTGTTAAAGTATTGTATAACGGATCCTTTTAAATCTTGTTCGGCGCAGTCCGACTTAAAGTTCCTTAGAAAGTGGATGCAGAGTAAAAGCCAGCAGCTATGTCAAATACAATATTGCAGTATTCTTGCTGGAAGTAATGTGTAGTACGATGAAGCAAGTCTGTAAGAAGTCCCCTCCTTGCTTTCAGGTTTAAAGCTCTCGTTACTCAAAAAAAAAAAAAAAAAAAAGGGAAAACCACAAAGGCTTGGAATAAAACTAAAAATAAATTCATGCCTTTGCCACGTGAGATGGAAATCTATAACCAGATTGTGCATTATATAAACTACAATAACCCACAACCAAGTATGTGTCACTTCTTAAAGCTATAGAATTATTCTTAGCAACTTTCATAAAGTCTATTCTTATTCCCATGGAAAAATTCCAAACAAATCTTAAAAAGAAATGAGTCATTTTGAACTAAAACTCTTCAGGGGTCGTAGGATGTATGCAGGACTATTTTTTATCTCTCTTCTCTAATAGTAAAAAAAAATAAGTACACGTGGTAGCAAACAGGTGCCTAGTTGAGAACAAAAGACAGTAATTTAGGAAAGACCAGAAAAACTAAGCAGATTATCCTTCCTTCGAAGATTGATGGAAACCAAGGATGCCAACCCATTAATTTATGAAAGGAGAGGTCTGCATGTTTGTACATATGAATGTAAAAGAGGGGGTCCGCCAATTGAGACACCATTCTTTTAGCCAGAGCAGAGAGACCCTACAAAGAGTAGGTCTCCCTCTGGAGGACATACACAGATGGCCCATTGATTTGGTGTAATGGTCATTCACTGCCTCAGTGATAACAGCTGATCAACGAGGTGTAGATGTATGGTCTCCTATTATCAGGACATCATCAGGGGACTATTCGTGTGAACACAGGTTGCCCTAACTGGACAACTCCTTCAAGAACAGTTTGTGGATATAAAGTCCTTCGTGTCCTAAAATTGTATACAGATTACACATTATACAGTATAACAGACCTCTAATGACCAGGTAAGCAACCAGTAGAACAGTAGTGTTGAAACTTTTGAGTTGACAGAGTACATGTTGCTAAAATAATGTGGGAAAAATTATGATCTTTCTAAAAAAAAGTTGATAAATGAAATGATTATGGAATTTAATTTGTACCCATATCCAAATCTGTCTAAAATATATTATACTATTCAGATTAGCGTTTTATATTGCAATTCCAATAGGTGCCCTATATGTGATGTGGGTCCTGGTGATGAAAAAGCTCAGATAGGTAACCATCAGTTATAATAGCTGTATTGCAGGCAGGGCAGGACTTACCATTGGTGTAGAATGTGCAGCTGCAGTAGGTGGGGGGAGGGAGCCCACTGCGACTTTAAAAGCCGCTTCCTACTCTCTATTGGAGTCCATGTACGGGAATGAGCTAATGAGAATGTCTCACAATTATTGTTAGATTGTTAGAGAGACATTAGAGCGAGGTGATCACTGATGAGCTATTAGAAAGTAAGGGGCCCATATACTATTCCTATATGGGGGGCCCTTTGCTGTATTAATGTTTCAAAAAAACATGGCTGCTTTCTTCCCAAAGCAACGTCCTACCTGTCCATGGGTTGTGTCCGGTATTGCATCCCCATTGAAATGTATTGAATATTGTTGGTAAATAAAAAACACTTGTAAACTATTTGGCATGACTTTTATGGCAAGAAAAATATTCCTATAAATGACTGCATCAAGCCTCTGTCAGGTCACTAGTTCCTTGCAAATTATTAGGCTTTATTTTCATTATTACTAATTTTATCCTACAAATACAAGTTTCAAACCTTATTAATGTCCAAGATGCATAGAAATTAGTGCATCCTCTAAACAAGCTACCCCCACATTACATACAGTAGCTCCACAAATAGTCATAAGCTCTCTCAATATTTATGAAAACCATTCATCACTCATCACAAACCGATAATAGCATATGGCAGAAGTAGTCTCACCCTCTCTTATCCCAACTTTAATGTCTAGACTGAGCAAGAAAAAATTTAGAAAATAGGGGAACACGTCCCGAAACAGGTGACCCTCCAAATACCTGCCCTGTACAGTATCGCCTAGTAAACTGTTGATCCCTATGAATTTCCTTTGTTCGTGTCACACTTTCATGGCTGAGAATATAAATACTCTTATAAGGTTCCCTTATACCAAAGCCCTAATCTGTACACATAATATCTGTTAACTCAAAAAATTAAATCTGCCTTTTACCCGTAAGTGTTACAAGACAGTTATCAAACTGATTTAACTAAGAATATGGATCATCTTAGTCCCACAGGTCTTACACACTTAAGGTATTTTTAGCCCTATACAGTGAAACCTCCCACAATGAACAACACTTTGGGAGGACCCCCGCCTATCCAGACCGAATGTTTCTGTGATGGAATTTCCCCACCATTAAAGTATACAGAAGCAAATCACCCCTTTTTCCAACCAAAACACTACAAATTGGACTGTGATGTGCTGTGACTCATTTGGACGCAGGTTTACGCCGCATCACCGGACCGGGGGGAGCAGGAGGAGCATGGCACATCAAGGGAGAGAAGTTGCCAGCATTGTGCCACATCATTAGAGCAGAGAGCAGGAAGAGAAGCATTTTCAGTGCAACTAAGGAAGGAGGAGGAACAGAGTGATTGTCAGAGAAAGGGAGGGTGCAGCACAAGTCATGCTACATTGAACAGCCTATGAGATTGCTGAGCAAGGGAGACATTAAGGTGTCCGCTAGGCATTTTGGAGGAATATAGAGAGTAGAGCCTGACTGGAGTTAAGAATTAGGGCAGCCATGCTGGTGTACTGTACTGTATAAGAATGAGAGGGGGGACATGCTGGTGTTCTGTACTGTAAAAGAATGAGAGGGGAGACATGCTCGAGACTAGAAATGAAAGGGGAGACATGCTGGGGCTCAGAAATGACAGGAAAGCCATACTGGGGACTGGGATTAAGAGGGGAGCCATTCTGGGGACAAGAAATAAGAGGAGCCATGATGGATGCTATGAAAAAGGGTGAGCCATGCAGGAGACCAAGAGGGAAATGTGCTGGGCAACAAGATTTAGAGGGGTGCCATGCTGGAGAATAAGAATTTGAGAAGTCCATGCTGGGGGTCAAAAATTATGTGGTCATCTTGAACTTGGAAAGGGAGGAGTCTCTTTGGGGACTGAGAAAAAGATTGGGGCCTCCTATATGGTTATGTGTGTGGGCTCAACAGGTTAAAGTGTATGAGAACTTGAATGTCGTACTACCAGAAAACTTGTCAGTAGACACATTATAAAATAAATTATTTTGTGCGCTTTCATTTTTATTAGTGTTTATTTGTTTGCTGTACATGTTTACATGTGACACTTTAGCCTGCATTCTGTGTATCTTTTTTTTTTTTTTTGAGAGGATCACACCCATAAAAGATAATTTTTTTGTACAAGTTGAGTGGTCGGCTCAAAGAAGTTTCACTGTACTAGTAATTCAGGAGTCAGAGCAGAAGCCAAAGTTTGGTAATTGTGTTTCTTATACTTACAGAGATAGTGGCTTTCTACTGTTTTATAGCGCAGCCATTTTTGCGAAGGGGACAACCAATTTGGCTGCACTTCCTGTTGTTACCCTCCTCTCCCTGATAGCCAGGACTGAATGTTCTGGCCATACATTCCTGTGTACAGCGCCCTGGAATTAACACACACACACACACACACACACACACACACACACACACGCTGTTACTCAATGAGTCTCATTTCTAAATAACCTAACTGTCCATAGCAGCCAATCACAATGCAGCTTTCATTTTTCCAGAGCAGTTTAAAAAAAGAAAGGGGACCTCAGATTGGTGGCAACAAAGCCCGTTTTTATGTTAGACAGTTGTGATAAATCACCACAAAGTCGTCAATGCTGGATGATCATGGGCTGAGTCGTTTGCGAAAAACACATCCATTATGGAATATGAAAGAAACCTTGCTTTTTTTTAAAAATATATAAAAATGTTGATGTAATTTAAGCAGGGTCATACTTTTTGTAAGAAATGTTCTTCCACCTTTTTTTTTTATCGAAAAAGCAAACTTTGCGTTTGTTTTTATCATGTATTTACATCATGTATTTACATGCATAACATAAAACTGAAGAAAATCACAGCGGTAAATAATATAATGTGTGATATTGCAAATCTGAAGTGGACGCAATGTTAGGATATGTCCACATGCGGCAAAATTATTACAGGAACTTTTGTGACTGAAAGTCAGATCCATACATGTGAATGCGGTTGTTTCTACAGCATGCGCATGGATTTCTAAAGATCCCATGCCGATGAATGGGACAGTCGCAAAAATGTCTTTGTGTGTGAATCTTTCCTAAATGTTCCTTCCTAAGGGTGTGGTTATAGACTGTGAGTTATTATAGTTCGGGATCTAGATAAACATTAACATACACAATCCATTCACCATAGTGTAGTTATGTATTCAGTCTTCAATATTTCAGCTGGAATTATTGGATGATTCCTAAATCCTATTCCGCTTTATAATCTGAATGATAAAGCGAAGAATTACCTTCACCCTGGGACCAGCATGCATAACTTTGGCTTGGCATGGTGCCTCTGTTCTGCGCTCAGGTTAGGATCGGGGGGTTTATATTATTTAAATATCCTATTATGACACGCGCACTGATAATTATTCAGCATATTCATGTCTTGCCTGTAAACCTCAACAGTTTATATCTTAATTTTCCTGGCAGAGGGTTCTCCATTTCTGTTACTTGGGTTATAGGAGGTTAAAGAACTGTATAGTATACAGAGACATTACTATACTTTGTGTATCTCCTCCAGCTAAATATACTTAGCCTTGTCAGATGTCTTCACAGAACAAGTCATAAGATAAGAAATAGCAATTATCTTAATATATGGGGATTAACAATCACAGTGGAGTTGTACAGGATTTACACTTGTACTGATCCTGCAATTCACTGACTATACATGTACATTACCGCTCACAATTATAGTCTTTTTACAATCTGTAGGGGACCAGAAACATTTTTTAAAGGACACAAATTAGATTACCAAACCATCAAATTCTTACTTTTATGTTCCATATGGAAGTAGTAATGCATTTTTACCAAAGAGGAATGTCATCTCGCTAAACTGCAAAAATGTTCAGAATGAGATACTGCAATGAGCTTGAACCGTGCTTGAATACCATTTTGTTTTTTTAATCTAAAATTATTTGCGGATTCATTTCTTTATCTATGATTATAACAGCTGGAGCTGTACAGAGCTTCAAAATTCCTGCTAGACGTAGAACTCAATGAAAACATTTATAATGCCTGCAGCCACCAGTAGGGGGAGCTTAGGAGTCTACAGCATACTGTTTATACATTGAACTCAATAATATCACAGTATGCAATAAGAGTTCCACCTTGTAGTAGCTGCATGCTGCCTAAATGTTATAATTTGATGTCTATGCAGGTGATTTGGAGCTATGTATCACAAAAAAAGTTAGATTAATAAATTCATCGTCACAGAATGTTGGACCTAAAAATCCCATGGCATTTAAAGGTGGACATTCACCTTAAATATGCAAAAATATAGAAGGCAATTCAACGTATTGGACTTTTCAAAACTGCTTCTAAATCATCTGATTTCACCCTATGCCAACACACTTTAACTATTGCTCAGTCAATAAGTTTTTCCCATGTTTAAGTTATTGCATTGGCCCTTATTTCTCTAAATACAAAAGATATATAGAGAAATATTGCTTCAACAAAGAGTATTTCAGAATAAAACTATTATTAAAGTGTAACTAAACTTTCAGAAAACTTTTGAAATGTCATAGTGACATGTCAGAAGCTTTGATCAGCGGAAGTCCCAGCACAAAGACCCCCACCGATCGCTAAAATGAAGCAGAAGAAGCACTCGGGAGAGCGTTGAGCCGCTTTGTTTCTGATCGGCTTTTCTAGGAAAGCCGAGCAGTTGGTGTACAGGCTCAATAGAAAGTCTATGTGCCCGTACACCAACCGCTCGGCTTTCCGCTTCTGCCGCTTCATTTTAGTGACCGGTGGGGTCTCAGTGCTCGGACCTCTACCGATCAAAACTTCTGACATGTCACTATGACATGTCAATTTTTTTCTGAAAGTTTAGTTACAATTTAATAGAAAGGTCAAAAGGTGACTACTGTCTGAAAATGACTGGTTAGACAAGCATGTAAAAGATAAGAAATATATCTGGAAATGTGGGATAGACAGCAGATGTTGAGAGTAGAGACTTTACCAAAACAGCATGCTTGTCAATCTTACTTTATTTCACAGGCAAAATTAGGTAATACTAGGTTTAAATAAATTAGAATGCCAATTAGTGAAGTACAGTTAATCAACTATGGCTAACATTGGCTCTATATGCATTTACATTTCTCCTACTTTTACCTGGAAACTGTCAACAAGCTGCTGTTGACAGATCTGTCATTCGTTTTGTGTGTATCTATTTAGCACTTTAGTTCATAAAGGTGTCCAGCTGTGAATGAGCTCTAAATGGATTTAGAACACCCAATAGAAGAATTATATAGTACCATAGCACTATATAGTTATATGTTTATCAGACTTTTTGGATGTTCGTGTGTTAATAACCTGAGCTGTTCTGTGTATTCAAATAAGTCATAGTTAGTATAAAAATAAAGCCATATAATATTCAGCATCATCAGCTAGACTGCTTGTTGATGGTATCAACATATTTTTTGCTATAGTTCACCAATATAAATTAGTAATGAAGATACATTACAAAGATGCCATATTTTCTGGCAAATTGTATAACGCTTAGATGTTAATCAAAGGTAAGGCTCTTAACAATTGGTAGAACAATATTATTATTATTATTATTATTATTATTATTAACAATAATAATTAAAACATTTTTATACTAAAAACAGCTACAGAAGCTGAGAATAAAGTTTAATATACCCGACTGGATGGGGGCTTTGGGATCTAGAGGTTGTGTTCCCAATAGTTTCACCAAAGAAGAACTTCTGATTTTTTCAACAACTACCCCATCCCTACTGTAATAGTGACAGCTCCTGCTGCTGGTGTCTTCCGGAACTCTTTACCAGATTACAAGGAACACAATGGTGCCATAGAACCCCGGTTGGGAAACACTGGTCTACAGGCTCCAGCCGTACATATCTGGTCCAGGGAACGTTTGAGCCTGTGCACGGATCTTCTACACCGACTTATGTTAGAAAATAAGTGTGGGAAATGAATCCAAGCATCTTAAAAAGGAGATGGGGATGGACAAATAAGCACCAAGTGTATCCCATGTGGTTCGATGGTGTGCAAATATTAAATCAGAGCCAGAATGGGACCGCATTTTAATCCTTGCTATGTGACCCTTGGAAGTATATATCAGAATGTATTATAATTAGAAGTTTTAGCATATTAATTTAAAAATTTGGAACATGACTTAATAGCCTTTAATCAATGTTGATGCCACAAAGAGAGACACAAGCATTTCAAAAGACCTAGATGTCAAAAAACGCCTGTTAGACTAAGCCGTGATGCCCCATGGAAGTGTCTACAGAACTAATGTTTGGTTATCTTTTTTCTCTATGTATATGTGGAAAGTTAGTATCTTAAGATCTTACCACCCATTCAAATTAGAAAGTTAGTATCTTAGGATCTTACCACCCATTATTATAAGGGATCAAGACAATCTGGACTGGAACCCCATGTTATCTGCATGGGTCCCAACAATGCCACATATGCCCTTGTGTCCTTCACTAGTTGTGTGTCTGTTCATCTATTGCCCTTAAAACCTTCATCTTATCTACTTTGGACATCCTCATGTGTTATAGGGAATGACTATCCACACTCCTTAGTGTTGGGTGGATTTGCAGGATCATCTCTCGTGTACCAAATTTACCCTTACATTTTTAAATTCCTGTTTTTTGCCTAATCCCTGACCCACTGCCCTTTAAGTTTAATAAAGTACGCTCCTCAGGAGGTGGAAACACTGGCTTCCTGATGATTTAATATTTTCTGGAACATTCTGTAAAAATGTGTAGCTGGGTTTATAAAGATGAGGTAATTTTATTATTTTATTGTTTTCAGAGGAGCATCCAAGTAGCTTGAAATCTCTAGATAATATCAGTCGTATTATGTCAGCCTAAAGAAAATGGTGGCAGAAAAAAAAAACACTTGACTGACCTTTTTATGGCAACATTTGTTGTAATAGCTGTGTACTTCCTAAATTCAATAATGCATTACTGATAAGGATTACATTAGGTAATTGCTTGCATTACTTGCCAACCAACGAGACAGATGCAGAAGAAAGGGAATGGTTTCTTCCAATGTCAGTATGTTGGAGGCCTCTCCTTGGAACAGTCACTTGCACCGATCTCGTACTGCAACCTTTCCTGTGCCTCGCATGGTGTTAGCTCCCTGGGTCATATCAGGACAGCGGTGAAATATCTGTGCTTCATGGAGCAAACTTCAGTGTTGGCTTTAAGACCACAATAAATTAGCCAAAACTTAAACTGAATAATAGATTGCAGTTACCATATAAGACAGACAGCTGGCAGCATACTTCCTACTCTCTCGTTTCTGAAAACATATTATACTTGTTGGCAGGCAACGCCGCTCAAGTGGAAAATGACTTATGTGTAAGTACGGGACAGCACTGCGTGAAAATATATGAAACAGCACTGTGTCATTAACATCATTTACAAGAAATAACATATAGTTAAGACAGACAAGTTAAAATGACAAACACATACATACTGTATAGACACCATGCACAACAACTGCTGCATGATGAGAGGGGTTATTAAGAAACCAGCAATAAACCTAGTTTTATACTATTGGGTTTGAGGTTAGAAGGCTAAAAAAAAAAAACAAATTAATTAGAGGTTTATAAAAAATTCATATAACCAAAAATTAATTGTGCTCCACTTTTCAAAAAGTAAAAAAAATCAGCCTTTGGGAAATGTGAGCTCTTAAAGGAATTGTCCAGGATTAGAGAAAAGGTATTTTTTTGTTCAGAAACAGCACCACTGTTGCTTATGTGCTGTGTCTGGTATTGTAGTATTCACTTGAATGGGGAAGAGTTGTAATACCAGACATGGACCAAGGACAACAGTGGCGCTGTTACTGGTTTAAATAAAAATAATTTTTTTCTAAACCTGGACAAGCCCTTTAACAATGAGGAAGCTTTTAGAAGAACTTCATAGGTTCACTGACCTCTATCAATGTACCTGGTCTGTATGAACTACTTTGTGATCCCATATAAGTAAATAAACACAGTCTCTGCCCGGTCCACATGGATGGATTAAATTTAGTGCTTTATCAAAAGGTTTAGATACGCTCAAATATTTCTCAAATCTATACATCAGACTAAAAGAGGAACAATTCAGGTAGAAAAAGAGAACCAAAAATTATTTGTCTCTAATCGAGGGCTATCCTACGAAAGTGGATCATTGCGATGTAGTCATTAATATAGTGGGTTTGTGCATTGTAGGAAACCATATTTTACAAATGGTTAGGATACTGAAAAAGTGTCTGGATAAAATACTATAATTTGTATGTGGTTTTTGGTATACCACCCTAATTTGCATTGTAGGGTGAAGTTTTACCCAATAATCCATGCAAGATGTATGAAAAGGGGACATCAAACAACTGGAACAGTATCTACAATTCACACCGAGCAAGATTAAAGGGGTTGTCCCAAGCTAGACATTTATAAATCACTAAAACAAGGGGCCCCGAGCACCTCCACAGTGAGAAGGATCTTGAATGGAGTGCTGCTCGAGCGTGGGCCCTGCCATTCCATTCAATGTCTATTCAGCTGACAGAAGCAACCACTTTTTTGGCTATCACTGACAGTCCCATGAACTTTAAATAGAGAGGCACCATTAGGGCCGGCCTTAGGATAGATGGCGCCCCGTGCAAAAAGCTCTTTCGGCTCCCCACTCCATCATTAAAAAAAATGCCCCATAAAAAAATTATAATGCCCCTTTAGTGCCCCCATACAATAGAATAATAATATTTAATAATATAATATATTACAACCCCTTCAAGGACACAGTATTTTGCCCTCCTGTAGATTTTGCCATACAGCCTCCCTGTAGACTGTGCCATAATCCCCCACCTCCTCCTTGTAGATCATGTCATACTGCCCCCCCACCTCCCTCTTGTAGACAGTGCCATACAGTCCCCCACCTCCCCCTTGTAGACAGTGCCCCAAAACAAAAACAAAAATTGTACTCACCTAGGCCCCATTCCCACGACGAACTGAGCTGCTCCACAACGGGATCCTGTAGCCTAGTACAGCATTTCCCAACCTTTTCAGACTCGAGGCAGCACTGGAAAAATAAAATTTCCTCAGGGCACCCCTACCAAAAATTGTTTAAAGAAAGACAGAAAATGGCTAAAAAAAAAAGCACTACACTCATAGGGTATTTTTACACATGTTTTTAGTGAGGCAAAAATAATCTGCCTCAAAATTCCTTCAGGAATTGGAAGCGTTGTTTGACCTTTTTTTGTGTGTTTTTTGTTGAAGACCATCGGCCCCCCACTCACAGTAATATGACCATCAGCCCCCACTCACAGTAAAATGACCATCAGCCCACCACTCACAGTAAAATGACCATCAGCCTCCCACTCACAGTAAAATGACCATCAGCCCCCACTCACAGTAAAATGACCATCAGCCCGCCACTCACAGTAAAATGACCATCAGCCCCCCAGTCACAGTAAAATGACCATCAGCCCCCCACTCACAGTAAAATGACCATCAGCCCGCCACTCACAGTAAAATGACCATCAGCCCCCCAGTCACAGTAAAATGACCATCAGCCCCCCGGTCACAGTAAAATGACCATCAGCCCCCCAGTCACATTAAAATGACCATCAGCCCAACACTCACAGATTCCCCCTGTAGGTAGTGCCACACAGCCCCTTGCAGGTAGCACCACAAAGCCCCTTGCAGGTAGCACCACACAGCCCCTTGCAGGTAGCACCACACAGCCCCTTGCAGGTAGCGCCACACAGTCCCCTTGTAGGTAGCGCCACACAGCCCCCTTGTAGGTAGCGCCACAGAGCCCCCTCGTAGGTAGCGCCACAGAGCCCCCTTGTAGGTAGCGCCACACAGCCCCCTCGTAGATAGCGCCACACAGCCCCCTCGTAGATAGCGCCACACAGCCCCCTCGTAGATAGCGCCACACAGCCCCCTCGTAGATAGTGCCACACAGCCCCCTCGTAGAGGTAGGGAGTGCCACACAGCCCCCTGGTAGGGAGTGCCACACAGCCCCCGGGTAGGGAGTGCCACACAGCCCCCGGGTAGGGAGTGCCACACAGCCCCCGGGTAGGGAGTGCCACACAGCCCCCGGGTAGGGAGTGCCACACAGCCCCCTGGTAGGGAGTGCCACACAGCCCCTTGGTAGGGAGTGTCACACAGCCCACAGCTCTTGTTGGTAGTGCCACACAGCCCACAGCCCCCTTGTAGGAAGTGCCACACAGCCCCCTTGTAGATAGCACCACCTTCCTGTAGATAGTGCCACTATAGCTCCCTGAAGGAGCGAAATCCCCGTGTGGCCGGGGATTCTGCTCCTAGAGCACTCCGCTTGATGTCTCTGTCCATATATGGACAGTGACATAAGATGAAACTCCTGAAGTGGAATTGCCGTCCACAGCATTGCCGACGCTGTGACTAGGCATTCTACTCCAGGAGAAGCTCCTGTCGTCTGTGTCCATTTATGGACAGTGATGTCATTGGCTTCTCCTGAAGTGGAATCCCCGGGGATTCCGCTCCTCAGGGAGCTACAGTGGCGCTAATAGATAGCAGAGCAGGGCGATACCTCCCTGCTCTACTATAGTGCCGTCGCTACCGCTGTAGCAGCCACCGCCCTCATGCACGAGCTGCTAGCAGCCTACTAAGCGATGAAGTGCCTGGGCGGAAAGGCGACTGCTGTGTCGCCGGGCTTGGGCGCTTCTGAAACAAGCAGGGGAAGGGAGCCAGCGCAGCGCCCCCTTCCACCTGCTGGAGTGATGCCCCTGTGCAAAGGCACAGGTCGCACACCCCTAATGCCGGCCCTGGGCACCATGCATGCTGAACCGCCGCTCCATACAAAGTTCTCCCCTCTGCTGTCGGGCTCGGGACCCCGTTTTCATGATGGTGACGGCCTTAGTATAGTACGTTACACATCACATGCCTCTTATTTCACATTCCAAGCAGCAGAACCACAGAGTTGTGTCTCAGTAGCAGACAGTGAGTAATTACAGGACTACTTTACACCTTCTAATAGAGGGGCATGTAGGCAGCTGTAAATATAGATAATGTCTATAAGAGGAGAGTCGAATCAAGGGAACTGTATTTTTTTATATGGTAATCCCGTCCAAAGAAAACCCTCACAAAATAAACACAACAGTGCTTCACAGAACTGGGCAAAATAACGAAAATGAAAAATAATTACTTCTGAGCTAAAATGGCATCATCTGGTGACCATTCATACTTTTGTGTCTTTCATATGCTTGGAAAACCTCTCTAAATTCCAGACCTGTCAGCCAAATCATCAGGAAAAGCAAAGTGTCTGCTCAACTTCTTGATAAATAAGCAAGATTTCTGGAGGTTTTTCTTTTCTTTTTTTAATAACTTTCTAGGTTTCCTTTAATAATGTTGAGATATTCCATCAAATAAAATAATGTGTGAATATTAATCTAGATGGAAGTTTTATTACATTTTATGTATATTTTTGTGATAGAGTATGATCTAGCAATGTACCAACTTTATGGATATATGCATTTCTAAAAGTTGGCATAAAATGTTAACAGAAACTTTAACATTAAGGTTTATTGCAGGAAAATTACTTTAGCCGAGCAATTCTTAGCATTTACATGTTCTAAAGGTCCTCTTACCATGGCCGATTTTGACCGATGCAGCGAGCGCCGATCAACAAAACAGATCATTAATCGGCGCTTGTTTGCTCCTGTCACAAGGGGCTATGTACACAGGGATATGATAATATTTAACTTTTTTAAAACTATACGATCAGCAGATCGTTCATCTGCTGATCGCTGCCCTGTTTACACAGGGCAATTATCGGCAACAAGCGTTCTATGAACAATCGTTTGCCCAATAATTGCCTAGTGTAAAACCCTCTTTAGAAGTAAAATCTTGATGAAGCAAAGCGCTTGTGCAGACACAGAACAATCTGATAACCTAGAAAGCTACCTGGCTTATATTCATGAGGAGTAGACAATTCTAATCCCAAGCGAATAAACAGTCAAATTTAAGAATTTTCCCTAAATGCACTATCTCTGTGTGCAGTTGACAGGTCCGTATTAATATGTCATGTTGCTACTGTGGTGTGTAAGCAGTGAATACATATTTTACAGCAAAGTTCTAATCAGATACATTTAATAGAATCTTAAAATTAGTACATTGTGATTTGATCATATTTAAAGTACCAAAAACTCAGGGCGTCCTTATGAAAGCGTGAGAAAACAGTGTATGAACATTTGTGAAATAAGTGATAATAATGTATAGTTAATTCATAAAAGTTGATTACAATTTCACACTCCCAAATTAAGACACAATGATTGCTATTTTGTGGTTCAAAAGAAAGTAACCTCAAGGTGGAGTGTAATAAATGACACCTTATAATAGGATGGTCAATGTTCCCGATAAACACAGTCTTACGCACGATAGCATAGAATAGTACTTTATTGTCACGTATGAAAAAATTCCTTTCACAGAAATCCTCACATTAAAATATGCAAAAATACAATGGAATAGCGCACATACAACAAAAACAACAAATACAACAAATACATTTAAACTAAATGTCAAAAAACGCACTGAATTAGGGTAAAAACTTTATCTAAACCTACATGTAGCAGATAAACACATTATATTTGCTACCTGATGGCAACAATTCAAACAGACCTTCTGCCGGATGAGACAGGTCCTTCAGAATTCTGATTGCTGTCCTTACACACCTCTCCTCAAAGATACCTGACAAATCAAGAAACATCACTAACAATTATAGTCCCGGCCATTTTAACCACTCTTGCCGACAAGCGCTGTTCTCTCACCATCGCCATACCAAACCAAACAGTCATCCCATTAGTTCAAAGCATCTCAACTGTGGCCTGATAAAAGCTCTGCAATACTTCAAAACCAAAAATATTCTTTTTCAAGAGTCATAAAAAAAAAAATCCGCTGCTGGGCATTCTTCACTAAAGCAAATATTGTACTAGACCATGTCAAATCATGCGAAATAGTGAATAGAGCAGTGTCGGACTGGAGTACTTTCGGCACACCAGAGGAAATAATTGTTGGGGCCCACCTATCAGCTATATAGAAATAATGTGACCACTCTTAATTGTGTAGTAAAACGTGTGTAGTAAACCATAGACCAATATTACCACCACATAGTGACCATACAGCGGTAGACACCAGTCCCACACAAGCACTCTGAAGACCATAAAACTTAAAAGAGAAAAGAGTTTTCCCATCTTAGACATTTATGGCATATCCGCAGAAAATGGCAAAAACGTCTGATAGATGCGGGACCCATTTCTGGGACCCGCACCGGTATCTAGAACTAACCGCAGAATCCAGATGGATGCTGGTGAAGAGAGGGTCACGCATGCGGGCAGCTCTCTCCACTCTGTTCAATGGGAGTTACGGAAACAGTCGAGCAAGAGCTGCTTGGTTGTTTCCATAACAACCATACAACAGAATAAAGATAGATGCTCGCACGCGTGACCCTCTCTCCACTGGTCTCCACCTAGATTCTGTGGTCAGTTCTAAAAAAGGTCTATCAGACATCTTTGGCATTGCCTATGGATATGCCATACATTTTTAAGAAGGGAAAACTCTTAATAAAATAGAATGAATTCCAGTGATTCAACGATGACGTCTTCTCAGATTGGAGTCGCTCACTTTTCTTCTTCATCCAGCCCGGATTATCCTGGCGCCTTCTCCCGACTATGAATCACCTCTGCAGAATTTTCAACACAGACATCTTTGGCTTCTCGCCTTTCTAGCACCTCTCCACCCTCTACAAAAACTTTGCCATTAATAGTGCACCAGATGGAAATAATGCCCCCTCGGTGCCACACACAATAATAGTTCCACAGACAGCTCCCTCTAGATAGTGCCACACACAGCCCCCCTCTTATAGATAGTGACACACAGCCCCCCTGTGGTAGATAGCACCACAAAGCCCCTCCTAGTAGATAGCAACACATCCCTCCCCCTGTATAGTGCCACACAACCCCTCCCCAGTAGATAGTGCCACACAGCCCTCCCTTGTATAGTGCCACACAGCCCCCCTAGTACATAGTGCCACACAGCCCTCCCCCTGCGTAGTGCCACACATCCCCCCCACACAGTCCCCCAGTAGATAGTGCCACAGCACCCTTGTATATAGTGCCACACAGCCCCCCCTAGTAGATCGTGCCACACAGCCCCCTAGTAGATCGTGCCACACAGGCCTCCCCCTGTATAGTGCCACACAGCCCCCCAGCCCTCCCAATACATAGTGCCAGATAGCCCTCCTCCTGCATAGTGCCACACAGCCCCCTAGTAGATAGCACCAGAGTCCCCTAATAGATAGCGCCACACAGCCCCCCCAAGTAGTTAGCACCACACAGCCCTCTCTGATAGGGCCACACAGGCCCTCTAGTAGATAGTGCGACACAGCCCCCCTAGTATATAGTGATACACCCCCCTTGTATTAAGCGCCACACAGCAGCCCCCCCAAACAAAATGTACTTACCTAGCCCCGTACCCGCGATGGACATAGCGCTCCATCGTCTCAGACGGGACCCTTGCATAGTCCATCGTGATGCAATGACGTCATCACACCGGCCTGAGCAGGGACTCTGTCCCAGCGTCTTAGAGGCTCTAGGCCACATTAGGCCTATACTATTCAATTGTATCTGCGTCACAGATACAAGTGAATGTGGCAGTCGCTAGCACAGGGAGCCCCTCCGGTGCTAGCGATGCCACCGGCCATGATGGGGCCGTACCGCCCAGCACACAACATTTATGTGCCAGGCGGCGTAGGCCTCCTCATGGCCTTCCTTAGGGCCATCCTCGGCAGGGGGACCTAACGCCGGCCCTGCGTACAAGGGTAAGCAGCGGGGCAGGGATAAATGCAGCTCGCTGCCTGGGCCCACTGGAGGATCCCAAGAGCTTAAACTCCTTTACCACATCCCCTAAATTCTGAGAATGTACCTGTTGATTTATCCAAAAATCAATAATCACCTATTTTTTTCCAAATTCAAGACTAAATTGTTCTATTTGGACCACATCTCTGGCCTCTGAATCTCTGAATGATAACAGGTCTCATCCCCATCTGCAATCAGGCCAATTAGCCTCATTCCATCGGCATATTTTACCGGTTGAGGACTGGCCACTTTATATATACACACACATACACACATTATATATATATATATATATATATATATATATATATATATATATACACAGCGCAGGTTTAAGCTTGCTGCCTGAGCGATTGGGCAGCTGGATGTCAGCTGGCCAGCAGTCAGAGACTGCAGGGACTCTGGAGAAAAGACAGAATCTATTTTTACAGTTTTATCTTCTTTATACTCCCGTACACAGCACTCAATGAGCACTGTGTATAGAAAAGAGGCTGCCGCTATTGGTCCCGGTGGTCATGTAACTGGTCATATGATTGCTGGCATGCCGGTAGTAGGAGGCTGCTGCTTGGTCTAACTAAACCCACCACAGCACTCACAGTGACAATAGCCACTATAATATGGCCGATTTCCCCTGTAACTGGGGATGCTGTGCAGCTCCAGTTTTAGTGGAAAAAGGTAGTATAAAAAAAAAATGAAATACTAAAGTCGACCAAAGGTCTTTTTTAACATTTAAAAAAATAAGCCATAATAAAAAAAATCAAAAATTAAAAAAAATCAACTGTAAATTAATTAAAAATTACACATAACATACCCCCCAAAAAACTGCTCCCCCCGTCAATAATTGTCGTAACGCTAGCCCTGACCCAATTACCATAAAATAGACATGTAATGTATCAAAATTTAGGGTACACAATGACAATCACAAATAAAAAGTATATTTTGGGGTAACAGTATATTACTACCAGACAAAAATGAGCTAAAAAATTAAAAAAAAGATCTTTTTTCATTTTTTTTAAACTAAAAGCCTAAAAATAATTAAAAAAAAACTAAAATTATGTATATAAAAATAAGTTAAGAAATCTGCATTGATGACAACAAAAAACATTTGCAAAATCATGTTACTAGCCCAACAAATAAAAAAGTTATAGCCATTTAACTAACACGTGCTAAAAATGGCTAAACGGTGCCCGCTACCGGTTAATAGAATGGTATGTTTATGACATGTTACACAGTACGAAGTATAAAGGAAAAATAAAGCTGGACTCAAACAACATCTCTGTCGGACACCCAAAGATGAGCTTCTCGCTGTTGATAAAGAACTGCTGACCCTAACTACCTGATTTCTATTAGTCAAAAAACTCAGCAGCCATCTACATATTCCGGATGGCGGCCCAAGATTCTAGAGCTTAGCCACATACAATGTCGGCACCACCGTATTAAAAACCTGACTAAAATCCACAAACAAAACCCTCACATAAGTACGACTGGCATCAACGTGATTTAATATAGTATGCATCGCCAGGTCGATCTGATGGCCAGTACATGATTAATGTATGATAAAACTAATTTCTCAAAATGCTTCATTATCACTGAAGTAAAAGCGACTGGACGATAATCATTAAGCAAAACCGTTGGCTTTTTGGGGTATGGGTGCAACAACCTGCCTTTTAAGGCTGTCAGGAATCAAAGACTGAGACAGATTAAAAATACTGCAAAACACTGGTGTCAGATGAAATGCACATAGCCGAAGAAGTCTCAGTGGAATATTATCTGGCCTCGCAGTCCTCCTTACATCCACTATTTCCATAGCTTTATAGACCCCATCGCCAGACACCCTGAAGGACCTTGTCACTTTCGAGGTCTGGACTTGATTGCTGTCACAAACAGATGACGTCTCAAATAGAATTAATTTCGTTTTTCCACCAGCTCTGCATCAGGCGACACAATGGATTTCCCCTTCTCGCTCCAATCTGTGAGTTGCTTCAGTCCCTTCCACATATCCTCAGAACCGCTACTCAGCATATCCTGTAATTTTGCAGCATAATCCTTTTTCGGCTTTAAATATCTGTAAACTTCTTTGGCTATAGATATTCTCTATTATTGTATCTTGTTCATTGATGTTGTACTCATGAAATTGTTGTATTACTTTGCATGGGTTCTAATAGAATTTTGCACTGATAAGCAAACATTTCACATATAAATAATAGACGGACCATTCTCCATAAGCTAAAGCCAAGATCCGCATGGCTCTAGTGACTGGAGTATCGGACTAGGATATTTTGGACCCATTAGAGTAATTTACTATAAGAGCCTATTCATATCTATAGGTGGTGCCAAGGTTGCATTCTCATCCAGGCCCTGAAGCCTGAAGGGGCCCAAAAGATCTAGGAGACCAGTACAATAAATGACACTGGATGGGTGGTCCGGTTACAGATTTTGCAACAGGGCCCAGGAGCTTTAAATTACTCATCTGCATCCATCTATACAGAACAAGCGTATGCCTACTTTTAATTTCATGACACCTCTCAATATATTTGGTGCATTTTACTCTGATGTACATTCGTTTAAGACTAGCGTTTGACCCCATTGTGCCTTCTCCAAGCACTTGAAAATCAAACATTTTTGGGTGGTATTGAAACTAAAAATGTTGGGCCTTATTTACCAAGACTATCAGTAAAACTGGACTTATTGCCCAGAGCAACCAATCACAATGCAGTTTTTTATTTTACCAGAATTCTATCGCTCTAAGGCTTTGTTCACACCACCAATTTTTTAATTGTGGAATTGGCTGACAATCCGTTGCAGAAATCCGAGGCTGACCCCTGGATTTCTGCTGCGGATTTACAGTTTCATCTGTTGCGGATGTCAGAGTAGCCTGGGTTTGGGAGAGTTAAAGAGGCTCTGTCACCACATTATAAGTGGCCTATCGCCTACGTAAGAAGATCGGCACTGTAATATAGGTTACAGCAGTGCTTTTTATTCAGAAAAACTATCTTTTTTTTACCACGTTGGGAGCGATTTTAGTTTTATGCTAATTTGTTTCTTAATGCCCAAGTGGGCGTGTTTTTACTTTAGACCAAGTGGGCGTTGCACAGAGGAGTGTATGACGCTGACCAATCAGTGACCAGTCAGCGTCATACACTCCTCTCCATTCATTTAGTCAGCGCATAGTGACACTGCGTTGTTTGCTATGTGCTGTCTTATACTGACATATTAACGTTACTGAAGTGTTTAGACCGTGAATAGACATTCCTTCCAGCCAGGATGGGATGTCTATTCACAATCCCGGCACTTCGTTAACGCTTATTTGGTACTTACAGCAGAGCAAGCGTAATCTCGCGAGATCTCACTGTAAATTACAGGTTACAGCGAGATTACGCTTGCTCTGCTGAAAGTACCAAATAAGCGTTAACGAAGTGTCGGGATTGTGAATAGACATCCCGTCCTGGCTGGAAGGAATGTCTATTCACTGTCTAAACACTTCAGTAACGTTAATATGTCAGTATTAGACAGCACATAGCGAACAATGCAGTGTCACTGTGCGCTGACTAAATGAATGGAGAGGAGTGCATGATGCTGATTGGTCAGCGTCATACACTCCTCTGTACAACGCCCACTTGATCTAAAGTAAAAACACGCCCACTTGGGCTTTAAGAAACGAGTTAGCATAAAGCTAAAATCACTCCTAAGGTGGTAAAAGTAGATAGTTTTTCTAAATAGAAAGCACTGCTATCACCTACATTACAGCGCCCGTCTCCTTATGTAGGAGATAGGGCACTTATAATGTGGTGACAGAGCCTCTTTAAGGGCGGGTTCACACATGGCGGAATTGCACTTAAATTCCGCTGCGGACACTCCGCAGCGTTAATCCGCAGCGGAGCCGTTTCTACATTGACTTTCACTTTAATTTAGCAGTGTTCGTTTACACGATGCGTACAATTCCGCTGCGGAGCATAGGCTGCGGAGCGGAATTTGGTGTCCGCAGCATGCTCTGTCTGTTGCGGAGCAGTGGCGGACTCATGGCGGAATTTCTCCATTGACTTCAATGGAGATTCAAAGTTCCGCAATGAAGTCCGCAGCTGTCATGCACATGTCATGTGTGCTGCGGATGCGTCTTGCTTTTTTTACTTGACATTTCTTCATTCTGGCTGGACCTATGTATTTCTAGGTCTACAGCCAGACTGAGGAAGTCAATGGGGCTCCCGTAATGACGGGAGCGTTGCTAGGAGACGTCAGTAAATAGTCACTGTCCAGGGTGCTGAAAGAGTTAAGCGATCGGCAGTAACTGTTTCTGCACCCGGGACAGTGACTACCGATCCCAATATACATGTATCTGTAAAAAAAAATGAAGTTCGTACTTACCGAGAACTCCCTGTTTCTGTCTCCAGTCCGGCCTCCCAGGATGACGTTTCAGTGTAAGTGACGGCTGCAGCCAATCACAGGCCAAGCACAGGCTGCAGCGGTCACATGGACTGGCGCGTCATCCAGGGAGGTCGGGCTGGATGCCGAAGGAGGGACGCGTCATAAAGACAACGGGCGGTAAGTATGAATTTCTTTTACTTTCACTAGGGAAAGTGCTGTCCCTTCTCTCTATCCTGCACTGATAGGGAGAAGGGAAGCACTTTTCCCGCAGTCCGCAGCAGCTAGTCCGCATCAATTTTCTGCACATTTTGTGCAGATCCGCAGCCGTAATCCGCAACCCGGATTAGGTGCGGCATTGATGCGGACAGTTGCGGAGGAATTCCGCCATGTGTGGTCATGCCCTAAAGGTACTCTAAGAATCTAGCCTCGAAGTTCAAATCATATCGATGCATTGGAGAAAAGCTTTCCTGGGGGTTTTACAACCCACGTACACACATCTAGTAATAATTAACTCTTTATCTCATTCTCATAGCCGGATAATACAGGATAAACTACTTAACCCTACGGTTACTTTCATATGGATCTGCATACAGGTCAGTCCCATTCAAAACACATGACCGTCCATGACACTTTTTTACGGAGCGGTTTCCCATTAAAATCAATGGGAAGCTTTTTTGCAAACTGTTTTCACCAGAAGGATCTCCTGGTCCTCTGGTAGACAAGTCGAACCCTGATAAAGTACCTTTTTTGAATAAAACAGATATCAAGAATAAGAAAAGTTAGCATAAATAGAGTACAGTAGTTTTTGTCTCTACTTTTATGTTCTTCAACCATAGTAAAATCTGTTGACTTTGATTGGCAAATTAGTAGTTAAGTAATATGTTGGTCCAATCGACAATAGTTACATTGTAATATTTCAAAAGAACCATGTTGATTAAGGAAAAAACATTTGTAGCGGCTGTGCAAGGTACCAAACGGCCCATGCAAAGTACAAACGCGAAGAACACCATATAAACAATGAAGAGGCTGCGGCGCTCATACGAGCGCTGTGCCCTCTTCAGAGAGCTGATTGGCGGGGTGCTGATAGTCAGACCTCCACTGATCTAATACGAACATAGAGTACAGCGGGACAAAGAGTCATGATGGAAGACTGTGCAACTAGACTTCCGGTCCTCCACCAGCGTTATACAAATGTATTAAAATCTCATAATCAGCGTGACGGGGGACCAGAATGTATATCAGCGACATTACTCACATACTGCGGTGACTACACGGCAAATACTTTTCGGTCCCGTGTAACTCCTTTAAATGATAAAGTTCTGGCTACTTTCAGCCACCACTAGGAGGAGTTTAGGAGCTTACTGCATACTGTTTTACATGGAACTTAATAATAATAATAATAATAATAATAATAGTATAATATAGTATAGAGTAAGTTTGGTACTTTGTATCAGAAAACGATCAATAAGGATATTTTAATAAATTAAACAGAACAGTATTTAGTGTTCAGTAGTGGACTTTTACTTTAATGAAGGATTACAACTCGGCTTATTGGCTAATCTAGATACACTTACTTGCTAAATCCTGTTTAAATTCATAATTTACCAGATTCTCAGGAATATATGCAAATGGACTTCTATTATATGAAAGAGGAAATATATGGTTTTAAAATGAAGCCTATAGTCCTTATGTGTAAAACCAGTGCAGACAAAAGGTTGAGGGGTACGCAGAGATCTGATTGGTTGGCTATGAGCAGCTGCTCCACTTTCTGTCTGCACTTGTTTAATACATGAGGCTCAATCAACTCTAGAGTCCTTTGACTATGTAGACTCCATAAACACGTAATATATCAGCAAATTATCTCCGCCAAACACTTCAGCTGAAGGCATATTACAAATGTAAATGTCCGTGAAATTGCATTTCTCTAATACCAAAAATAATCACAGCCTTTTCATTGGCTCTTGCTATGAGAAATATTATTTAAAAAAAATCCTGATTAAGAGAGTGAGCTTATTAGCAGATAGATGTAGACGCACGTCTTTATATAATCACACAGGGGAAGGATGACATGCAGAAAATCAGTGTAATACAAACTAAAGCAGAGCTGAGTTTGTCAGATGCAGCAGAGCTTAAAGTTCCTAAACATTTTAAGATTTCAGTTTGCTGTCAGTGAATGGTAACAATTCACAAATGAGAGGTTTTTCCAGAAGTCTAGGCAATCCACTGTGACATAAATATTTTAGCATCACAGATCTCATTCCTGTCCTGATTAGTTAAATATAGAACTACTGTCTAGACTGGATAAAACTTATTTAATCTATTCTGATATCAGAATATTCCCTTTCACTGACAGCAAACAGAGAAGATTAAAATAGTGAGGAGTTAAAAACAAAATATATTAGAAAGCTGTCTTTGGTCTGAGATATGTTTTTCTGAGACAGATCTCCAAATCCCCTGCTAGACATGGATTTAAAATATAAAATGCTGACTGTCTGTAGTCACCACCAGGTGGAGCTTTAGAGCTTAATGTATGCTGTAAATTAATTGTACTGAATAATAACATAGTATGCAATGAGCTCCTAAGTGCCATCTAGTGGTGGCTGCAGGAAGCCAGAATGTTATCTTTTAAATCTATGTCTTTGCAGGAGAATTGGAACTCTGTATCAGAAAAAAAGAGGAGTTCTGACTGCTATATGAGAAATTGATCAGACAGAATTTTAGACCTAAAAGGACATGATTATTAAATGCGGTCCAGTTGGTTACTCAATTTAGGGAAGATTTGGGGCTGACGTTCTTTCTATAATAGGATAGCAGCGTGACTTTAAGACTTCTGGTTGCCTCCAGTGGTATTGTGGGGGAAGTAGTAGTCTGAAACTATACTGATGCCTGTAATTAAAGAGGCTCTGTCACCACATTATAAGTGCCCTGTCTCCTACATAAGGAGATCGGCGCTATAATGTAGGTGACAGCAGTGCTTTTTATTTAATAAAAGGATCTGTTTTCACCATGTTATTAGCGATTTTAGATTTATGCTAATGAGTTGCTTAATGCCCAAGTGGGCGTATTTTCACTTTAGACCAAGTGGGCGTTTTACAGAGGAGTGTATGACGCTGACCAATCAGTGACCAATCAGCGTCATGCACTCCTCTCCATTCATTTAGGCAGCGCATAGGGATCCTGCTAGTTCCTTATGTGCTGTCTAAAACGAACACATCAACAATACTGAAGTGTTTAGACAGTGAATAGACATTCCATGGGATGTCTATTCACAATCTGTGCACTTTGTTACTGTTTTTGCGGTAGTTACAGCAGAGCAAAGCGTAATCTCGCTGTAACCTGTCATTTACCGCATAATATCGCGAGATTACGCGTCCTCTGCTGTAACTACCACAGACAGAGTAGCGAAGTGCAGAGATTGTGAATAGACATTCCGTGGAATGTCTATTCACTGTCTAAACACTTCAGCATCATTAATGTGTTAGTATAAGACAGCACATAAGGATCTAGCAGGATCCCTATGCGCTGAGTAAATGATTGGAGAGAAGTGTATGACGCTGATTAGTCACTGATTGGTCAGCGTCATACACTCCTCTGTATAACGCCCACTTGGTCTAAAGTAAAAATACGCCCACTTGGGCATTAAGCAACTCATTAGCATAAATCTAAAAATCGCTAATAAAGTGGTGAAAATAGATTGTTTTATTACATAAAAAGCATTACGGTCACCTACATTACAGCACCGATCTCCTTATGTAGGAGAGAGGGCACTTATAATGTGGTGACAGAGCCTCTTTAGACGTCAGCTCAGTTAAAGTGAATGGAGCGGGAGGGTATACCTGGTGACCACCCACTCAAGATTTTAGGTGACGCTTAAACAAATCCGGGAGATAGTTTGACTTTTCTAGAAGACAACAATACGAGGTAACACAAAAGCTACACCCCAGTGGAAAATTGCTGGCTTTGGGAATTTTTACCAAAGTTTCTCTTAAATTTAGACTAAAAGTGTATGGATCGCGTTTGTAAACCAGGAGTCAGTATTCTAAAAGTGAGCCGCACTATACACAGCCCCAGATATCTAAGAATTGAACCTATTTTCTTATTGTCTGATGAACTTAAAGATGAGTGGAAGGAGGATGGATACGATGACATGACGGGGGTTGCTGAGAAGAAACATCCACAAGATAAAGTGGATCCAAAAATGTTTATGCTGAACTTCTGCGAAAATGTTACGTACATGAAATCTCCGGAGGGAATTGTAAATAATCGCATGGATGATGGAACGAGAAAGCTCAGACTGTGAATTATTGACGTGAAATAAAAGACCACCGGTATAACATGTGTTATTATATTCCTAAAACTAACTGCTGATTATACGGGTCAAAGAGGGAGCAGCTCCAGACAGTCAAGTATACAGAGTACGTGTGGACTGAGATCGCACACATTTCATATTCTGTGACTTGGGTTTATGACAAATTAAACTTGCTCTTTTGACCTGAACATGAAATGGGATTTTTCTAGCCAATAAAACCTAAGCTTCCCAGGCAGGGTGACAAGCTGCGGTCCCACGGGGTTGCAGCTGATGGATTAAACAGCAAAAATCCCGTTAGTTACTCACGTTACACATGTAGTGTGTTGCTGGCATGTCAGATTTGCCAAACTGTCTACTTAATACAAATGTGATATACATACAGCTATCTATCTATCTATCTATCTATCTATCTATCTATCTATCTATCTATCTCATATCTATCTATCTCATATCTATCTATCTATCTATCTATCTCATATCTATCTATCTATCTCATATCTATCTATCTATCTATCTATCTATCTATCTATCTATCTGTCTGTCTGTCTGTCTGTCTGTCTGTCTGTCTGTCTGTCTGTCTGTCTGTCTGTCTGTCTATCTATCTATCTATATCTAGAAAAATGAAGAAGTTACAGCACTCCTTCTTTTGCCTATCAAGGTTCAAGTTGATGGCACCTGTCTTCTGGTTCTCAGAGTGCTGTTTCCTTGCATATCTATCTATCTATCTATCTATCTATCTATCTATCTATCTATCTATCTATCTATTCTCTGGCAGGTTAGCGCTACTATATGGACAACAAGCCTAATCAGGATCCTGCTTTTTGTACTATGATTCAGTATCCCTATGGCAACACTGAGCTGTCATAGTAATAGGGCAGGAAGTATTGTCATTGGGATCATAGGAACAAGGTTTCTCTGAAATGTCAAACACTGAAACTTGACACAGAAATACGAAAAATATACTAACATTGGTTGACGAAGTATCATCTGGTAGGTTAGATCTTCTTTAAGACCTCACAAGCCTTTTACTACAGATGTGCTAAATAAGGAACGTACTGTAATGACAGGGTAGGGAGACAGACAGGTGAGCCCTAATCTACCCGCCACTCAGTCCCTGCCTACTTGCAACAACCCGTCCTAAGCGACGGGGTACAACTGGGCGACGGTCCTTACGCTCAGTAAGTGCAAGACAGACGTACAGACAAGGGTACACAGAAGCTAGGGAAACAGGGCAGCTGCCCACGGAGACACCGTGAGCAACAAGAATAGTGAACGAGCCGAGTCAAACCAGGAGAGAACGAGATACCAAACTCTGAGCAGAAGAGTGGTCAGAAAGCCAGGGTCAATAACAAGCAGATGATGAGTAGTACAAGCAGCAGCAGCAAGCCAGGAAACAAGCATAGAAGAATCACAGGCAAAGGAGGAACAGGAAAGGCAGGTATAAATAGACAGTGGGCGGGAGCTAGCTCCGTCTGGCCAGGCTGTGATAGGCTCTCCCACTCCTAAGCCTGCCATCCTGAGTGGTGGAAGATGGAGTCAGTCTCACAGACATAGGAGCAGGTGCAGACTGATTGCCCACGGGCGTCGACACAGAAGCTGTGTCTGGCAAATCCTTTACACGTACATTGCTTGGAGAACATCGCTATTATTATCTGTGCTAAAAGTGTAAGTCAACAAAAGCATCATAATCAGTTCACACAATGCAAAGGACCATGAAATATGTGCCCCTAGAAATTTGTCTTCTAGATAGATAGATAGATAGATAGATAGATAGATAGATAGATAGATAGATAGATAGATAGATAGATAGATAGATAGATAGATAGATAGATAGATAGATATAGTCCTGTATTCGCAGGACAAAAGTCTAAAAGGGGGTGGGCTTATGCAAATCTGCCCCAAAGTGGGAGTTTCTCATTAGTTGTGGAATAATTCCTTGATGGAAAGGGGAAAGATAGATGGATGTAACGGCTGCAGTCGCGGACCACCGCCTTCCCTCACCTTTCGACGGCTGCAGACCTCTGGCTTCTTGCCAGCGTTTCCCTCCTCGCAGACGTCAGCACACGCAGCAATCCTGCTCTGTAGTGTCCTCTAGGGTGCGCGAGCGTGTTCGTTCCCGGCCTTAAAGGACCAGCGCGCGCACATGCAAAGACTTACCCAATTATCCCCAGATCACCCTGAACTATAAAAAGGGCTCTGCCATTCCACTCCTTGCCTGAGCATTGTTGTGGTCTACCCATGTTCATATTGCAAATGGTCCCTTAGTTGTATCTTGCTCCTAGTGTTTCCGCATACTGCTTCCTGTATCTTGTTGCTGTATTTGTTCCTGAGCCTAAGCCTATTGTTGGAGTCGTGTGTGTATCATCTGTCACGTCTGGTGTCATCTCCGACGTCTGGTATCATCTGCCACGTCTGGTGTCATCTGCCACAACAAGAACCATCTGGGCCAAAGTCTCCGCTACACCTTGTGTCTGTCTGGACTCTTGCAGGTACCCTTGTGCTAAAGACTTTTTGCATAGACTGTTGTTTGGTCAGCTGCCTCTCTGCTATGGCAGAGTAGCCTAGGGGGTCCACAGACCCCAGGACCATGGAGATAGATAGATAGATAGATAGATAGATAGATAGATAGATAGATAGATAGATAGATAGATAGATAGATAGATAGATAGATAGATAGATAGATAGATAGATAGATAGATAGATAGATAGATAGATAGGACAGACAGATAGAAAATGGCAAAGTGAAAGGTAGATATAATTATTTTATATGCACATTTATTCCTAAAATCTGCACACTGATGGACACTCATTATTATATGACAAACATTCTAGATGATTCTAACAGAGATAGGCGGGCATGGGGCATTTTCCCTCATCCAGCAAGTTAGAGCTTTATAGGTCATTAAATGCCTGGCTGACACCTTGTTCCCACTTTCCAGAATACAGTACCAGTGTCCCTTCCAGCTCAATGATCAGCACAGAAGCCTGGCCACAGCTGTCTCAATCCGGCCCAAGCTTAGTGCCAGCGGCTGGAAGCATTACGTGGATCAACCTCTATTTTACCAGAATACGAGTCGGTTTACAAAATTAAAAGCAATATCAAAAAAGTGATGTAAGGCTGGATTCACACATCGCGTATTTGTTGCAGATTGTGATGCAGATTCTTGAGCCAAAGTCAGAAGTTGTTTCAAAGGTATTGGGAAATATAAAGGAAGAACTTAAACTTCTTCTTCCTGGATCCACTTCTGACTTTGTAGCAGATTTTGATGAAGATTTTGGGCCAAATACGCGATGTGTGAATCCAGCCTTGAACAGGAGGATTAGAGCGACACCTCTGGTCTCCTGCTATCTGCAAGGAAGACAAAAAGATCAGACATGAATAATCTATCCTGTAAGATGCTTGTTTCTGTCAACAACAGTCTTCCGTGCCCCATAGATATCATTCTGAAGGTCTTCCGTGCCCCATAGATATTACCGTATACTGAAGGTCTTCCAAGCCCCATAGACCTTATAGCAGGAGCAGTCTAACTTATTTAGTAAGGGACCTATTTTTGACAAAAAAATAATAATTCTCACTATAAAGGCACAATCAAGTTTAGATGGAACAAAAGAAGGCAAAAGGCAGCGATCAAAAAGTTAGTCCAAAAAAGTCAGTATCTACAGGATGGATAATATGAGTCAGGACGAAGAATGAGATTTTGTCTTTGCCTAGAATAGTCAGGTAGTACCTCGTTAAATTGGTGTTTTTCCAAAAAGTAGAGACTTTTTGGCCCCTCCATAAAGAACAAAGAAAAATAAAAAATCACAAACAGTCAAACAATTTCATGTGAACTGAGATGCACTTGTGGGTAATGCTGGAAAGATGCCCAGTGACAGCAGCACGCTACTTCTTCTTCAATAGTTGATGATTAGGGGCCCTCTTCCACATGGAGCATATAGCATCTGTCAACTTGTTAAGGAAAGATGATCACTTTATTTCCTCAGTAACACTTTGAAAATCACTGTAAATGATCCGCACTCATCTGAAACCAAGGAAGAAATCTACCCAGAAGACCTGGTTTCGCCTTCACAATACAGCGTTGATTTCCCAATTGGACGCCAACCCTTGGAAACACTGTACCCCAGCATGAGATGAGAGTTAGAAGGCGTGATACCTCTGATTAAATATCTTCTAATAACCTTCCATGCAAAATGATATCATTAAGCATGATGCTTGGCTGGACAGGGACAGGATTTTTTTTTATCGTGTCTGTGTCATTATAATATCTTGTACGTATTTCATCCTGAATTAGAGTTGTCAGTGATTTGCAAATTCAAATTTTTCAGAAAAAAAATGGTAACGAGCATGACAAGGGTCACATTGAACAAAGAATATTGTCAAGAAATATCTTGGTAACAAGCCCTATGGAGAGATTTGAGCAAATGGTCATTTAACACTTTGAGGCTGCATCATTGGAGTACTGTGATAATTCAGTTAGTTCCGATACAGTGGGTTTAGCTGCAGTCCTATGTACAACGACATATCTTGTCTTGACAATGGGGTGTACCAAATGATAAATTTAAGTCTATGGGATCATGCACACAACGCAAGTTGTATGGAGCCATATTGCAGCACCCATAGGAGTTCTATAGGGTCCTACTGTACCTATGTATGCCTTAGAGGTTTATTTCCTAGCAGATTCCATATGAATCAAATAGAAAAAAGTTGTGTCAAGCTCCATCGGATGCCAGATTACAAGGTTATTCTCTCTGTGGGGGAACTACATATAGCGCTCCATACTAAGGAACTTTTTTTCACTCAAAAACATTGGTTATTCTTTTCCCTGTTTAGGATCCACTTTGGTTAGAAAAAAAACAAAACATAAACAACACATCAAAAACTGCACTGAACAAATTTTGGATGCATTGTCTCATAACTCTAAGTCCTATATAAAACCTCTTGGAGTAGTACCAAATGACAAAATCAGCTCTGCTGTATATGAATGGTAAATTCAGCTCTAATACATCTGCCAAACTCAGCTCTGCTATACCCATAGCTAAAAAAGAGATACCACATTTTTATGATATTTGCTCGTAAATCTATTAGGACGTTGAAAGTGTTTGTAATAAATGAATAACAGGAACAAGCTAAAAAAAAAAATCAAACAAGAGCACAAAAAGGGAGTATGTGACTAACTTGTGGAATGTAACACACATGTTGATACAGATAACAGCAAGAGCTGGAATACACATGGGTATCAGTGGGAGAGCTAGAAGTAATTGAGAACACATGCTAAAGTGGTAGGGGTGCCGCATGTGACCTGTATAATGTTACAGATTCATTTTCACAGAACATTCCATCCATTACAGGAACTGTATGTGGCATATTATGTACAATGCATATATATATATAGTTCTGTAATACATAGGAGAACTAGCCATTGGCTAAATATTCAGTACAAAGTGGCAGGATTCATGTAGTCAATGCTCCTAAAGAAAAATATCTACTAAGACCCCATGCACACAACCTTAAATTCGGCCGCAATTATAGCCCCATTCAGTTCTATTGGCCACAGACACTTTTCTGTATCGCTACGGATGGGTGTCCGTGCCGTAGAACTGTGCCGGGAATTATGGAGCACGTCAGTTTTTTCGTGTTTTACGGGCCGTGCTCCCATATTTTGCATGAGAGTACGGGCAAGGGGCCTAATACTTGCATTTTCAAGTAGTCTTCTCCTTATGTCTAATGTTAATGGTCAATATATTGTATATGTGATCAATGCGTGTTGGATTTTTGAGGACACTAAGAAAAAAAACGGAAAGCTAAATTTGTGACTCGGCTCCCAAAATTTTACTTATCTGGAGCCTTAAGAGAGTTCCTCTAGCCACTCAATTCATGCAAGGAAGAGTGGTGTGAAGTGCCCAGGCACTATACAATTATATGACACCTCTTCTCGATCCCCTCATGCAGGTGTTGAAGGTGCATGATCTGGAAGGGGTAGGCAGGAGGTACCTTTAAAATACCTGCAGAGTTGCTGATCAGGTAAGTATGATTTTGAGAAATGGAAAATCAACCTTAAAGAGAAACTCCCCCAAAAAGTTTTTCTTTGTCATTTTTTATTTGGAAATTCTTCAGACTCCCTAGTGGATAATAGTGACGTATCAGTGGGAATCAGCATCCTAGTTTGATTATTGACTGATGGTCAATAAGAAGGAACAGTGCTGCCAGGTACATTCACTAGAAGGAATGAGGGGAGGTGCACTACCTGCAGTTCTGGTACCAGGTAACAGGGGGATTAAAATGGCAGCCAGGACTAAACAGTGGACTAAGGGATAGGAAGATGAATGGCAGGGGACCTCTCATCATGACAAATGGCTGTCCATGTAAAATATCTCAGCTGTGGTGAATAGAGGGAGTCCTGACCGTTCTATGACATCCATATGGCCTAATGACCTTATGGCTAGAGGCTGATGTAAGGCGACCCTGTAACCTTTGCAAAAAAAAAATATATATATATATATATATATATATATATATATATATATATATATATATATATATTTCTTTGCCTACATCTTGTTAGATTAATCATTATTTGCTACATATAGCTTTATGGAGGAACTATGGCAACGGTCTTAAGATTACATATTTATAGTATATTTTTTAGTATATTTATTAGTATATTTATTCTAAAAAATAATGTTGCACCTGTTGCTTCACACTTTGATGAATTGTTTGTAAATCTTCTATGAAAAAAGAAAGATTTTAGAACAGCAAGGAGGTTTTGAATGGTCAACCGAGCCCGAAATTCTGCATTTGGCGGAAATACTGTGCCTTATGTATTTTAGGTTAATCTGCCACAAAGCTCCTTGTAAAAGAAATGTTTAAAAAAAAGTAACAAATATGGCCATGACTTTGCATTAGATTCATAAAGCTCTGTTCGTAGTCTGCATTTAAGAAAGCATTTGACGCATTTGAGTCACATGGCTAAAGCAAAAAAACATATAACACAATACTGGCTAAAGTAAATGTACTTAAAACCATTATGACATCCTATAATAGGTGTGAAACTGAACAAACAACATATTTATGGGAAAAAAATCCTAATATCCCTAAAAAAAAATCTGAAATGCATTCAACTTGTTCCCTTTAAGCTTTTAAAATTATCTCCTAAAAAAAAAAAAGAAGATGTTTCAAGTTTTAAGTGCATTGAAAACAATCTAAGCCCCTGGTAAAATTCATCTAGCGTTTTACAATCTCTTAAAAGAAAAAAAGTATAGAGAAGAAATAAAAAAAGTTGAGTAAGAATTCTTTTACCCCACCCTATAACTGTTCCCAGTGCTCGGTCAGGGAACAGAATTAGTAATCTCTTAATTCTTCTTTTTAAGATTTCTTCTCTGTTACCCTTCAATACCATAAAACTTCCTGTAATTGGAATATTGAGTTACAAACCCGCGGCTGCTTGTTAAGCCGATGCTGTTTAGTAAAGTGAAAAGAGGAGAAGCATGTTGAAGAGTGAAAGAGTGGCTTAGCGTTCATTGTTTTTGAAGGGCTGATTAAAATTTAGTAAATGCACTTCAGTCGGTGCCCACGGATTCTATAGAATGGACTTCTCATTGCGGGGGACATACATTATTCAAAACAAACCCTAATAGAGCGATTTTGTACTACAACAATGGCATATTGTTAAATTGTCCATTTCAACAAATGTTGCAGCCTTAGTTAAACTGGTATCTACTCGGGTAATTAAACGCTGAGGGGGCAAAACGTTTGTCCAATATTCAGCTAATTATTTTATTGTAGGGTTAATTACTTGTATAGGCTTGATTCAGGCCATTGACCAGTCATTATTTTTTATGGATGAGTTCGAATATTTTCTCTCACTTTTATATACTAGTATTGATAGTACAATTTGGCATGGAGAATAAATTGAAAATAACAATTAGGTTGTCGTTTTTCTAGGGTAAAGACAATATGTATATTAAGAATACTGGTTAGCAAGGCTCTAGATTAGAATATAATAGTAATGAAATAGTAATGAGGACTTTTCTGATCAACTTAGTTACCCCTAGATAATGGGCCGAGGGGCTAAAATGTGCCATTCAATAGGGAAATTTAACACCTTCTAAACAGAGTTGCCAACCAGATTTGTTCTTTATTCAAGACAATTTATCCAAAAATCACGGACAGCCAGCACTTTTTATGGTCAAATTGCTAAACCATGATAATTCAAAAGATTTTAAGTAAAAAAATACTATAGCTTAGAATACTGATATGAACACATTAGCAGCATTTACTGTGACCTCTAAAATGATGATAATTACAATCCCAATTATCTGTACAAGCTCCAAAAAAAAAACTTCACGGATCAATATTTTTTTTTACAAACACTGCACAAAAGTACTACATTTTTACAGACTGTACCGGAATTTGCAGACGGTTGGCAGCCCTGCTTCTACATAAGGATTTAGGGGAAGCTAAACGTCTAGCTCAGAAGACTTAGGAACTGGTTTGTCAGACAAAAATAAAAAGCTTTAGGAGGAGCATTTGTAATCACCCCTACTTCTGTCTATATAAGGGGAAACTCATTGCATAATAATATAGAAACACATCTTGAACCCTAATTTTTCAAGGAGTTCAACATCGCTCTAATAAGACATATGTACAACACCTTTAACTTAAAGCTTCTACATAGCATATGGTTAATGGGGATACCCATCACTTCCTCTTTGTTGGTGCTGGAAGGAACTAAAGGTTTTTTTTTTACACTGGTTGATTATCATGCAGACGAGGATCCGTATAACACTTGTTGCCGATAATTGTCCTTTGTAAACAGGGCAGCGATCAGCAGATGAACGAGCAAGCGCTCGTTCATCTTCTGATCGTATCGTTTTAAAAAAGTGAAATATTATCGTTGTCGGCAGCACATCTTAGTGTGTAAACAGGGAGACGCACTGCCGACATGATGATAATGTATGGGGACGTGTGATCGGAGTAACGACCTCTAATCCCCATCCATAGCTCCGTGTGACAGGAGCAAACGAGCGGCGATCAACGATGTCTCGTTGATCAGCGTTCACTGCACCGGCCAATTGTTGTCCGGTCTAAAAGGCCCTTAAGGTCAATCGGAACATAAGAGATAATAGAAAAATAACATTTATCTATTTAGAGCGACAGTATATTCTTTTGACCAATGGGAATATTCAAATTCTAGATAAGAAGCCAAACCAACCTGAATCCAAAGTATTAGAACATTGTGATGAACAATAAAACAACCCATAGACACAGTATTCACACACAACCCCCTATTGGCCCTCTAATGACTTGGTTTGCAACACTGATGAAGCTCATTTAACCGATTTTGAAGTGTACACAATCTTAGAATGAGTCATATCATCTTCTCTCCTTAGCCCCTAAAATGTTAGAAAGCAAAAACGTGGGTAATTATACCAAGGATCATGGTAAGTTGGTTGGGGGACAACGAAGAACTGAGTTATTCTGTCCCAGGTGGTTAGGAGTGTGGTGGTGTTTAAGAGGACACCATCTTAGTCTTTGCTATGGGGCCACATCACTTCTAGACTAGAGTGTAAAGGATCTGCCAGGCACAGCTTCGGGGTTAACGCCCATAGATAATCAGTCTGCACATGCTTCTATGTCTGTGAGACTGACTCCATCTTCCACCACTCAGGATGGCAGGCTTAGGAGTGGGAGAGCCTATCACAGCCTGGCCAGACGGAGCTAGATCCCGCCCTCTGTCTATTTATACGTGCCTTTCCTGTTCCTCCTTTGCTTGTGATTCTTTTCGTTTTGTTTCCTGGCCCTGCTGCAGCGTCTTGTACTATTGTCCTTGCTTCATATTGACCCCGGCTTGCTGACTACTCTCCTGATCTGCGTTTGGTACCTCGTACACTCCTGGTTTGACTCGGCTTGCTCACGGTGTTGCCGTGGGCAACTGCCCCTTTCTCCCCCTAGCTCTGTGTACCCTTGTCTGTTTGTCTGTCGTGCACTTATTGAGCGTAGGGACTGTCGCCCAGTTGTACCCCGTCGCCTAGGGCGGGTCGTTGCAAGTAGGCAGGGACTGAGTGGCGGGTAGATTAGGGCTCACTTGTCTGTCTCCCCACCCTCCGTCATTACATAGAGATTTTCTAATGCACAATAAAAACCACATGACGAATAGTTAGAAGGAAGAGACCCATATCCCAAAAAAAACAGTATACAAGGTACTGTATAACACCATAAAATAGGCAACTATACAATGCAAAGCGTATTCCGGTGGCTTGATACCAACACAAAATCATTTGTAGTGTTCATAACAGAATGCAGATAAAGTAGATGTCAAAGCCAAATTGATATGTGCTGTGCAAAAAGACCTTTATGTCTGCCATGTTCACAGCTGAGCCCTATTGAATGGCAAGTGCACAATAGCAAAGAAACATAGTGGAACTGTTGACAAAGCTGAATCTTGGTGTGTGAACACTTGTTCTACTATGGCAGAATGCAAAGTCTTACTATAATGGTTGGACAAGGATGTGCAAAAACATGGAGGATAGCACATTTGGTAAACCAATATAAAATTAATTAAAAAAATGCCCAGCTCTTGAAGCCCTATGGTTGTCCAGAATATAAAGCAGACACTTAAGTGTTATAATGTAGAGACAGTGTTAAAAGAAGAGCTCTTTAGCGTTACTAGTATACAAAGTGGATCAATTTGGTTTAGTCTATCAATAAAACACTATTATGGGTAGAAAGTAGAAACTCATTGCGTTTTCATTGCACAAAGCAGTCCCCCTTTTCTTTGGTTGGTGAACAAGTCCCTTTTTTTTTATTAAAGGAAAAGTGTCACCCAAAAAAATTTTTTTATATCAGTTTGATGTTAGTGTTTTATTAAAAACGTTTATATTTATTTGTGTGTTACTTTTTTTATTTTTTTACTTTTTCTTCCCTATGGGGGCTGCCATTTTTTTCCCATTTCTGTATGTGTCGATTAACGACACATACAGACATGGAATACGGCAGCTACAGTCCCATAGTGAATTTCGAACAGGGCCCGTTCCATCCACTATGGTGTACGCCGTCTGTGTGGGAACGGCGCATGCGCCGCTCCCACACAGTCCAAGTTGAACTGTGCGCCGTCCGGCGCCATTTTCCTGTGGACCGGAAGTCGCGGCCGGACAGTAAGATTACTACTTCCGGTCGCGGCTTCCGGACTTGTGCACTTGGAGCAGCGGCAGCAGACGGAGCGGACGGACCGGAGGGAGCAGCGGCGGCAGGAGCAGGTAAGTTATTTCTATGTATGTTCGTGTTTCAGTGTGTGTTTACTACTGTATGTAAACCTACTACACTGTGTGTTAGCTCAAAAAATGGCGACACACAGTGTAGGAGGTTTGACCGTTCAATCCCCTCGTTTCTCCCGGCACTAGCCAGGATAAAGGAGGGGGGGATTCTGAGAGCTCACTAGAGCGAGGGATTTTTTTTCCAATTTTGCAGCATAAAGCAATGTGGTTGCTTTACCACATGCAATGCTGCAATTTTGGGAATTGCTCCATCTAGTGACCAGCACTGGGAAATATTATAAATTAGAATCTAATTTATAATATTTCCTGACTCGTGAAAAAAATTAAAAAAATTAGAACAATGTTTAATCACCTACACACTAATTGTTTAACTAAAAAAAAAAAAAATTTTTTTGCTAGCAACACATTCCCTTTAAGCTTTTACAGAAAATATAACCTATTAATTTCCTGCTGATGACAAGGAACTTGCCTGCTGAGTCTTGGACCTGCTCCCAGCCTACAGCACAGAGCCTGATGGTTTTCCATTTTCTTTCCCCCACCGATGAACTCCAATTGACTTGCCAGAGTTCATTGCAGGACAAGGAATGGAGCTGTATCAGACAGTGATCACTCTGGAAGCTGAAGACCCCCGTAGTTATCATGTTCTATATAAATGGTGTACACATTGAAATTCCCAAGGACCTTCGTAGAGCTGACAGGTCCAGTAAAAGTGTGCTGTCCAAGGACACTGCCAAGGTCATTGTTAAGCTGGTCCTGAATAATTTTCAGTTTCTGATAGAAACCATGGAATAGGCTACCGACAACTAAGAACTGATTTACATTACATAAGAAATATATTCTTCTTACCTTCATATAATACATTCCATGTAGCTTCCTCCAGGGACGCCTGTAAAAAAAGGAGAGGAGTCATCAATACAATGTATACCTATAGTTAAAGGGGGTGTCTTGCTTAGAAAACCCATTTTCATATATCCCATTAGTGAATTCTGAGTTAATAGAAGGAGGTCCTCTGTTCAGTATCCTCACCTCTTGACTAGAATGGTTACAAAAAGCGTGTCTCTCTTGCTGGAGGATCTGTCCTGCATTACACAGACAATCCATTCATATGAATGAGCACGGTGTAATGCTTAATTTTCCCTGTGGTGGCGCTGCAGCGAAATTGAACACTTACTGCCAGGTTTCCTCCACAGAGATTACCGCTGATTGCTGGGGGTCTCGGCAGGGGGACACTTTGTGATCAGCTTATTGTCAAGGGACCCTTCTAACAGGTAGGCAGTGTCCAAAGGGGACAGATCCTTTAAGATTTAACAGATATCAGAGGTACAAACAGGCAGGAATATAATTTTATATCATGTTTATATTTATATGTAATGAACATTTGCTTGTCTGAAGTCTCTACTTTCATGTGCTCTATTAGGGCTAATTCACATGGAGTATTTTGGTGCTGTTTTTGATGCGGAAACCGGTGGCAAACTCAGCCTGCTCACAGATGCTTGCCATGGCTATAGGTGTAGCAGTCAGCGAATCTGGGCCAAAATATAAAATGATAAATCTATGAGGTGGGAGTAGGGGTAAAAACATTTTTTTATGGGTTCTCACATGGTAATCTTTATGGTAATCACTGGTGTAGATGTTCAAAATGATCAATGGCTCGACACTCCAAAAACAGGAGACATAAGCAGCACAAAGTAATAAGTAGGATGACTAAATTAACAATTACTTAATTCATACCAATAATAATATGATGCCTAACAAGAGATGCATTAGCCAAATATTACAAAAATAACATTTTCTTTGAAATTCAATAATGGGAATAAAAGTTGGTCAAACATTGGTACAAAAGCAGCATTTCAATAAATATATTATAAATGTAATACAGGTTTACCGTATACTAGGAATATACATGACATAACCAATGACAAGATGAAGAGTACTTATTATAAGGACAGCATTCAGGAACAAAACAATACGACGGGTGGAACGCAAGCACTGATGTATAAATACAGTTCCTTCCATCTATTCAGCAGTCAAATTTGTTGATCAGGAAGAAAGTTATATTCCACATTACGCATCCAGCAGCAGATCATGGAGGGCAAGGCTGTGCATTGTTGTACCAGGTGATGAAGAACGTAGCTGCTGTATAGCCAAACGTACATGAATATGGTCAACATGCGCAACTTGTTGAATCCTGTATATTTACTCACATGCAGAAGTTAAGTCATGATTAAAATATGTGTTCTGTGGAGTATGTTTGTAGACCAGAGATTAGGGGGAATAATTATGAATGCAAACGTCAGGATAGATGATTTTTCTTTAGGATCTTATATACAGTATATTATGGCCAAGGTCAATATAAATGATGTTCTGCAAGGGGGTCTAAGAAAAGATGCAGGGGAAGACTGATAATTTGGGCATTAGAGTAGTATCTGAGGGTCCACAGCCAGGAGGTACCCACAGAACTTTGTCAGTTACACTCCTTAAAGTGCACCTCAAATGCAATTAATTTACCCAAACCATGTGCATCCTAGAGATTGATAACGGGCGCATGACCTTTAATGCCTGGGGGTCCAGATCCCTCTTTATCCACTCTAAAAAGATCATCTTCGTAGAAGTTTCACCTTTCCTACAATCCATGTTTCCTTATTAGGAACAAGGCAATTTTTTACATTAAAAACCAAAGGACTTTGTCTTTGCCTCCTTGCAGTCAGCCATAACTTTTTCTATTTTTAGGGCAACGTAGCTTTTTAAGGCTGTTTTTTTTTTATTGGGGGAGGGGGGGGGGTTTGCTGGAAAGGACTAACCATTTTATCTAATATCTATCTATATTTTTGTTGTTTACTCACTTTTATTTTATATTTTTTATCATTTTCTGTGTATTATTTTTTGCTAACAGTAAATCTTATTTTATTATTTTTAACATTTTAGTCCCATTAGGGAACTTTTAAACATTTTTTTTTTCTATATGTAATGTTATTTATATAAAATGCATAAGCATCTCATGTGAAATGCATAGGCATCTATTAGGGCACACCTAAGGTATTCCCCAACAGGAATTAATACTGGACAGCCCATTGGGGCCTTTGTTAGCCACCTCTCTTTGTCTGCACCATGATCAGTTCTGATTAAGATTCTTATAGGCTTAAATGGCTGGGAACAGAGTTTTCTCTGATCCCGGCCATTAGTGCAAGAGTGTGGTTGTCAATCGTAGCCACACTCCGGCTGGTGATGGCACAGCACAACTGTTTTGCCTGTGCGATCACTTGGACGTACATGTACGGCATCGTACGGAAATTACCTTCAACGATGACGTCCATGTAAGTGATAAAACGTGTGATATCGACATATTTACTGTAGTTTGACTTGCATTGTTTCAAAACATATTTAGTTTCAACTCACCAACAACCAGCCACCACAGGACACATCAGAATATAGATTAATAACCTTCCATATGAAGCTCGATTTACCATATAGTAGCTATTTTATTTGTGACATTTAATGAATTTACACAGGTCAATGAAAAAAAAGGCTTAAAGAGGCTCTATCACCAGATTATAAGTGCCCTGTCTCCTACATAATCTTATCGGCGCTGTAATGTAGATAACAGCAGTGGTTTTTATTTTGAAAAACAATCATTTTTTAGCAAGTTATGAGCAATTTTAGATTTATGCTAATGAGTTTTTTAAAGACCAACTGGGCGTGTTTTTACTTTTGACCAAGTGGGTGTTGTAAAGAAGTGTATGAGGCTGACCAATCAGTGACTTATCAGTGACATGCACTTCACATTGTTCCAGCCCAGCATGATCCACAGCACAGTGTGATTGTGCAGGGAAAGAAGCTGGGCTGGAACAATGAGAAGTGTATGAGGCTGATTGGTCACTGATTGGTCACTCATACACTTCTTTAGAACACCCACTTGGTCAAAAGTAAAAACACGCCCAGTTGGTCTTTAAGAAACTAATTAGCATAAATCTAAAATTGCTCATAACTTGCTAAAAAAATGATAGTTTTTCAAAATAAAAACCACTGCTGTTATCTACATTACAGCGCCAATCAGACTATGTAGGAGATAGGGCACTTATAATGTGGTGACAGAGCCTCTTTAAAAGGGTTTAAGGAAAAAGGACGATCAGCTAAAAGATTGATGAAAACAATCACAGGAATCCTGAAATTGCCACTGAGAAGAAAGCTGAAGACCAAATTAGAAATCAGGACATCCTGAAGAACCGTTATTCATAAGGATGACAGGAGTCACAAAAGTTGATGAAACCTAATAAAGAGATATCAGTCCAAAAGAGAAAGGAACAGATAATATATATATATATATTGCTATGTAATCTGGGATTATTAACTAAAAAGCATCAGCATACAATAGATCCTTAATCCTGACACTTCACGCTCAGCTCTATTTAAATTCTCTAGGTTGCCATTTCAAATAAATAAGTAGCGACTCCAACACATTCTTTCATTTAAAATCTATTCGTCCACCCTCCCAGCCCAGCAGCAGACACAGGCCAATTTGTATGCAGGGGTGGACAGAGCATTCAGGCATAAGGGCAGTGCCCGAGGACCCATTCCCGGAAAGTTCCCACAGCCCCAGAGTCAGATTCATTATAAGTGAGATCAATGCCTTCAAAAGGCAGGGGACCCATAATATAACAATTCTGGAACATATTTTCTTAGAGCTCTGCGTTGTGCCGTTCCTCTGTTATTCCTCCTATAAATTTATGAATAAATTAACAACTGGGTGTTACCATTCCTCTTTTCAAAGGGAGATGAACCTACATTACTTTGACTCACATCTAATACGAGGGGTTTATACATTCTTTAATATATTTGCGTACAAAAAAAACATATATTTTTCTGTTGAAGTTCTATACCTATAAGGAGACACGGTGAGAACTTCCAGTAAGTTAAATGATATATTATTTACATAAGGATTTATTTATTTAATAATTTCTATGCTTGGCTTCGTACAACCGGGACAGATTCATATTCCCTATAGGTGATTTAAGCTGATGCATTTACATTTCGCATTGAGGACATTTCAGTCAGTGAATCAGTCCACTATATACTGCTAACTACATAAAGCCGGATGAAATGTCTTAAGTATTGCTATAGGGTGAAAAGCCAAAGTTAAATGAAATGAGGCATAAGTAATTTCTGGCTGCATGTCTGAGGAGGTATCAGTGCCAAGAATTGGCATGCCCCATGTATAGCGCTATGTTTAGCAGTATTTGGTTTAGTATACCACAATCTATGGTAATGACAGGAGCATAGCGGCACGCAGAGGATTTCATGTGCATGGAACACAAGTAATGTCTATCAAGCCTATGAACCCCCCCCCCCTCTTTGATTATCATTGATACATGTAAAGTATAACATTTTTGTAATATATATTTTTTACATGTTGTGCTGTTGCTCTGCTTGCTACCTGGAAACTGCCAACAAGTTGCTGTTGACTGATCTAATGCTGTTCTTAGTAGGGTTGTCACGATACCAGAATTTGGACATGGATACCGATACTTTGTGTAGTATTGCGATTCTCTATACCAAAACGATACTTTGCCAATAATAATAAAAAAAAAAAAAGTTATTCCATTTTCTGATGTGAGGCACGAGGAGTGATGGATTTTGAACCTCCACGTGCCTCACATTAATAGTCATTAACCCCATCATGTTTCTCACTGCCATAATGGACAACATTGGGTTAATGTGTGAGGTACATGATGGGGTTCATTACTATTAATGTGAGGCACATGGAGGTGCTAAATTCATATCACATTGTGCCTCACATTAATAAAGTGAAAGAAAGCAGTTTTTATTTTATTTACAGTGTACACATAATAAATGATGCTATTAATTTGTTGCGCAGGTTTTTACGATCGCGACGATACCGAACATGTATATTTTATGTATTGAGCCTTTTATTTTAATGTTTATCGTAAAAAAATGTGTGCATGGATTTTCTCACGCAACAACGGCCCTTAGCCTGTCCGCTATGACGAACTTGATTCAACCTTTGTAATATCATATATTATACGATCAAAACTGTAACCAGCAGCAGAGGGTAAAGTTTATGTTCTTTGACACATTTGTTTGAATGTAATGTTTTATCTTCCCCTCTCTTCCCTTCCTTTCTGTACCCCCTCCCCTCATCCATCTACATCCTAACAATTACTGTTTGTGAAAACCAAAATAAAGAATTTCCAACAAAAAAAGTGTGTATTTATTACTTTATTTTTTTTTACTTTTTTTTATTTTTAATCTTTACTGGCATATATCTATATACTGATAGTACACAGGCAGTTGTTAGGACATACCTAAGTATGCCCTAACAGGACATCTTTCAATGGACCCTGGGCTGCCTGCCCATATATGGCATGTCCCTCAATCACGTCACAGTCATTCCCTGTGATGTGATCCAAGGGGCACCCCCCTTCCCATTTTCTCCTGAAATGCTGCTGTCAGCTTTGATTGCAGCATTCAAGGGAATAGCGGCGGAGATCAGAGGTTTCTCTGATCTCCACCGTTAGAGCGGGGCTACGGCTGTGTAATACAGCCATTGCCCCGCTCCTGACAACAAGTGCGCGCTAGCGGTCAGTGCTGCACTAATGAGCGGCGGCTTTGCAGTGTGCTCGCCATGTTCTTTGTCTTTTGTGCTGACGCTCATTAGTGCACCATGCAGCATTACTGCCTCACATCATGCTGACCAGCGCACTTGTCAGGAGCGGGGTAATGGCTGTATTAGACAGCCGCAGCCCCGCTCTGACTAAATTAATGTACAATACTAAGCTGTGCGGCCGCACAGCTTAGTATTGAAATACATGAATTTACGGTATTGAACCGTTTGAGGGTGCACGGTATCAAAATAGTATCGATATTTCGATGCATCGTGCAACCCCAGTTCTTAGTACATAACAGTGTACTGCTCAATTAAACCTCATTACCCACATGACGATTGGATCATTACCACATGAATACCCCATTAAATGATTATGACGTATTTATACAGGTAGCTTAGAATGTTTGGAAATTCATGCGTTAATGAGATAAACTGTAATAAGGTATGGAAACTGTTACAAGGAGTTTTTCAACCTGTATGAAAACAAAATATCTTGGCATACAACAAGAAAAAAATTGGCAATTATGTATTAGAAGTTGCCCCCAATGTTTACAATTCTGATCAGCTCAATGTAAGCAGAACTGTATTACATGCAGTGTGATTCATAGTCTTAAAGCTCTGTTCTGAAACTACAGGTCATGTTATATGTGGAGCTCCTCTACTTAAGCCCTTATTCACACGACAGGGTTCATAAAACGGCCGTCACCCGGCTGCAGTAGGAACAATAGACCCCTAATGGGGCTATTCACACGACCAATTTTTTTGACGGCCCGGGAAACCTGGCCTTCAAAAAATGGGACATGTCCTATTTTCGGCCGTTTACCCGGCCGCCCGGCTCCCATAGAAGTCTATGGGGCCGGGTAATACACGGCGATCACCGGAATGTGTACCGAGTGATGGCCATGTATTCCGTCGCTCGCTCCCTTCTCACAGCGCAGAGTGCATGTGAGGAGGAGGAGTTGATGCCATTCGGACGAATGGCTGTACACTGGAGGTAAGTTTATACACTGTGTGGCAGGGCCGGGGTGTACAGCAGGTGGAAGGGAGCACTGAGCTGGCTCCCTTTCTCTGCTTGTTTTAAAAGCGCCCTGGCCCGGCGACACCTTCCATGGCCGATGGCGCTGCTAGCAGCTGCTGCGGCTGCTACTACTGTAGCGACGCCACTATAGCAGAGCAGGGAGGTATCTCCCTGCTCTGCTATGTGCTAGCCCCACTTTAGCTCCCTGAAGGAGCGGAATCCCCGTGTGTTCGGGGATTCCGCTCCTGGACAGCTCTGTCTCTGTCCATATCTGGGCAGTGACATCAGGGGAAACTCCTGAAGCGGAATCCCCGAACACTCTGTGACCGGGGATTCCACACCAGGCGAAGCCAGTAACGTTCAGTGTCCATAAATGGACACAGACGACAGGGGCTTTTCCTGAAGTGGAATCACCGGCCACATGGGGATTCCCCTTCAGGAGTTGCACCTGATGTCACTGTCCAGATATGCCCGGGCCGGAGCGGATGCAAAACTATGCAAACCGGCCGGGAAAAACGGCCGATTTTATCGGCCGACACTCGGGCTCGGGCTGGACCCTGTCGTGTGAATAAGGCATAAGTGTGACATATAGTGATGTTATTTATGAGCTTTCTAATGTTAGAACTATGAAACTACCATGAAAAACAGGCAGAACAGAAGGAGAGAGGAAGTTTGGTATATTAGAAGTCTGCCTACAAGCAGTTATAGTCCACCCTGCTTCCCTTCTCTTTTGACATACTATGCAATTCAGGGTCTGTGAGAAACTGGGTGACAAAACTTAGGGTAAGGCCACACGGTGCGGTCATGGTGCGTTTATGTTGCGTTTTTAAATCGCAGCAAGTCACTTTTCAATAAAAGTCAATGGTGAAATTTGTGCTTTGGACAGACGGCTGCTATTATATTACAATGTGTTTTTCGTGCAGTTAACTGCATCTTCATAAAGTCCGACCGCATGCAGTTAATGACCGCGCTGCCAAAGTTGTTGCTGAGCTGCTTGCGTTTTTGATAACAGTTCTGCAATACATTGTAATGAACTATATACAGGCAGCACCTAACAAACTTCAACACCAGAGAAAACGATGTCCATAAACTATGTGCGCAAAAAAACTGCAGCGTTACAGAGACAAAAAACACATGCAGTTTACCTCATGTGGTTTTCAAACACAACAAAACCGCGTCAACGACGCAATGTATGGCCTTACCCTTATTCGTACTGAAATGGCTGCCATTAGTGGTTGTCACCTGTGGAAATTCTGCATCCATTAGACCAACAATTTAATTGAACAACTGAAAAGGACACTAAGACTCCACAACAAAGTTCATCTGTTAAACAGAATTATTTACATATTTTAGTCAGTTTTTAGAAGCTTTTGATAAAATGATCATAAAAAAAATATTCAAATTCCTGTGGTATTAAACAAATCACAGCGTCCATGGCTGGTATCACGATTGTACAAGTTTCAAAATTACATTACGACAGACATTTTAATCCCCACCCATGGGACAACTTAACCCCTTACCGATATATACTATAACTGTACGTCATTGTCGCTAGGGGGGAATATGGAGCAGACTCGTGGGCTGAGCCCGCTCCATACTCAGTGGGTGACGGTTGTATGTTACAGACTGTATAGTCTGTAAGTACAGTCTGTAAGTATAATCTATATTTCTCTGCAACGGCCGGGATATGGGATAACGCTGACCCCGGCCATTTAATAGCGATCGTGGTATCTAAGCCATTAGAAAGAGGAGGGAGCCCCATCAGTTACTCCATAGGCCCCCTTGTGACGTGGTCACGGGATGTCAGTGGTTGTCATGACAGGACTTATTAGCCGGTAAAAATTACAATATATTACAACACATAGATCGCTTGCTCAAGTCCACTAGGGGACTAAAAAAAAATGTACAAACAAGAAAAAATATTGAAAGTTTAAAAAAAACTTTTCCCATTTTTCCCCTAAAGTAATAAATATAATTGGTATCGCCGCATCAGCAAAAGTCACAGATATTACAATATAAATTAAACCACAGGATTAACGCCGTAAAAATAAATTTAAAATAAAATTTATTTTTTTTTGTCACCATAGCTCCCCTAAAAATGGAATGAAAAGGGATCAAAAAGTTGTATGGTACCTATAAAAACTCCAGCAAAAAAGGTCCTGACATCACAAATTATGGCTCTCTCAATATAGTGTCATATATTTTATAATCTATATCACCGTAATCTCATTGACCCGCAGAATTAAGTGAACATGGACAACCCAAACAACAATGGAGGAATCACAGATTTTTTTTTTCCAATTCCAACCGTTTTTTTTTTTTTTATATTTCTAGTACATTATAAGGTACAATAAATGGTGCCATTAAAAACTACAACTTGTCCAGCAAAAAACAAGCCCACATGTGGCTATGATGATGAAAAAAGATAAAAAAGTTATGGTTTTGGAAGGCGGGGAGGAAAAAACAAAAATGAAAAACAGAAAAAATGGTGCAAGGGCAAAGGATTAAGCCCCGACTGGTCCGTTTTGCGGTACATTTTCATAAGCTCGCCCCCTAGAAGTCCCATATGTAAAATGAATATGAGCAGTTATGTCTTACAAAGCATTGACTAGCGTTGAGATATAGCAGGACTCGTCTGTCTGTGACAATAACCAGTCCTTACCAGGGGTAAATAGACCTGCTAATGACAAGAGCATAAAAGCAAACAGAGATATGAGGAATATGTGTCACTTTAGAAGATGCTTGTGGGATATTGGAAAGCCTTCTTTTGCTGACAAGTAGGATTAAGTAAATATCATTGTTACTGATAAGATGCATTTTTTAAATGTCTAAGATGTATTAACAAGTGTAGGAAGTATGTACAAAAATTTACCGCACCATAGATGGAGAGATGCGGAAAAACACAGAGCACAAGGATATGTGTGACCAACTGTATGTGTATATATATATATATATATATATATATATATATATATATATATATATATATATATATATATATATATATATATAGCCAATTCTAAGTATTATTAGTCCCTGGAAATGCTAGGTGACAACAAACACCATTACAGTTCCCACAGGAGCTTCCATGTGAAGAGAGACTGAAGTGGTAGTATTTCACTGTATTTCTAGGTGGAGCTCTCAGTATTACCAGCATTATGTGCAGGGGGCGGGCACAGGAAGAAGTCTGAAAGGTGCAATTTCAGCCAATAGCTGCAGAGCAGGAAGTGATGTACAGTCCATTAACATGCAGACATTTTGTTATTTCTTTTGGTGTACACAGCACTTTGGAAACTTGCATTTGGAGGGCCAAAGTGAAAGAGTTAATGGCCCTTTTATGTTACATGACCCTTGTAGCTTCAGTTTACTCATTATGAAATTTGTCCAGAGTTTCACTGTAAAAAAGCAAAATGATAGAAAGTTTATTTAAAAAATATAAATGTTCCTTTTGCAGAAACGTAAAATAGTCTACCTGGGCACTGTATCTGTAGAAACATATATCAAACTCGCTCAGGTTTTCTGGGACTCACTCACACCCCCTGGCAATTTATAAGATTTAATCTGCGTTTTCTGACCCCTGCATATTTGCACATGTTCTTTCTTTGCTTATCATATGGTGTTAATATAGATATAGAGCTGGTATTTGTTTAAAGTACATGTTATGGTATGGTGTGGTGTATATCATCATTATTTGAATACTATATGGTTGTATATATGCACTGTATGGTAGTATTATTTATGCACTCTATGGATGTATAAGGGAAATATATAGTGGTAGTATTTATGTAATGCATGGAGGTATATTGTAAATAGATAGTGGTATTATTTATAATCTATATGGAGGTATATTGGAAATGTATGCCAGTCCTATTTGGGTACTATAAAGCACTGTTTAATGTGGTAAAATGTAAGCTCTGTATGTCTGTATTATCTTGCCATGGCATAGCACACTTATTGATCACTATATGGAACAATTATTTATCCACCCTGCGACATTACTTTGTAATTTCATAACAATGCTTCACTATGCCCCAAGTCGTGCCCACTTCAATGAAATGGCTTCCTCTTCTTGTTGGGGCACGCTGTTTTTGCTGCTACTGCATCACCATCTCAGCAGACGGGTAGAAACTTGTACTCTATCTGTAAATGCCAATAACCATGGCAGAACCTATAGCTGATATTGTGGGCTGAATGGTTACAGGTGATTTCACATACAGTGCCCTCTTCAAACTGTTTTATTTATATTTCATTGTATAATAATTTGTGCATTTCCGTTAAATCTGCATTACTCCCACGATTCTAAGTAAGTTACTGAGTGGCTAGTTCTGCGCTATTCAACACAAGAAAACCGGAGAGGTCACATGATATTCAATATACATATCTCAGTACATCTGACATGTGGGTGTTCCATCTCTGAGGCCCCCGCCTATTGTGAGATGGCCGTCACATCCAGACGGAGAATGAATGGAGAAGTGGCCTTATATGTGTGCGGCACTCCATTCAAGTTTATTGGAGTTACCAAAACAATTGAGCCAATCCTAGGTGGGGGCCCAAGAGGGACACCCAACTATCAGGCATTTATGGTATATCCTTTGGATATGCTACAAATCTCTATGGTGGGAAAAGGGGAACCCCCAGCATTTATAATCCATCAAATAGAAATATGATCATCTGACGCTCAAAAAGTTAAATAAAGCAAGAATCTCACAGGGTCAGAAGCAGAATTTTTTTATTTTTTTATTTTATTTAAAAAGTTGCATATTTTAAGTTGGCTTTTTATATTGGGCTGTCTTCCTGGAGGTTTTCTATTCTGACAAGTAAACTGGATATACTTTTCTACAGTTTCTACTTTGCTACAATTCTATCTTTTCTACAGCACCAAGAACAGATTTGATTGTGTTAATAAAGGGGTTAACTAGCGGAATCAAATGTTTTTTCTGCCGTTGCAGCAGGAGTGCGGATGTACATTATAGCTGGTGATCAAGTGGCATAATCACAGTGATCACCTTACATTATAGAAAGTCACTATAAAAGATTATGTTTGATGCCCAGTATAAAGTAAATACGTTGTCATCTAAAGTAGTTACGTAGTCTACAATTGCACCTAAATATATATCGAATATTGGTTTGGGAAATGATCATCCTCTCTTTGTATGCCAGCTTCATCTTGGGTAGAGTTGTATAATGAGTAACAGAAACACAGATGCAAACACAGTGGAAACTGGAGACATCAGGAGTGTCCTGTTCATAAGAGCTTACAATCTACAGCAGGCGTCTCCAGCCGGTGGCTCTTCAGCTGTTGCAATACTACCACTCCAAGCATGTCCTGATGGTCTATGGCTGGGTGTTGTAGTTTCGCAACAGCTGGAGAGCCACAGATTGGGGACTAGTAATCTACAGAGTAGACAAGATTTTTCCCATGAACATTTGTTCATCTTTTTCAGATCTCGCCAGTAGATTTATTATATCAGTGGGGTCTGTCGTGACCTTACACATCTTCTACTCCTCGGGGGGCGCGGGTAAATATTTATGCAACAGGCTTTGCATTACGCACAGAAGATGTTGTTATTATTTTTTTTTTACACATATGCGCAACAGATATAGGAGCGATTAGTCTTTCAAAGCAGCAGTGCGAAGTTTGTTCACCCCTGTAACTTCTTTGTGTCTATCTGCGCAGATGGAGCAGAACTAAATGTCTCATTAGACAGGTTTACCTGCAGTCCTATGTAATACCACAGATAGCACATCTTGATATCTGAGTAAGTTTTGATAAATGACTAATTCTGCTCTGCTGCATTTTAACAGTATTGTAGAAAGAACAATCTCATAGAATAATTAAGTAATGTTAAAACAACTGTCTTAATAATAGATTTTTTTTTTCTGCAGCTACAGTTTCATATATTAAATAGAAAGAAGATAATACCCCTTGATAGCCGAAAGCAGCTGGCGGGAGTGTAGAGCCAGGTATACTGATATATATAGGACTATATACTACACTATTAGGGCACGTTCAGACGTGGCGGAATTGCAGTGGAAATCCGCAGCAGACAGTTCGTCAATTGGTTTCAACACCTTTTTAGTTAACTTTGTAGACGTTGCGGAAAACTCCGCTGCGGAACATAGGCTGCGGTGCGGAATTTTCAGACCGCATCATGCACTGTCTGTTGCGAATTTTCCCAATTGACTTCAATGGAGTTTCAAAATTACGCAATGAAATCCGCAGATGTAATGTGTGTTGCGGATTTGCTGTGTGTTGTGTTGCGGATTTCTTTCAGGAACAGGATATTTCATCATTCTGATGAGGAAGAGAAAACCTCCATTTTCGCCTTCAAGGCTTATTAGGGTATGTTCACACGACCTATTTTCAGACGTAATTCGGGCATTTGCGCTAAATTTATTATGCACTTTTTGCACTTTTCTTAAAAACAGCATCAGAAGGCGCCAAATTTATTAATGGCAATGTGGCACAAAATATTGCTGTCAAATACACCAGCCAAGAGGACGCGCATGGCAGAGAAAAGTGCATAACATGTCTAGTGAGCGCCATTCTGGGAAAGCTCTAGTTTTATCCTGTCTAACTTACTACAGTAATGCTATATCCCCCCCCAATGTCTATCTGTAACTAGTCCCAACACCTTACAAGACACAGACAAGCGCTAAAAATTTATAGATATTTACTTACTAATTAACCTTTTCCCGATATTACCCGTATTTGTATGGTGGAGGTCGGGTGGGGCAGTATGGAGTGGGCTGATGGGCCGACACTTCAGTGTAACGAGCATGATTCCGTTAGCTTAACCCCTTAGATGGCGCGGTCAATAGCAACCGCAGCATTTAAGTCGTTAGAAAGAGGAGGGTGGCCCCCGCTGTCTTTCCATCCCCCCCCCGTGACGCAATCGCGGAATGCTAATGCTTGTCATAGCAGCCTGGGAGCCTATTGAAGGCCCCCAGGTCTGCCATCTTTGTACTTCTATTAAGCCCTGTCTATTGAACCCTGTCTAGGGGGACTAAGAAAAAAAAGTTGAATATATATATATATATATATATATATATATATATATATATATATAAAACACCTGTATATTTAAAAGAAACTAAAAATTCAACGTTTTTCCATTTTTCCCCAAAAGCAATGTAACTAAATAATAAAAATAAACATAACAACTTGTATCGCCACGTCCATAAAAGTCTGAACTATTAAAATATAACATTATTTAACCCGCACAGTAAATGCAATAAAAAAAAGAAATGTAAATGCCAGAATAGCTGGCTTTTGGTCACCTCATCGCCCGCTAAAAAAATTAAATAATATGTGGTCAAAAAGTCTCATGTTCCCCAAAGTGGTACCAATAGAAATGACAACTCTCAGAATGTGGCGGCACAAAGCTAATTTTATTTTTAACAGTTACCTTTTTCTTGTAAAAGTAGTAAAATATATATTAAAAAAACTATATAAGTTTGTTATCATCATAATCGAATGGACTCGCAGAATAGAGTCAACACGTCATTTTTACCACACGGTGGACGCCGTAAAAATGAAACGAAAAAAACAATGGAGAAATCGCTGTTTTTTTTCCATTCTACCCCACCAAGAATATTTTGCAGTTTCTCAGTGCATTGAAAGGCACAATGAATGATGAGGAAAAAACAAAAATGAAAATCCCAAAAATGGGTGCAGAGGGAAAGGGTTAAACAGTCGATGATTTGAGTGAATGTTTATTTGGAGAGGATGGTATCTAAACAGTAATAAAGTAAATATTTAAGTAATTATTTACTCTCTCATACAACATATACAAATAAATATACAACCACACACACAGATATAACAGAGCTAAGTTTGCCAATTTAGCAGAGCTCAGTTTGTCCTTTACCACAATTTTCCTATATGTGCATGTAATTATATATTACCAAAATAAACAATTAAATTACAAATATAACTCGGTTACATCTGTGGATGGATGAATAGATATGAGAGATAGATGGATAGATGGATATATGAGAGAGAGAGAGAAAGAGAGAGAGAGAGAGAGAGAAAGAGAGAGAAAGAGAGAGAGAGGAAGAGAGAGAAAGAGAGAGAAAGAGAGAGAAAGAGAGAGAGAGGAAGAGAGAGAAAGAGAAAGAGAGAGAGAAAGAGAGAGAGAGAGAGGAAGAGAAAGAGAGAGAGGAAGAGAGAGAGAAAAAGAGAGATAGTGAGAGAGAGAGAGAGGAAGAGAGAGAAAGAGAGAGAGAAAAAGAGAGAAAGAGAGAAAGAGAGAAAGAGAGAGAGAGAAAGAGAGAGAGAGAGGAAGAGAGAGAGAAAAAGAGAGAAAGAGAGAGAGAGAGAAAGAGAGAGAGGAAGAGAGAGAGAAAGAGAGAGAGAGGAAGAGAGAGAGGAAGAGAGAGAGAAAGAGAGAGAGAGAAAGAGAGAGAGAGGAAGAGAGAGAGAGAGGAAGAGAGAGAGAAAGAGAGAAAGAGAGAGAGAAAAAGAGAGAAAGAGAGAGGAAGTGAGAGAGAAAGAGAGAGAGAGGAAGAGAGAGAGAAAGCGAGAGAAAGGAGAGAGAAAGAGAGAGAAAGCGAGAGAAAGGAGAGAGAAAGAGAGAGAAAGAGAGAGAGAAAGAGAGAGAGAGAGAGAGGAAGAGATGATAGATAGATAGATAGATAGATAGATAGATAGATAGATAGATAGATAGATAGATAGATAGATAGATAGATAGATAGATAGATAGATGATAGATAGATAGATAGACGTTGTATGCAATATTTTACACATATTGCAGGGTATTTTTGTTTACAATTATTAAGTAATTTTATCATACGATACCCGAGAACAATACAGCCCAGACAATTAGAAAATAAAACTAGAAATTACTATAGGAAAAAAATGTTTTCTTAGCAAAAAAACGCTTAATAATGCTGAGAATACATGAAGTACAATTACAATCCTGGGATGATCAAGAGGAAAAAACTGATTCAATTTGGACAATAAAATCATTTTAATGTTTCCTCTCATTCAGACTTTAGTTTTTATCATGGAAAAAAAGAGAAAAGAAAAAACTGCTCGCGGTCCTTTCAGTGAACGCTCACCACCGGGAAGTGGAGCATGGACAAATGCCAAAATCATGTGTAGAGTGGCCCTCTCTCTACAGATTCATGGACGTCTATACAAAAACTCATATAGCCTGAAAAAAAACCTCAATTGTTGTCATTTCATACTTCAAATGAAGATTTCTGGTACTGCAGCACAGATGTTTACAGATGCAGCTGATCCTGAGAGTTTATCACATATAGCAAAGTAGAGAAGCCTAGATGTAGCAGAGCTGAGATGATCAGATATGACAGCACTGAGATTATTAGATACTGCAGAGTTGAGATGACCAGATGTAGCAGACAGATGATGTGATGTAGCAGAGCTGAGTTTATCAGATGAAGCAGTGCTGAGATGATCAGATATAGCACAGTTGAGATGATCAGATGAGGCAACACTAAGATTATTAGATATAATCGAGTTGAGATAACTAGACGTAACAGACGTAAAGGATCAGATGTAGCAGAGCTGAGATTATCAAATGCAGCACTAAGATTATTAGATGTAGCAGAGCTGAGTTGATCAGACAGATGTTTGTCATTTGGCACAATTTGTTAACTGATATCAGTTTTACATAGGACTGCAGGTAAACCTCTTGAGACCTATATTAAACAAACCATGCAGCCTCAATGTGTTAAATGATAAGTTGAGTTCAGCATATAACAAGTGCACAAATAGTAGCAAACTTCAGCTATGTACAGCAAAACAGTAATAATAGATCTCCTTACCAACATGTTGTCTGTCTCATAGTAGATCAAAAATATAACAGGCAAAATCCACAAGGACCCTTCATCATCTCAGCTGTGAAGTGATCTGCCTTCTGCACTATGCTCAGACGGAAATGGGAAAAGTTTGAAGATAAAAAAAAAAGTACACACACAGACATTCCTATTACTCAATTAAGGGGTTGAGGTTGAATAATGTGGATTTTATCTTTAAGGTGGGGGGGGGGGGGTTGTTATAAAACATGGAGGGTGTGGTCAAATGTAAGGCTATCCCTGATAGAAGGGCCCAGCACCTCACTGTTAGCATACTGGGAAGAACGCCAAGGCAATGACTTTGTTTGACCCAGCTGCCAATCTCTCCTGAAGCAGCGCGCCAGACTAAACACTGACACTATTTTATCTAAAATCAGGCTTCAGCAGCTGTTTACTCCCTGGCTTTGAGCTGTGCACCACTGTAGTCCTGATGACCCCGCGCACAACACAGAAATCCAGATCTGGTGCAGCGAGCAGTGCAATGTTTTAATTTCAGATAAATTATTTTCAGTCCTTGAAATTGAGCTTCACTGTGGTCAGTCTCAAAGTAGTAACTGAATTTGCATACTTACTCATGGGGCATTTTAAGCCCCACCCCTGCCCAACCCAGGCACGCCCATATATGGTAGAGAGGTATGTATTTGGAAATGTTCCGCAGACAGAGGGCATAAATACTGTCATTACATATTTTCATCACAATGTATGTTATTCAAGAATCTATTCTTAAGGGCAACTCCAGTCAGATTTAAAAACCCTCCTACCCATTTAGTTCCATTCTCCTGCTCCTAGAGGGCAGTATCATTATCAGAGTACAAATATTTGACTTAGTTTGTGAGGCTTATGGCTGAACGCGCCTGAAAAGTGACAACTCCTTATCTAGAACTTTGCTGACGATCAGCACAAGAGAAAGCTCAACACATAAAATAAAGGGTGATATGTGTTATAATAAAATGAATTAGCATCTAATTATGTATATATGTACACTGAGGGAGGCTATAGATGAACAGTAGACCGCACTTGATTGGCTGAGGGAGTGAAGCAGTTATTGTCCTGGTAGACTGCATGCTATAGTATCACCAATTAAAGTCTGTAATCTATGATAACTATATATAACCTAGAAATAATTCCTGAACCATTGATGTCAATATCAGTGTTGACTGGAATTGTTCTTTGAAGGGTTTGTCACATCACAGACGATCAGCTGATTTTGCCAGGGAAAATTACGTTTGGCTACAGTGGCCACTACAGGTAAAATGCAGTATTACAAGCTCTGGCTCTATGACGCCCATATGTCCTAATTGGGCATATGGAAAGAGGCTGTTGAGATGACACAACCTCTTTAAGTGACAAAATTCCCTGATCAAGAAGAAATTCCTTCTTATTTCCCCCACTATTCACATGCATAGATGCCATTTTAGTTACTGGAATGTAGGATAATTATCACATATAAATGCATTCCTCTATGTCGCCATACAGGAGCCACACATACAGTACCAACATGGCATACCACACACTACATACACAGCACCTGCACAGGATCCACGAGGTGCCACCAAAGTAATGTCACAGAACAGGTCCCTCCCAGCTTCCCGAAAAGGCAAAATGGGCATTGTCCTAACACATGGCACAGGGCACCCCTAGTTTAACCCTCTTTATCCCAATACATACAGTGTGAATTGTTTTCAGAACTAGCATGATGTACCTGTGATAAATATGCACTATTCTAGTATGGTAAAAATAAAAACTTCCTAACTACAATCACATATACTGTACAGTCAAATAGATACACATATGTACATACATATATATATATATACTGTATACACACACAATTTTATATTTGGCAAACACGGCTCTGTAATAGAAAATTCTCCTTTCTTCTTTTATTGTCCTTGTTATGTCCACACAATTATTTACAGACCTGACCAAGTATTTATTATGCTCCACAATTTCGAGCAGTATATAGCAATTGTATTATAAAAAATGTTAGTGCTTTGTCTGTATAGAAAGTTATAGCTGAATACGATCTGTCTACAGAGATGAGCGCACGTGACACAGGTACAAATTGCGCCTTTTTATAGCGAATCTGAAATATCCCACTCTCGCTATCTGAAACAATGCAAGGTAGGCATTTACTATCACATAAATGAAACCCGAGGCACTGATTCAGCAATTCTTTCCCTTCTGCCGGGCAGTCATTTATCTACAATTGTATCTGCAACATGGTATTAAGGCGACGTTGCAGCATACAGAAATAACAGGTTCCATCTGCATACACTTTAAAGACCAGGCTCACTCACAAGACGATTATTTTATTCCAGCCCAACGTTTCCATTAAAGGGTGGAATTCAACATGAATTTCGTCTAAGATGGACGTGGGGGGATTTGCACAGAAGCAAATGAATAAAGAGATGACAGAAAATCTCGCTGAGTTCCTTTTAAGTGGCCATTTACGTGACTCCATTTTCCAGCTTCTGTCACTATAACAATTTACCTGCTACAATAAATGGCTGACTGAATCCACCTGGTTGCAAACTTGGAAAATCGTGTATACGTACTAGAGCTCCCTCGCTGCGAGGCCCCTTTGTGTATGATCGCCCATGGCTGACGGAAAAGCTGTAACAATATCCAGCGAAGCGTTTGCACACCGGGTGCAGAGATCTCTTGTCCCCCAGCATCAGACAGCTGCATGTACAGGCTATGGCTTTACATTTCTGCGAACTACCGAGTGCTCTTATCCTTAGTATTCTTAACCCTTCGCCTGCCAGAAAATACTAAACATTAACTAGACCTTGTTAGGCGGCCTACCTGGCAGGAAATGGCTAATGAGGAATGATGTTTGCTAGACACTCTCTACATACCTTCCAGTTCATTTCTTATTTTAATAGCGCTCCCTGCTAGGTGTGACAATCCTTTTTCAGATAACTGGGTGAAAATATGTTTTTCACACATAGGCTCACATCTGTCCGGGGTTTCTACAAGTAATTTAAAGCAAGTGTAATATACCGGCAACACCATGTAACTGGCCTTGTCGCTTTTTTTTCCCAGTCAGTATAATTTGTGTTTCCCATAGCCTAATATCCAAAAACGGCTAGTTTTTAGTTGTCATGATATTGTTAGGCCTCCCACACACGAGCGTGTATGGTCCATGATATACGGTCCGTATGCCGGCCGCATTTCCCGGACCGAACACACTACAGGGAGCCGGGGTCCTAGAATCATAGTTATCTATGACGCTAGTTGTCACCGCCCCGCTGTGGGAAAACTGTCCCATACTGTAATCATGTTTTCAGTACGGGACAGTAGTTATGGCTCCCTGCAGTGTGTTCGGTCCGGGAAATGCGGCCGACGTACGGACCGTATATCACGGACCGAACACGTTTGTGTGTGAGGCTCCTTAGGGTGACTAATGCTGAATGGTTGCAATTAGGTCATTTTTTTAAGGTAATACCATAGGTTTACCTGCAGTCCGGTGTAAAGACCAGATGAAACATCGTGATATCACAATGAGTTGAGACAATTGACAAGTGGCGTTCGCAGTGTGGAGCTATAAGTGGTTTTAGACACTCTTGAGTACTCTGGTCACAACTTCTAAACCACTTATTATCATACCGCCAATATTGACCTTAGTGGCAGCCTCATAGTATGTTCCATAATGGGAGTCTCCCAATAGTGGAAAAGCATAAACGGGCGATATAGCTGCCTGAATGTGGACCTCCTGCAGTCAGGTGAGGATGCCGCTAGAGGTAAAGTGCTCACCTGACCCCATGGATTGTGCACTCCTGACTGATACCACCCTAATTTCCCATTTCTTTCTAAAAAAAATTCTATCCTTCTTGTCCTAAAACATTACTATTTAATGGCTCCACAAAGGGAGGCCATTTTTTTTTTATTATTACTTTTTTTGGGGGGTGGAGTTGCAGGATACACTTATGTAGGAGACGTTATATGTGGCATGGGAAGCCTATATTGCACATGATCTGGATTTTTCATTAGGTACCAGAGGCATGTGCCCCTATGGGCAGTCTTATGGGAGTGACTGTTTGATCCTCAAGATGGTACCAAATTAGTGTTGCTGCAGTGAGAATTGGTGCGATAGTTAATTGAATACTTTCCTACACATGATGTATACTATTCAGGACAAGGCAAAATTATGGACAGTTGTGCTGTCTTTCTGGTGGCTTTGCAGTCTCTCTGTTGATACGGTATTGTAGAAGTACTGCCGCCAGGGTTAGATTCGACATAGTAACCAGGTAAACCTTCCAATATTTGGTCTCAGCCAATACCTTTGAGTCAGTGGAACCTAAGGTGTCTGGTCACCACTCTTAAAGTCAGTCTTATTTTACTATAACTCACAGTTCCAATATAGAGGCCAAAGCAATGCAATGCTATACTTGTAACATCCCACATGTACACTAAAGCGTTTACTTTTCTTGTAGGGGAGATTTTAATTCTAGAGTTACGAATTATATTTTTTACATATACAATTAAAAATCATACATTTTCTGAAAGAAGACACCCCATACATTCTATAGCTGGTGCTGTATTCTACATAGGACCAATGGACAAATGCAATATTTTCGTTAAACCACAAAGTTCTTGTCTGCATGACATGTTGGGTTGTGGCCATCTGCACATGTTGAGTGAGCGCACTCAGCACCCAGTGAAAAAGTTGCCATTAATTTACAGTAGCCATGTGCCCTCTATGTGTGTGGTTTCCTGCACTATTGTTCCCTATAGTTTTTATTGCTTCAGTATTCTTCTCAGCAGATACAGAACAAACACAGAATGTAAGAATTTAATCTTTCACATCAGTTCCTGTGCCCAGTGGGGCACACAATCTAATTTCCCTTTCCAAGGTACACACACACACACTGGCCGCTGCCAACCTAAACTATAGGTATGTTTTTGCGCTGTATGAGGAAACCAAAATATTAGTAAATCCACACAAGCAATGAGGAGAATATACAATTTCCATAAAGTTGTGGATGAGATTTGAACCAATGGCCCCAATGCTGCCAGCAACAGTCCTAACCACATATCATAGTAATGTTGGTTGATAACATAAGGCCTTGATCACATGGCGTGTATTTGACGCAATTTAGACGCCTTTTACGCGCCGAAAAGCGCATGCTTTAAAGAGGCTCTGTCACCACATTATAAGTGCCCTATCTCCTACATAAGAAGATGGGCGCTATAATGTAGGTGACAGTAATGCTTTTTATTTTAAAAAAAACTATCTATTTTCACCACTTTATTAGCGATTTTAGATTTAGGAGTCATACACCCCTCTGTACAACGCCCACTTGGTCAATAGTAAAACACTCCCAGTTGTCCATTGGGAAACTCATTAGCATGAATCTAAAAACGCTAATAAAGTGGTAAAAATAGATCGTTTTTTAAAATAAAAAGCATTACTGTCACCTACATTATAGCGCCGATCTCCTTATGTAGGAGACAGGGCACTTATAATGTAGTGACAGATTCTCTTTAAGCTTCCCATTGACATCAATGGGAAAGCACATTGTGGTGCATACGACACGTTTTTTTTTACACGTGCATGTTTAAAAAACACTGTGTAAAAAAAGAAGCGTCAGGTCAATTCTTGGTACGTAAAAGGTGCAGAAAACGCGCCTAATTCCATTAGGCAATGAGAGTCCTAATTATGAACAAAAAAACGCACCAAAAAGCATCAAAACCGCCACAAAAACACTAGCATTTTTTATACGTTTATGCGTAGTTTTTTTTAGCGTCGTGTGAACAAGGCCTAATAATAATAATAATAATAAATATAATAATAATATAATATCTTACCTACAAAGTGTTCTTTCTAAGGCATGGAACCCTATATATTCCTGACAGGCTCTCCACAATCTGAGCCTGGACGTCCTTAAATCACTCACTTGCATTAATTTTACTACACGTTGCATGGAAAATGCAGCAAATCGCAACTTGCAACAGCATCACTCGTGTAGCTCAACTTTAAATAGCACCTGCCACAGATGATGAAAAACGGCTATTCATTCCCTTATCACAAAGCAAACATTGAAATCCCATACCACATTAACAATGGAACAATAAAGTAGATAAAAGTCTTTGAAGAACATTTATGGAATGCCCCCAAAGTAGGACTGTCTCAGTTTAAAAAGGTCAGTGGTTTAAAAAAATGTCCCAGATCACATTGTTAGAACAGATCAGCTGAAACAGCGCAAAATAAATCATTTGTGGCAGAAGAAGAGGTGAGGACTATCAGCAACATTGTGTATACCTCACTGGCTGCTGTTTCATTGCCAACATATGTCCATTCTTTAAAGGGGTGATCCCATGAATAATTTTTACACCAGAAGTACAGAAATGCTATTAGCAGTTTTAAAGTAATTGTTAGGGTATGTTCACACGACCTATTTTCAGACGTAAACGAGGCGTATTATGCCTCGTTTTACGTCTGAAAATAGGGCTACAATACGTCGGCAAACATCTGCCCATTCATTTGAATGGGTTTGCCGACGTACTGTGCAGACGACCTGTTATTTACGCGTCGTCGTTTGACAGCTGTCAAACGACGACGCGTAAAAATACAGCCTCGTCAAAAGAAGTGCAAAAGAAGTCCAAAAACGGACGTAAAAAACACCGCGAAAACGCTGCGAAAAATGCGAGTTGGTAAAAAAACGTCTGAAAAGCAGGGTTTGTTTTCCCTTGAAAACAGCTCTGGATTTTCAGACGTTTTTGTTGACTACGTGTGAACATACCCTCAGTGTTCCGACGGAAAGCTCCGACAGTACGTCGGAACAGGGCCCTAGCGCAGATGTGAACGAAGACTATAGGTGATGAAAACTGCTAAAATAAAATGACTGTACCTGAATATCTAAAAATGATCTGTCTTGTATACACACGTTCTTATCTGATCACCATTATCTATGCAATGATAGTGTGGAAACAATAACTGGAACAGAAGATTCCATTATGGCATACAGATGTGTCCTTCCTTACCTTTTCTCTTATCTTAACATATCCCGAGATATGTGGCCCAAGATAACCAACTTTGAAAAAAAAAAATGGTGATACTGTCATGAGAGGTCTATGCCATATAGGTCTATGTGGGGCCACCCAGTGTTGTGGTGTGAATTTCAGCCTGTTGAGGGTTTTGCTAGCATGTCGCGATATTGTATTGAATTGGTTTCATGAGAAATTGGAGTCCTTAACCAAATTCAAGCAAAAGTAAGTAAGTGAGTTCACATATCGTATATCTGTGTGGAAATTGCTAACTCAGATAGTCATCATGAATTATTGGGCATCAGTCTCATTTGGGGCAATAAAGTTTAATACATAAATTCAGCCTTGGTCTTAACAGATATTATTTTGTGTAATATTACCAAGACTATTAAATGTCACCACATTATAAGTGCCCTGTCTCCTACATAATGTGATTGGTGCTGTAATGTAGATAATAGTGGTTTTTATTTAAAAAGTTACCAAGTTACAAACAATTTTAGATTTATGCTAATTCGTTTCTTAATGCCCAACTGGGCGTTTTTTACCTTTTGACCAAGTGGGCATTGTAAAGAGGAGTGTATGACACTGACCAATCAGCGTCATACACTTCTCTCCATTCATGTCAATTTGTACTGCTCAAGCCAGGATGCGATGTCTGTTCACACTCCCGACACTTCGGTAAAGTTTGTGTGGGACTTAATCGCTGCACAGCGTGATCTCGCGAGATTACGCTGTGAATGACCGCATGCTGACAGCAAACTTTACCAAAGTGTCGCGAGTGTGAATAGACATCACTTCCTGGCTGGAGGCGATGTCTATTCACTCTCAAGACACTTCAGTAAAGTTAATGTTGGAGTATGTGACAGCTCAGCGTGATCTCGCGAGATCACGCTGTGCTGAGTACAAATGGACATGAATGGAGAGAAATGTATGACGCTGATTGGTTACTGATTGGTCAGCGTCATACACTTCTCTTCACAACGCCCACTTGGTCAAAAGTTAAAAAACGCCTAGTTGGACATTAAGAAAGTAATTAGCATAAATCTAAAATTGCTCATAACTTGGTCAAAAATTATCAGCAGAAGCTCAATATCCCTCTTCTACTGAAATATTCAACAGCTGCCTATGTTACCGTAACCCTTTAATAACCAATAAACAAATATTAGACCTTAGGGCCACAGTAAGCTTTTTATTTTAACCCATCATCATGCCAAGGCTAATTTTTTTTACTCTTTGGTCTACATAGCTGTATAATACCTTGTAGTGTTAAATTATTATCTGCCATTAAAATTATATAATTGCTTTCTCCCGGTGTATAGATATCTGTCCTGGTCATGTGATGGACACACAGGTGCATGGCTCGTTACAGTTGCAGTACAGTTATCAGAGCTTTGTCTTGTAGCGATCCCAGCACCTGTGTTTCCTTTACATGACTAGAACAGATTTATCTCCACTGAAGGTAAACATTGTCAGTTCTTATTGAAGGACTGCAAGCAGAGATCTTGAAAATCATGAGGAAGTGATAAGGAAAGTAAATTGAAAAGTTGTATATCATTTGACTATACACAAAAATAGCATTTATTTGATGAAATCGGAATAGCCCTTTAGTGTTAAACATAATTTTTCTCTGTTACTATTAACTCTTGCCTTTCCTTGTGAAATGTCTAAAATAACATAAAGCTTCAATCTGGTCTTCAATTGTTAGAGTTGTTTCTAAAAACAAGATAAATGTCCCTACACCCTGCAATAAACTAAACTCCCAATCATGTCACTGCAAGATGCAAACTTCATGACAGCACCTCTATATGGGATATCAAAATATACAATACACTTCCCTAAGACAAAGTTTTTTTTATGTCTCTTGCATTGTGTGATAAAAAAAGAAAAAAAAGACAAAAGACGAAAGACTACAAGAAGGATGACCTGACCTGAGCTCAGCCAGGTGCACGGGTTCACAAGAAATACGACTGACAATACTAAAAGTATATCCGTCTCAAATAAAGAAGACACAACCGAAGACATGTGCCGATACACCAACCCCAACTTAAAATAAGAATAATATATAAATAACTACTGTACCGCATCTGCTGGGGAGACAGATTAAATGCCTGGTCTCTGTACAGTCTGGGGGATTTTCATGACACAGAGAAAACATATTCTTAGCACAGATGAAATGCATATCAGTGTGCTATTGGGTCATTTCAGGTTATGCTAGCATTCCTCCTCCTGATATTTCACACGTTCTCAAGTGGGTATTGAGGGCATTGCAATCCAAGAGTGAAAGATGTATTCATTCCCTCACGATCAAGAAGTGCCTACAGAGACTTCAGCATCACAACCTACGCTCACATATAGCTGGCTCTGTCGACTGTCCACGTGGACCCGAAGCCCAGAGGCCTCTGAAAATTCATCCCATTATAAACACTAATATAGAAACAAAGACTTGCACATATATAAAATTATAACATTAACATCTGCTCAAATTACAGCCATTTTATATCGGCCCATTTTGTCCATAACACTGCGCGCCGATCAACGATGTATCAGTAATGTATGGGGATGAGCGATCATTACTTCGATCGCTTGTCCCCATTCATTTCTATTATGTGGGTAGCATGTCTCCCTGTCTACAGAGAGACTCGCTGCCGACAACGATAACATTTTCTGCAGAGGAGACGATACGATCAGCCGATGAACGAGCATTCTGTGAACGCTCATTATCCCGATAATTGGCCCGTGTAAAAGGGCCTTTAGTCTTAGTGTGTCATTAAGTGGTGTGTCCACCATTAGCCACATTTGATAGGGATCCAAGACCTGAGAACCCCATCAATCACAAATACAAATGGACTGCAGCTTTCTAAACAGTGATGTACCCCATACACCTAGAGATTTCCATGTCTCCAAGTTATGCGGACTCCTCTCCTGTTGAAGTCAATGACATTATAATGGACATGCTATCTGCTCACGTCTCAATCAGGCTAAATTACATTGGTGGAGGCATCTGGCCAAAAATATTCCTTAAAAGTTTTCTTATAAACAGGTGATCACGCATGAAGTTTATGGGAGTTATGGAGACAGCTGAGCAAGCAACTTACTTAGACATCAAAAGAGATAGTCACACGTATGCTTGGCCTCCTTTCCACCTCTTCTGAGCTGGATCAGATTGCCGAAAAGCTATCAGGGAACACCCCCCTTTTTTCTTAGGGGAGGCGGACCCAGAGGTGAAAAATTTATAGACTACCCATATAAATAGTGACTGCCAGGGGCAGATCGGAATAGTGATTGCTCTTTTGGGCAGATCGAAAGAACTGGCCTGGGCTCAGAGGCGCCCTGGACCTCAAGGTGGTGGAGGCTTACGGGCACGTGGCCTGTGTATTCACACTATAATCCAGCCCTGGTCACTTGTAAAAACCAGCAACTTTATATCTGCAAATGTCTCTTCTCCTGCGTTGGTCCTTCAGTCCTCCTCACTTACAATATATGAAGAGGGAGGCAGCAACATGTGTGGATGCCACAAGATGGCAATTAAAGCCGTCATCACTTTTCCGGTCTTGCTAGTTGTTATCTAGAAGTGTTCTGGTTTGCAATTCAGTAAACCCAAAAGGAAAAAAAAACACTACACAATCTTGACAAGGGTGTAATTCCTCTTTATATCAATGAATTGAGTGAACAGGTAAGACTGACTACTCTATAAATCAGAAACACAGTGAATACAGGGCAATATAAACTCCATGACTCTTTTATAGAACATTTCTCATTCTCTCGCTCTCTCTTGTAAAAGAATGCTCAACTAAATGGAACAAAGTCCTGCAATATGACTATGGGATTACATCATTTTGGAGCAGCCATTTTCACCATTCAAGCGCCTCAATTTATCATTGTGCTGTGCTGGCTCAAAGTCACAGATTTCCCCCCGTTTTATAAAGCAGAATTTCCATTATTCAGGTTCTCATGCCGGTCTTCCAAAAACTGTCTTTCTACAATCATGTTCTCTGTGTACACTTCATTCCTGTGCTGAACAAATGTCCTTTTCCTTGCAGCGTTCTGGCTTGTACCCGTTGTACTGAAGTAGAACGCTATAGTCGGTTGCTTAGTTACAAGCCACAAACAATTTCATAGGATGTCTTAATTATTTATCTGCACACTCAATTTTCCTCACTTTAAGACTGTTGTAATTATAAAAATTCAGCATAAGTAACTGTATATGTAGATTATTAAGAGTTTGTGCTGGCATCTGCCTGACCTCATCATTGTCGCGCACTCCTTCTCGGTAGGCCATACACATTAGATAGCTGTTGGCCGAACGCTTGTTTGTTCGACAGCTACTTCTCCCGATCCCTCCATACACATGCACTCTCTTCTTGGCCGAGCATGCATATATTCTGAATGAGGAAAGGGGAGTAAGCCATTGACATCCTCCTCTGGCGGCAGCTAATCTCTCCTGAGAACATAAGGATCCGGCATGTGGTCAGGTCTCTGGCAGTGCCTAATAGGCATACGTGGATGGCAGACCAGGGGGCCTTTGTTAGGCCCTCAGCTGCCGATGGAGTGACAGAGGGAGCCCACTCCTTCTGAGGCCACTTAGATACCACAATAATTTCAATCCCAGCCATTAAAACAGGATCCTGGTTGTCTTCAGACTGCCCACCAACCACTCTAGCTGGCATGGGGCAACTGTTCTAGCTGGTATGGGAAACCTGCTAGACGGCACGAGAAAAAAGGCACCGGGCTTATGACACAAGGCTGTGAAAAGGCGGTACTGTGGCATAAGTACCCAGAATGACCGCCGTGAAAAGGCGTATGGGCGGTCATTAAGGGGCTGAATAAATAAAACAAAATGACAGTGACCCTATCCACTTTACTACCCTAGAGCACCAGGGATGTATGCATTCACCCCTTTACTGCCCAAGACCACCATAGATTATACCACTACACTCTGCTGGGCTGATTGCTTTTGTTGGACACGGTTTTTGTACAATATGAACACATTATTTGTGTACTGTATGTAGAATTAGTTAGGTGTACAGTTTGACAGTATAATTACATTATTTAATCACTTTATAATAAAGTGTGTGCGCACCAGATATACATAGATACCCATGTATCCCTTTCCCTTGACAAAATCCTGCGTATACCCTTGTGTCAGGCATAAGATGGCAGAAGTAAAACCTAAGGTTAGAAAATGAAAGAATATTTGGGGAATTGTATGGAAAGTAAAGGCAACCAATTGACTTGATGACAGAACAATTACATGAGGAATGTGAAGAGTTACAATGACGATAACACGTATGACCAGACTATACTAATAACCAGAAGCAGGTGACACAATCTTCCCGTATGACTTTAGAGATCTATCCCTATATATTAAAATCACCAGAAACACTTCATTTTCTAATCATCTCCTTAAAAAGTGCTTGATGTCCTTGTACATTGACAAAAAAAAGTTAATCAAGTACATCTGAGATGTGGAATATGTGATTGCCTTGTGTGAATTTCAGCCTGAACGTACACAACTTCACTTGATGTCAGATTTAATAAGAAGCAGATTAAGTGAAGTGCCGAGTTTCAGAAAGTCATTTATATTAATGCTTATAGCAAAATTAGGTCATGGTGTAATTGTAATGAACATGTAGCGGCCTCACATTGTCAGTGTTATTAGACGCCCGGTCTTGGATCTTTAGTCTCTAATCAAACTAAATACTGGGAACAAAACTCCACAAGAACATGGCCAAAAATGACAATTATCTGGGCTCATAAATCAGCAGCATGGTATTAATTTGTATAATATCAAAATGGATCAAGAGCAACTGAGCGATAGAGAAAAGTCATAAACAAGATTTATTTTTTTCTCATCCTTTCTTTTACTAGCAGACTTACCCGGCTTCGCATTGGTCTATTTATTTGTTGTATGTGTGTGTGGTTAGAAACTTAGTTCCCTACTGATATGAAGCCAATATATCCAATAAAGTAAAACTTTTACTACAAAATACACACAGAAGTGGCGAATATGGGGCGACGAATCTGTTGTCATTCAACATCGGCCATGCGCACAACCTGACGACGATTTTCGACGGTGTGCACTGTGACCCTTTTGGGACTGCAGTGGTGCCTCAGTCTGCTTGGGAGTTTCGGCAGGCCGCTGTTGGTTGTGACACATCTTGTCAGCCTGGAGATGGGCTTGGGTCTACTAAGAGGTTTCAGCAGCTCGGGCAGCAGCCATGCTCTTTGCCTCAGGAGTCGTTCATCCAAGTGCAGGGTTCCTTTTTGGAGGCATGACTGGTATGAAAGAGTTTAATTTTATGAGCATGCTTAAATCCAGTATACTGTAGGTACAGTCCGTTCACGGGCACTAACACGTCGCGTAAAGAAAAATTACTGGGTTGTTATGGAAACCCGGTGTAAAACAAAAATAGCTGGGTTGTTATGGATACTTGGTCTAAAACTGTGTGTGTGTGTGTGTGTGTGTGTGTGTGAGGCTAAAAATGAAGGACCTGCGAGCTTCTATTGGCTAATGTGGGTCTTCTGATGTGATATAGTCTGATGTCATATGGAGGAAAGTCCTTGATGTGGAAGCCACTGGTGCCATAATGGCTTTTGTGAATATGTTGAGAACGGTAGGTCCTAGAGAGCTGAAACCCGATCCAAATCCTTCGGAAGCGTGTGATTTACTTATGTGCCAAATTTGGTGCAGATTGTTCCAGTCGTTTGGCCGTGCATAAAGAACATGCAACAGACATCAGACATAAATGTTCAGAACGCCGCTGCAAGGCCTCCTGCCTCCTCCTAACGCTGATCACTGCTACAGCCGTATGGCATACAGGGCGCCTGTCAGCAGCGATCAGCTGTTTTGATACGGCTGCTCCGCCGCGCCACCACCCCTTCCCTACCTCAGAGTTGCGCCCCGCCTGCCCCCCTTAGCTACGCCCCTGCTTACCACCTACCTAAACATTGTTCCAGACAAAGTACACCTCTTGATGGCAGCAGTATTTCAGAACGGCAGTTGCCTTTTTCAGCAGGATAATGTGCCCTGCCACACTGAAAAAATTGTTCAGAAATGGTTTGAGGAACATGACAAAGAGTTCTCCAGATCTCAATTGGCTCAGGCATCTGTAGAATCTGCTGGAAAAACAAATATGATCCAAGGAGGTCCCACCTCACAACTTACAAGACTTAAAGAATCTGCTGCAACGTCTTGATGCCAGATACCACTGGACACTCTCAAAGGTCTTGTGGGGTCCATGCCTCGTTGGGTCAGAACTGGTTTGGCAGTACAAGAGGACCTAGACAATTTTAGGCACGTTGTTTGACTTTTATGGCTGAACTGTGTATATGGTCTGTGACATCTCTGTAAAGAGCGAGCCTACATGTCCAACATTTCGAGTACAGTCCATGAAAAAAGAAGGATTTTATATCATTTCTTTATAAACTTTGCCAACATGTCATTCTTTTTAAAAAAGCAAAAAATGTGTTGGGTTATTGCCACTATTGCAAGTTTGCTATTTTAATGGACTTTATTTTAGATTCTGGAGCCATATTTTGGTAAATCTGGGCCCTATACATTCATATGGTCCTTCACACATCTCCCATCCTTCTTCTTGTAGACTAATGTGTTCATATGCTCATTATATACTGCCTTCCAGTTACTCTCCATATTTACTTTCTAGATTGTCTATTATACCCTTATACTTGTTATACTGAGTCTGTCAGTCTCGTTACACTGGAATTATATAGAGATTCTCTGTCCATTTGTACCTTTTTAAATTAACTTTTTCTGTGTATGTAAACATGTTTAATAAAGTTTTTTCACTTTTTTATCAAATGGCTTTCATGCTCCTTTCTCTCTCTTGTGTATAACTGCTTATATAGGAGTTGCCTTGATACTAGTTAGGTAGTATGCTTTACATTAATAGCATCTAACCCTTTACCACTTATTGCAATAGGAGTCTTTTTGTGTATAATGTGTTCATATGGTTGGCATCTGGTGTAAGGGACCTATGATGGGATGGGGAAAAATATTATCTTCATGTCATTTTAAAGCACATACAGTATAAATTAGTGGGACTATTAAATAGGGACCGTTCACTTAATATACAGTAACTGGTGAATAGAAATGGGTCGGAAAATGTGGTCCCCTATTTAAGACTCCATTGCCCAGTACTTTTAGCCCTCATAGTGGCCCTGTAAGAACAATTATCAAAGATAAAACAGAATATATGAGTTATGCTCGGAATGGAGGATACAGAAAACTATCAACAGTGTCACCAAAAATTTTTTTTTTATATCAGTTTGATGTTAGTGTTTTATTAAAAACGTTTGTATTTATTTGTGTGTTTGTGTGTTACTTTTTTTTATTTTTACACTTTTTCTTCCCTATGGGGGCTGCCATTTTTTTTTCCATTTCTGTATGTGTCGATTAACGACACATACAGACATGGAATACGGCACATACAGTCCCATAGGGAATGCGAACGGGGCCCGTTCCATCCACTATGGTGTACGCCGCTGTGTGGGAACGGCGCATGCGCCGCTCCCACACAGTCCAATTTGAAATGCGCACCGTCCGGCGCCATTTTCCTGTGGACCGGCCGGACAGTAAGATTACTACTTCCGGTCGCGGCTTCCGGACTTGTGCACATGGAGCAGCGGCAGCAGACGGAGCGGACGGACCGGAGGGAGCGGCGGCGACTGGAGCAGGTAAGTGATTTCTATGTATGTTCGTGTTTTACGGTGTGTTTACTACTGTATGTAAACCTACTACACTGTGTGTTAGCTCAAAAAATGGCGACACACAGTGTAGGAGGTTTGACCGTTCAATCCCCTCGTTTCTCCCGACACTAGCCAGGATAAAGGAGGGGCGGATTCTGAGAGCTCACTAGAGCGAGGGATTTTTTCCCAATTTTGCAGCATAAAGCAATGTGGTTGCTTTACCACATGCAATGCTGCAATTTTGGGAATTGCTCCATCTAGTGACCAGCAATGGGAAATATTATAAATTAGAATCCAATTGAATCCAATTTATAATATTTCCTGACTCGTGAAAAAAATAAAAAAAATTAGAACAATGTTTAATCACCCACACACTAATTGTTTAACTAAAAAAAAACAAAAACTTTTTTTGCTAACAACACATTCCCTTTAAGCAAGCAAAACACAAATACAAATGGCAAATTTGGCTCTACTGCATCTGCAATTTTAAGTTAAAAGAGAAAGAAAAGGATTTTCCTCTAAAAAGAACGGAGACGGAAGCAATGAAGATCCTACTGGCTGGATCACGAGTCAGACAAGTCTGTGCAAAAACATCATTAGTATGCGCTGGATTTTAGCCGTCAGGCAAGAAAACAAAGAATAATCATTTACCAATCATTTCATTGTCAGTTAAGAAATCGTCCATTTGATATTTCCATGTATGTTAAGACTATATACTTTATGGTACTAATAATTCCAGCGATATTGTTAGCAGTTTCTCATCAGATTATTATAGTTATTTTGGTCAATTAAAAATAAAAATATCATGCAACATGAATTGTGAATTTTATTCACCAAAATTCAAATGTATTAATAAAAAATTGAAAAATAATAATAATTACATTAACCATATGGGGGAAAAAAGGAATCTTGGAGGAAGTGGTGAAGCGAAATAGTAACCCACCTGAGAGCTCATAAAGCGATTTTTATATATGGCGCTGACTAATTACGCCACCGTCGTGTTTACATCGCACAGTGTGCGGGGTCAAGTGTTCTTGCTGTAACTAAGCCGTTTGTAAGTGGCACTTGTAGACTCTCTCGGCTTCTTTTTATTTGCATTAACGTACAAAGAATCATTATGTGCTCATTTTTTCATATATATCAGACAATACTCCAGGATATAAGTCTCCCTTGCACAAGATTTCCAGTTTGTTAAAAACTTTAGCCTTTTTTCAGCTTGATATCTAAGTGGCTCTTATATGTTTAAAGTCAAGAAAATAGATTTCAAGAGGACAAATGCATTTTATCTGGAGAAAAAGCATAGCCTGCCCAAAACACATCACTGTCCTGACCGTTGCAGTCTATGCATAAATGCGATGCAACTAAAATGAAAAACTTACCGATAGAACAAAATTAAACATTTCCTAGTTGGCGTTTCTAGCTAGAACTTTCAAATGATACCAGCCTCAATATTCTAGGTGCAATATGCGGGTGCAGCACTCGTTTGAAGTCAGGAAGCAGCATGGAAAGTTTTACTTCCTGGTTCTGTGTCTATGTTAGGGAGGGGTGGGGAGCTGCAAGTGAGAGCAGGAAGAAAGATCACAGCCTGTTAGGCTATGTTCACACGGCTTATTTTCAGCCATTTTTCAGGCCGTAAAGTCCCCGAAAAAAACCGGCTGAAAATACGGGGGCTGAACGCCTGGAAACATCTCAGATGTTTACTGGTATCTGGATCTTGGGGATTTTTGGTATAATCTGTTCTGGTGAATATATAAAGCTATGTACATGTAGACATAGGCGTTATCGTCATATATGAACACTGCACTTCCTATTTTTGGTAGATTTTGTAGATTTTCTCAGGCTCTGCTTGGGTCAGACTTTATGCCACAAATATGATTTTTTCTGTTTTACAAGACGTTATGCTTGGGTGTAAAATTGCATAAGGGCATTTAGGATTGTATAGTGCTTGTTGGCTTTTTTGCAATGTGCAAAGTGTCTACTTTCAGAAAATATATGGATATGGAGGTATAATAGGATTTTCTTTTATTTTATAATCCAGGTTTTATTTGTGTTTCTCAAAAGTGTGAAAATTGTCCAGGCAGCGAAAGGGTTAAAGGGTATGTTCATATTCCAGCTCTATTTTCCAGTTCTTATATAAAAAATTATCTATATAAACACTTGACTAATTTTGTAAATACTGCATTACTTAACTTGTATCGATCCCGAGTTACAGCCGGTATTATACTCCAAAGCTGCATTCATAATTCTGCCTGTTCTTGGAAACAGTTGACAAACTTGTGGTCTTACACATCCTTAACAACTTAGCTCCCATAATGCAGTGAAACAGTTTTTACTAGACCAGATTACTGTGCTTGGTGTAAAGACTATACTTGTGAATACAGCTCTGAAGTATAATACAGGCTGTAACTCAGGATCAGTACAAGATAAGGAATGTAATGTATGCACAAAGTTACTCAACTTTGATATTGATTATTTATGCTATAAATGAACTATAAAATAATCTAGGTAAGGTTAGCGGGTGTCGCTAAAATCTGTAAATTATAAAAATTTTAAGCACCTACCTCCAATCTGTGGCACGTGGAAGGGGCATAAAAGACAGATTGAAAGCAAAGTTTTTTAGCCACATGAAACCTCAAAAATCTGATGAAGTGGTGTGGGATGATTGTGTGATGCCTCCTGTTTGTCAACGTGCAAGTTATTAGCACTTGTCGCAAACTGAGGGGGACAGAATCCTTGAACTGAGAGACCTTGGTTTATGACTCCTGCAGATCGCTATGCGCCTAGGCTGAGATGTCAGCACTGTTCAACGTTGTGTGCCCCAGTAGTTGGGAGATCAACAACGAACGGGAATGACAGCAAGAGGTACAGACGGATCATCTGATTGGAAGAATGGCGTGTAGTGATCCACTCTGCACTGCAAGTGAAATTGAACGTCACATCCCAAGCCTGGGGCGGCAACCAGTGTTGACACAAACCATCAGAAGGCGTTTGCACAACATTGAGCTACGAGCCAGACGTTCAGCTACAGGTGTTCCATTGACCACATGCCACCGCTCTCAAAGGATATCATGTGCCCAGCAAGACGGCAATGGAGGCTGGAATAGAGGTCTAACCTCATCAGCGATGACTCCCCCATTTGTCTCGGAGGCAATGATAGCCGGAGATTGTTCTGGAAACCATGTGGGCAATGCCATGAAGAGGCCTTCACAAGGGAACATCACACTGGTCCTACTCCCAGGATTATGGTGTGGGTTGGCATAATATAGGGTAGCCGGACCCCCTAGTCTTCATTACAGGTACATTAACAGCTCGGCGTTACATTGATTTGGTTGTGGAACCAGTGGTATTGCCATTTCTCCAAAGTGTCCCAGAAGCCATTTTCAACAAGACAACCCCAGACTGCATGTTTCTCGTGCTACTGTGAGCAGACTGTGTGGCCTAAACGTGCTACCATGGCCTGCAGCATCTCCAGACCGGTCTCCCATCGAGCAGATCTAGAACGTCATTGGTCGGCAATTGCAAAGGAAGCTGCCAGGAGCCAATCTTGATGATTTGCGTGCCCAAGTGCGTTCAGCGTGGCATAACATTCCCCAGACATCCATTAATAACCCCATTGATATCGTGCCGATGCGTGTAAGTGCGTGTATTTCTGTGCGTGGCGCTCATCCTTGATACTGAATAAATCAAGATGTTTGGAATATTTTGTTTCCATTTTTTTTATAATTTGCATATCATTAACATGTCTATCGATCCAGTGATTTCCACACTTCCATAACTTTTTCTTCTTGGTGTTGTAATTTCAGTGTTGAGGAGTGTATATAGATCAGGCTAATGGATATCTTTGCCCTGCAGATCTGAAAACAGCTGGAAAATCGAACCAGATGTAAACCCACATTTCCCAGCATTATATCAAGAAGTAAAGAGGCGCAGAGAACCCCAGCTTTACCCACTATGACACAGCCCAGCAGGGGAGCGGCAGCATGCACGGTGCCTCTTGTTCCTCGCACTGTACAAGCATCAAGAGACATATAAAAAGCTGAGATCAGGGGTCATCGGAGCCTTTGTGACACAAGGTTTTACATTTCAATGTCCTATACTTCCCACAAATCAGAAAAAAATGCAATGCTGGTTAAATGAGGACAGCTTATCATTACGGAGCCTGATGCAGGAAATGAGCTGGAAGGACAATAAACAATACGCTTTTCATAGGTAAAGCTGCGGCACCAACAGTATTATGTCTATGGACGGCTGCATCTACTACAGACTCTCTGGCAGGTGGCGGGCTGTGGGATACTAATGGTAAACTATTGTATATGTATTAGGGAATTGCATTAATAGCTATTCTATAAACACGTATCTAGTAAGTGCTACTCCTATTACAAGCAAGGGAGAACAATCTGGGAAAATAAAATTTCTTGCTGTTCCCGGGTATCATAACTGTCTCCGTTCCTTCTCCATTGGCAAAATATGGGTGTCATGGATAGCCTGTATTCTGTAGACAGCACTGGGGTGAGCTACAGAAATTCAGAAATGTATACAAATTACAGTTTAGACATAAGGATATAACTCAAGTCATACTGTTTGAGGCCATACCGGTAAAGTGTAGGGTCACCTATGGAGAGGACCATGGCCACAGACGCTGTACGGGGGTCCACAGAGTCCCTGAGGCTTCTCACTATTACGCTGTGATAGATTTACTAATCAAAATGCACCCGAATTCTGACTTTAAATTTAGCTTAAAAACTGCGTACATGCCGTGTGCCACATTTATTAAGTGTTTTAGACTTTTTGCGCCTCACTAGACGCTTTTGTAAAGTGGATTCGTAAAATGCGCCAGAAGTATAATTGACATGTGCCATAATTTGGGCAGGATGTAATAGTATAAAGTAACCCAACTGTGGGGTGGCTAGAAGGATGCGCCAAATCTGTCACACAGTGTGCGCCACCGTGATAAATTTGGTTAATTTTCTGCTTGTATATATGTACTGAGCTTTGTTCTGGTGCTGTATTTATGTACTGAGCTTGGTTCTGGGGCTGTATTTATGTACTGAGGTTTGTTCTCATATTGTATATATGTATTGTGCTTGGTTCTAATACTGTATATATGTCAGAGCTTTGTTCTAGTGCTGTATTTATGTACTGAGGTTGGTTCTAGTGCTGTATTTATGTACTGAGCTTGGTTCCTGTATTGTATATATGTATTGTGCTTGGTTCTAATACTGTATATATGTTAGAGATTGGTTCCAGTGTTGTATTTATGTACTGAGGTTGCTTCTAGTGCTGTATTTATGTACTGAGCTTGGTTCCTGTATTGTATATATGTATTGTGCTTGGTTCTAATACTGTATATATGTTAGAGATTGGTTCCAGTGTTGTATTTATGTACTGAGGTTGCTTCTAGTGCTGTATTTATGTACTTCGGTTGGTTCTGGTGCTGTATATATGTCAGAGCAGGGCTGTGGAACTGTATATATGTATGATCTTGGTTCTGGTGCTGTATATATGTACTAAGGTTGGTTCTAGTGCTGTATTTATGTACTGAGCTTGGTTGTGATACTGTATATATTTATGAGCTTGCTTCTGACGCTGTAATTATATAGGATATATTTTTAATAACAAAATTACTGGGCAGATGGAATTGTTTTTAATTCATTGTATATTTAATGGGAACCTGTCTGGTAGTTTTAACCCCTTGAACCGCCACCATGCGACAATACATGACCTGACAATATTTCCAAACATTCCCCTGTATGTTGTTTTCAGATGCAGCAAAATCTATTAAATCAACTTTTAAAACGGCGCACACTATATGCTAATTACTCATTAAAGGGTCATGGGGCAGTGAAGAGTCACATAGTCCTGCCTCCAAACCCACCTTTCCATGTTTGATTGACATCCCCCTGGCTGATACAACTTTCTCGGATGCACCATTGCGTTGTACTACTTGGGCACGCACCGTGCGAGGTGTACTCTGCCCGACTTCATCGCTGCACCGCGCAAGCCAGGGGAGTATAAGGCAATGGCGCATCCGCAAGAGTTTGAGGAGGCTGGTAGTGATATAGAACAGCCAGGGGGATGTGAATGAAAATCTGGGGGGCCATTTAAATTTTCGCCACAGGCAGCAAAAAAGCTTGAATCGGCCTTGAGGATGCAGGCCACTTTAGGCCTGCAGCCTATAAGGCGCTGGGAAGATTCCCTATGCAGGCCGGCGTGATGACGTCACTGCATCACGGTGGTCGGCACATGTGCCCCGACCGGAACCTGTGCAGCGCACCGTCCATCGCAGGAACGGGGCAAGGAAAGTACAATTTTTTTTTGGGGGGGGGGGCTGTGTGGCACTATATACAAGGTCGAGAGCAGGGTGACACTATATACAAGGGGAGGGCAGGGTGGCACTACATACAAAGCGGAGCAGGGTGGCACTATATTCAAGGGGGAGCAGTGTGGCACTATATACAAGGGGTAGCAGGGTGGCACTATATACAAGGGGGAGCAGGGTGGAACTGTATACAAGGGAGGAGTAGGGTGGCACTATATACTAGAGGGGCTGTGTGGCATGATAGAAAATAATAATACAATTATTAGCAATAATAATAACGATAATAATAATAACAATAATAGTTGTAATAAAAATAATAATTCATATTATTATAATAATAGTTATAATAATAAAAAAAATAATAATAATTAAAACAAATTATAATAATAACAACTGCAGTTCTGGCCATTTGTCTACCTGTACAATCACATACAGCTTTCATCATAAAAAAAATCCTGCTTTCAATGCTGCCACCTGGTGTTTTCCGTTAATATTGCATAAATCTGTTGAACTGTACTTGGAATACTTCGCTTACATCAGTCAACGTGGTTTCATCATGTGATGCACCAACGTGTTATATTGCGGCACTTCAACTATGATAAAAACGCACATACACATCATGAAATGCTACAAGGTAGTTTGTAGGTTGAAACTTTATGAAGTGCGCTGGATGCATTTGCTTTGCTTAGTACAATATTAAATATTCAGAATCGATAAGGATCTTATTTCTGTGGAATAAACAGAAAGATGTAACGATAAGAATAAGTAAAGCGTGAGTCACTTACGTTGACGGCAGCAGTTCGTGTCGCACGTCCTCGGTCAATCATGAAAGCGTGATAGTGAATACATGAATATTAGCAGTCAGGCTTCCAGATGCTTTCCTGAAATATCCCCTTCTCAGCACATTCCTTCTTCAAAGATGACTTATTAATTCCCCCACCAGATGGCAGTAACTACATCTTCAAGTTCAGGAACTCGGAAGAACAATGGAGTCCTTTATTCTGGAAAGTTAAGAAAATAGCCGGTTTTGACAGTGGAACAGATGTACAAGGCAGATATTTAACTCTTTATAGACTTTGAAACGCCTGCAGCACAATGACCAATTGTACCTGTGCGGTTATTTATAGCCAGCGATTATTAAGAGCGTTGTGATGGAAGGCCGGGATTGTGTATTTTGACAAGTCTACATTAGTCATGTTTGACTTCTGAGTCCTTTACCCTACAGAGACTTCTCAGAACCTCTAATTAGACATGCTTATTACATTCCAGATCCTTTGGCGATACCCAGATGTTGTTCTTCTCCCTAATAATCTCCGCAGTTACATGAAAAACTGGATCTAATAAATGATAGAGTTGTTTTACTCAAATTTAAGTAAGCGAATCCGGAAAGAAAATATTCTAAGGAGGTGTAACCATAAGTTTTTGCATTCTATTACATGCCAGAAAATATTCCAAAATGATTCATGGTTTGTGTGAGTTCATCTCACAAGTCAGGACGTGAGGTCAAGTGTGAAGGTACAAAAACCTGCACACTTAGGGCTTTGTAA